>NC_045708.1:36807865-37149042 GCF_009834535.1 Camelus ferus
CAAATTGCCAAAGCAATCTTTTTTAGGTCTTTTCTCACTTTCGTCTTTTCTCTTTTCTTATGAGAAGTTCCTTCAACATTTGTTGTACAGCTGTTTTAGTGGTGCTGAATTGTTTTAACTTTTGTTTATCTGTGAAGCTTTTGATTTCTCCATGAAATCTGAATGAGAGCCTTTTTGGATAGAGTATTCTTGGATGTAAGTTTTTCCTTTCATCACTTTAAATATATTGTGCCACTCCTTTCTGGCCTGTAGAGTTTCTGCTGAAAAATCAACTGATAACCTTACGGAAGTTCCCTTGTATGTTATTTATTGCTTTTCTCTTTCTAATTTTAATATTTTCTCCTTATCCTTAATTTTTGTCAATTTGATGATTATGTGCCTTGGTGTGTTCTTCTAGGTTGATCCTGTATGGAACTCTCTGTTTCCTGGACTTGGGTGATTGTTTCCTTTCCTAAGTTGGGGGAGTTTTCGGTTATTATCGCTTCAAAAATTTCTCAGGTCCTCTCTCTATTTTTTTGCTTGTTTTTTTTTTTTTTAATGAAGGGGAGCTAATTAGGTTTATTCATTTATTTCTGCTTGGAGGAGGTACTGGGGATTGAACCCAGGATCTCTTGCATGCTGAGCATGCACTCCATCATTTGAGCTATACCCTTCCCCCTCAGGTCCTCTCTCTCTTCTCTTTCTGGGACCCCTATAATGTGAATATTAGTGTGCTTCATGTTGTCCCAGAGTTCTTTTAAACTATCCTCATTTCTTTTCATTCTTTTTTCTGTTCTGCAGTAGTGATTTCCACTAATCTGTCTTCTAGCTCACTGAATCGTTCTTCTGCCTCATTTGGTCTACTCTTGGTTCCTTCTAGTGTGTTATTCATTTCAGTGATTTTATTTGTCAACTCTGGATGTTCTTTATATTTTCCAACTCTTTGCTAAAAATTTCACTCTGTGCGTCCATACTTCTCTTGAGTTCTCTGAACATCTTCGCCGTCATTACTTTAAAATCTTTCTCTGATAAATTGCCTATCTCCTCATCACTTACTTCTTTTGGGATTTTATCTTGCGCCCTGGCCTGGAAGATGTTCTTCTGCTGCCTCATGTTGTCTAGATTTCTATTTGTATTTTTAGGTAGATTAGTTAGGTTTCTTGACCTTGGAAAGATGGCCCTTGTGGGAGACATCCTGTGTTCCAGCAGTACACTCCTCTCTTGTCACCCAAGGGCAAGGGTCCAGCTGGTTCCAGTGTAGAGTCTGGCCTGTGTTTGTAGATTCCTTCCACAGGCTTTGGGATGATGTTTTCTTATTTCTGGTATCTGCCCCCTAGTGGATGAGGCTGGACTAGAGGCTTCTGTAAGTTTCCTGGCAGGAGGAGTCATTGCCTGCCCACTGCTGGGTTAAGCTTGGTCCTGGATCTCTGGTGGGTAGGGCCGTGTCTATAGGCCTTTGTGGCCCAGGAAGTCTGCTGATGGGTGGGGCTGTGTTCCCACCAAGTAGGTTGTTTGGTGTGAGGCTTCCCTATAGGCTGTTGGGTGGGGCTAGGTCTTGGTGCTAATGATCCAGTCAAGATGTCAGCCTCCAGGAAAGCTCATGTAATGAACACTCCCGGAATGTCCGCCACCAGCTTTTATGTCCCCTGAGTGAGCTGTAGCCATCCCGTACCTTCCCAAGAGACTCACCAAAACCAGCAGGCAGGTCTGGCCGAGGTTTCTTGGACCTGGTGCACACAAGATCTGTATACACTTTCCAAGAGAATGAAGTCTCTGTTTCCTCCAGTCCTGTAGGGCTCCTGGAGTTAAGTCCCACTGGCCTTCAAAACCAGATGCCCTGAGGTCTCTTTCTCCTCTCAATGCCGGAACCCCAGGCTGGGGAACCTGATGTGGGGCTTAGAACTTTCACTCCTGTGGGAAGGCCTCTGTGACTTAATTATTCTTCAGCGTGTGGGTCGCCCACCTGGAGGGTATGGGGCCCAATTATATCTTGAGCATACCCCTCCTACCGTCCCGCTGTGGTTCCTTCTTTATGTTTCCATTTGATCTTTTTTGCCAGGTTCCAGTCTTTTTTTGTTTTGTTTTCAATGGTTGTTTAGCACTCAGTTACGGTTTTGTTGTAGTCGCGAGAGAGGCGAGTTTGTTGTCCTACTATTCTGCCATCTTGACCAGGTATAGAATGTGTATTTTAACTGATGTATATATGTTTAATGGACTGGTTTTCCATTTAACTCCCAAAACAGTTAGAATCTGCCATTTGCAACAACGTGGGTGGGCCTAGAGAATATTATGCTTAGGGAAAGACAAGTGCTCTGTTACTGCTTATGTGTAGAACCTAAAAAAGTAAAGCAAGGAATATAACAAAACAAAAACAGACTCACAGATACAGAGAACAAACTGTTGGTTGCCAGTGGGGGTGGGAGTGGAGGAGGAAAATAAGAGGAGGGTTTTAAGAGCACAGGGAAATATAGTATTGTTTTGTAATAATGTTAAATGGAGTATAATCTATAAAAATATTGGATCACTATGTTGTACACCTAAAACTAATGTAATACTGTAAATCAACTATACTTAAACAAGAAAAAAAACGTAGAATCCGAGAAACATACCTCCTAAAGAGTTTGGCAAAATTGTTGCAACTGAAGTTCATCAGTTTTTAGACAAAATTAATTTTTATTGGTGATGTTAGCCCTGGTCCTTCAAAAAATGACTTTAAAAAATGGGGGAGGGTATCTGGTAGAGAACTTAGTGTAGTAAGTGCAATAACAGACTTCCTTAGCTCCAAAGCCAACCCTTGGCTGCTATAGACATACTCTTTTGGGGATTAATATCTTTTTAAGCTCTCATCTATTAACTCCTTAAAGGGCAGTGTATATTCTGACTCTGCTTTTGCAAAGAATTTTTGGTCTTATTACTATTAGCTTTCAAATAGTGTTATATTTGCATACTCCTTTTAAGGATGAAAGACAATTGAGGAAGTCTATATTCTTATTCTTTGAGCTGGTAAAATTCAAAGGTAGGATGCTTAAATGAAAAAAATTCCACTCTCTTCTGATTGTAGCAAAGAAGTGGTTCCAACAATAACTCATGCACTAAGTCAGAGGAAAACCTCTTGGCCTGCAACTACCATTGAGATCTGCCCCACTGGAAAGCATTTTTTTGTCGGTTAGTGGATGCTATTTCCCCTCTGGAAATCAGTTTGCTTGGTGAGAAGGAAACGGTGGTCTAATTTACGTCTCATTTAGTAAAGAAAATAGTGGTGATGTCTTGTATTAGACAGAATTAACTCAGAGGAAGAGTGCTTTATTTTAATGATACACACAGATTAGAATCAGAAAGCTGTCAAGGAACCATGACAGCCACTTTCTCCCATTTCTCTTAGCCAGGGGCTTCAGGGATCATTCGTGGCCTTTTCCTAGTGTCTGCTTCACTCAGTATTTCTAATCTGTCTTTAATACCATCAGTTTCCTCAGAACTTCAGTTTACATATGCCTCTTATTTACTGCTCAATGACCTTTCATTTCAGTTGATTCAGTTTTCCAGTTCTCATTCTGAAAGAATACAGTCTGTTAGTTCAACCTCTCTTCATCGGTCAGGAGGTGCAAATCATCAGATGTTGACTAGGCTACGGGTCCACTGGAATGTGTGCCTGTCCCAAAAGTTGCCAGGTCATGGGCAGTTTAGGGATTGTAGGAGCTGTAGATGAGGTAATCATCTTCTCTTTGTTTACTTTCACTATATCCCTCTACTATAGGGGATTTAGACTTTGTAAGGACAGAGACGTCATCTGTCTTGATCACAGCTCTATCTCCTTTGCCTAAAACAACATCTAAAATGTGGTTGGGTATTCAAGAAATAATAATGTGACCATGATTTCAGTTGTCCTGACCTTTAGAAGGATTTGCTAATGCTGAGTGCCTGTGGTGATAATGCCTACCAGCTTTCCACAAATTAGGATACTGTATATAACCCTGTATCATAAGTGCTTAGTGAATATTTTTGTAATGAATGAAAGAAAACAGCTTTTCCATTTCTTTAAAAAATATGCAGACACCATACCACCTCCTTGGAAGCAGTCCTCTTTTTCCATGCAGATCACTTTGGTTTGTACACTTTCTCACTAAATATATCATTTGTCACTATCATTGGTGGGATGCTGGCTTTTCCCCCTTCTCTATATGTGTATAGTTGTTACCCTTTATGGTTCAGCAACTGCATTAATGCTAATCTTTGGGGTTTTGTTTGGTTGGTTGGTTTGGGGGATTTTGGTCAAGATTCATTGAATATCAGAGTTAGAACATGCATGGGGCTGTACACCAAAAATTGACACAACATTGTAAATTGACTGTAACTCAATTTTTAAAAAAATACATTGAGACCATTTATTCCAAATCCTCCATTTTATGGCCTTAAGTTTCAGTCTGACAAAATTCAGAAAAAACATTCCCAGTAGGAGACTGCAGCTGGGGAGGGGGTGGTGCCAGCAGCAGCTTGTAAGACTATAAGGAAAAAAATCAGAAGAGCTGACTCTTATTTCCTACTGGAGAAAAGGATACAGCTTTTGGTGACAAGCTGCATTCTTTAGCAGTGACTTTATTTTTCCTTCACCACAAACCAGACTTGTACTATTTCCAGCCTCAGCACATTATTTAGGCACTTCCCCACTGCATTGTTTTGTTTAGTTTCTGAAATTGTATCATATTCCCTAAACTGGCTCCAACTTTTAATGCACTACCTTTCACATAGGCATGTTTACACTTTGATCTGTTTTTGTGTTTCTTGACCTGTAAACTCCCTGAGATTAGGACCCTATTATATTTTTCACAACATTCGTCAATTTATATGTGCTTCATTATTAACAAACAACTGGAATGCTTCAGAGATTTTTTTCATCAGAAGGTCAGATCTTTGGTTTTTTGTGTGACTGCCTGTCTTTTCCCTTTGCTCTGCTTCAGCATATTTTGTAATCCTTTGTTCCTTTTCTATTCTGCCCCCTTCTATGATGCTGCATTTCTTTTCCTAACACATATTTTAATTTTAAATTATTCCTTTTCTTTAAGGCAAATGCTTTTCCTTGGATTCTCTTGGGGTTTTTTTGTTGTGTGGGTTTTGTTTTGTTTTTGCAAGAAGACTTCTGTAGAGAATTAAAGAAAGCATTAAGGAGGAAAAAATATTTAAATTTATTTGAAATATATTTGCTTCTCTTACTGTGAATTGTCTCTTTCTCAAAATTTAAACTTGCAAGGCAAGTACATGTATGTCTCCTATTAACATTGAGGAAATGGTTGTTAGAGAAGATTATAAGACATTTTAAGTAGATGATGGGGATAAAGGGAAGGGAAGAGGTCAGAGGAATCAGGAAAGAAGAGATACCTACCTTGGATGACTAGTGATCTGAGTTTGAGAAGGATTGTGGACGTATAAAGAGATAATTAGTTTGCTTTTGGGCATAATATAGTCACTGTGGGGTAGAATGGTAGGTAGAAATTTCAAAGAGTCAACAAGCTGGATTATTACTTGGAGAAGGAATGTTGGTTGTACTTTATATCAGGTCTTCTTTTTTTTGGTTTTATTGTGGCTTAATCCAAATCATTAGCAATTTCTCGTAGCATATTTACAAAATCCTGATATGAACATGTGACATGGATTATGAAAACATGAGTGCTTTGATTTAAATCATTCAGTTATCTAGTCAAGTTTATTGAGTCCCTACTATGTGAAAGATACTGCGCTAGAGAAATAGTATGTATTGGTGAGCAAAACCGACATAATCCCTACCCTTATCAAGCTTTCAGTCTAGTGATGAAGGAATACATTAACCAAATAATCGTACAGATAATCACACCTCTTTAGCCCAAGCACGAAATACTTCATGAATTATATTCATATACACATAGATGAGAGCAGCCAATTGAACCACCCTTAAAGTTGCCAGCGTTTAGCAATTTAGTACTTGGTAATTTAGATTTTCATAAACTGATTCATAGTATCCCTTTTTGTACTAAGTACCCTTGTATATTAGAAATAATTATTTTATAAACATTATTTTCCATAAGTATTCAGAAATCATATTTGTGTTCACTTTTATGAGGGGGAATAGTGTAGGCAGGTACCATTATTATCAGTCATTCTTAATGAATATACTTAGCAAAGCAAAAACAACTCTATAATCCCAGTATTAGAGTGTACACTAACTCTAATAAGTGGCGATTGATTAAGGATTCCAGGAAATGTAAAGAAACACTGAAATGAAAAGAAACAGTGGAGTAAGTTAATGAGTGACTATTTTTAGCTAATAGTAGGTAACCTTTTTAGTAGGCTGTTTATCTATCCATTCAGTGAGAAGCAAAAACAGGCACAGTTCTTATCATGGATCTTACAGTCTGCTGGGAAAGACAAACATTTAAATTATAACTAAATATAAAATTACAACTATAACAAATGCTGTGAAGGAAAGTTACTTGGTGTATAAGAGCCTATAATAGAGGATAATAGAGAAGATTTCTGAGAAAGTTGAAGTTGAACTGAGCTCTGAAAGAAGAAAAAGGAGGTATTTAAGCAGAGTAGTGATGGAGGAGAGTGTTTCAAGCAAAGAATACAGCAAGTGTTATGACTTCATGTGGGAGAGACCATACTTCTGTAAAGGCCAGTGGGTCTAGAAAGCAGTGAGTTGTTAGATGAGGAACAAGAAGGTGCGTAGAGAGGGAGATAGAGAGGTAACCAGACTATGCAGGGCTTTGGAGGTCTTACTACAGACTTTGACCTCCATTCTAAAAGCAATGGGAAGCTACTGAACTGGTTTTAAGGTGTGTTGAGGAGGACATAAGGTTGTATTTGTTTTGGAAGGATTGCTATCACTTCTGTGTAAAGAACAAACTGAGATTTTGCTAGCTAATATTATACACCAAAAAAAGAAATTGAAACTTAGACTGGAGTATTGGCAATAGACATGTAGAGAAACAAACAGATTCTGTCAACATTTCAGTAGAAAATAAGTTCATTA
Organism: Camelus ferus; assembly: GCF_009834535.1. NCBI lineage: Eukaryota > Metazoa > Chordata > Mammalia > Artiodactyla > Camelidae > Camelus > Camelus ferus. The sequence goes on from NC_045708.1 coordinate 36,814,848, forward strand.
GAATTTGGTTATGTTGTTAAATATGGAAGGTAGGGGGAGAGGTGCCAAGAGGTCTCTGTCTCACACAACTAGAAAAGTGATCTTGTTATTTACTGAGATAGGGAAGTTGAAGATCAGATTTTGGAGGTGAGTTCATTTTTAGACAAGTTGAATTTGAGGTACTTTGGGGGAACTTTGATTTAGGACTGTCCAAGTAGAGCCTGGAGTTTAAAAGCAAGATCTAGACTGGATCATTGATTTATGAATCATTTATATTAGGTAATAGTTTTAGCTGACAGCATGGACATAGTTATTGGCAGAGAGTAGAGGGCAGGAGAAAAGACCAAGACAGTAACAGTCACATTTGTGACTCTAAAAACAGCCATGTTCTGAGATTCTGGGGGATTAGGACTTCAACATAAAAATTTGGGGGGGCATAGTTCAGCACTAACAGCAATTAGTTCAGCAGTAACATCTCTTTCTCAAGTGTTTTTCTCTATGCTAAATAATAAATGGTCAAAATATTCCTTTATATTTTGAAAAAGGAGTAAGACCCAAGTACTGTGTGACTGCCATTGTCAGAACACACCTTTTTTTTTTTTTTACAAAGAAACATTTTTTTAAAACTGAAGTATAGTTGACTTACAATGTTGTGTTAGTTTCTCATGCACAGCTAAGTGATTCAGATATATATATATATAGATATATATATATATATATTCTTTTTCATATTCTTTTTCATTATAGGTTATTACAAGATACTGAATATAGTCCCCTGAGCTATATAGTAGGACCTTGTTTATCTATCTTGTTTATAGTAGTTTGTATCTAATCCTAATTTATCCCTTCTTCCCCTTCCTCCTTTGGTAGCCATAAAATTGTTTTCTGTCTGTGAGTCTCTTTCTTTTTTGTGAATATGTTCATTTGTATCATTTTTTTTTAGATTCCACATATAAGTGGTATCATGTGATACTTGTCTTTCTCTGTCTCATTTACTTCACTTAGTATGATAATCTCTAGGTTCATCCATGTTGCTGCAAGTGGAATCATTTCATCCTTTTTATGGCTGAGTGATATTCCATTGTCTATATACCACATCTATCCATTCATCTGCTGATGGGCAGATGTTTAGGTTGCTTCCGTGTCTTGGCTATTTTAAGTAGTGCTGCTGTGAACATTGAGTGCAGATATCTTTTCAGATTAGTTTTCTCCGGATATATACTCAGGAGTAGGATTATATGGTGACTGGGTCATATGACAACTCTATTTTTAGTTTTTTAAGGAAACTCCATACTGTTTTCCATAGTGGCTACACCAATGTACATTCCCACCAACAATGTAGGAGGATTCCCTTTTCTCCACACCCTCCAGGGGAGCATTTCTAATGAACATCACCAAATAAACTATTTGAAAACAAAGGAGTCAGTGCAGGCACTGTCCATCTTAACATTTTCTAGACTGTAATGTTCTTTGAGTCCATTGGAGGACTTATAGGTCTTAGCATATAATTGTAATCACAGCTATCATTTATTATTGGAAAATAATACTGATCAAAATTGGTAAAGGAAAAAGATACATAGATCCATAGAAAAAAGGCACAGGCTTCCAACAGTTAGTTCTCTCCTAGTAGAGTCACACAGAATGTGCTTAATTCTCCAGCATTGAATTATGCCAACATGTGTGAAGTGTTGTCTGCTAGGGAAGCCCAGGATACTGAGTAGGCACCACTGCTTAGCATATACATTACAGACTCCCAGAGGGAAAGCATGAATCATATTGTTCACACGAAGAGTTTAGGCACAGGGAGCCATCAGTTAGGGAATGTTGAACTGTCCTGGAATCCAAATCTTTTAAAAATTGCTATTTTTTATACCCTTGTCTAATCTTCTATTCATTGTTTCCTACCTGACATTAGAAACAAGATGCCGTTTTTGCCACCTAGAATTACATTGGATCTCTAGTTACTAAACAATAACTCAAACTTCAGGTCATTTAAAAATTTTTTTTGGGGGGAGTGGTAATTAGGTTTATTTATTTTTTAATGGAGTACTGGGGATTGAACCCAGTACCTCATGCATGCTAGGCATGCACTCTACCACTGAGCTACACCCTCCCCACTTTAGGTCATTGTTAACAAGTATGATGGGAATTAAAATTGAGTGTGTGTGGTAAGAAGGGTGAGGCCACATCCATCTTTAAAATATCAGGAGTTCTTAGTCATTTCCTTCCCTATAGAGGTTTTCTGGAAAGTTGCATGTAAACTGAAATTAGAATGATGAATCATTTTAAATATCTAAATGATACTTAGACTGTTCCCTTGATTTAACAACTACCAAAAAAAAAAATACATCCCTAATATGAATAAAAGGTCTGAAGCGCATAGAAGTTAAATAACTTGGTCAAAGTCTTATGATTACTAAGTGGCAGAGCAAGGACAGTCTTTTTGACTCTCAACTATGAAATTTTTCTGCATTGAAAGTTTGCCCACTTAGGTATAAAACCTTGAAGAGGTGAGTATCTAAACCAGAGATGCAGTAGCCATGTTTATGATCATTAGTAACTGAAGGGTCATGTAACTTTTATGTGCACTATAAAGCCTGGTTAACAAAGTTAATTTTTTTAGTGCATAAAATAGGGCTTTGATAATATACATGTTACTTATAGAAGATTCTCTGAGTTTGACCTACACACTGAAAATTTTTGTACCTATACAAACTTGTTTAAAAGGAAATATTCATTACAAAAAAACTTAATAAACCAAAAAAAAAAAATGCCTATGGGCACAGTGCTGCAGATATACAGGGCTGAAAGAAAGCTTTCAAGCTGTGCTAGAGAAATGAAGTCAGTTTTGTGCTTCCTTTGCTCTGTGAAAGCCAGAAGAATTGAGTCTTGATGACTGCACTTGTTAACTGAAGTTTCACTGTATTCTGTATAATCTTCCTAATTCTCTAATAGGTATACACCTATGTAATTAAGATGAAGAGGGCAGAGTCTCTCAATATTGGGTGGCAGGAAGGAGGATTGGGGAAAGCTTCATTTACACCAGTAACTCGCTAGACAGGGTATAATTTGGAACAGTGGACCTGCGGGGAGAAGTAGAGGAAATATCAAGAATAAAGGCAGTAAGATGGGCAAGCATGAAACTTAGAGGAAACAGCTAAATGGGCTGCAATAATAGATATAGCTCTTTAAATATAACATTAATAGTTATAATAGCTACCATTTATTGAGTTTCTACCATTCCAAGGTTCACCATCTTCCTCATTTAAGTCTTATAGCAGTTTTATAATACAGAGTAATCCATATAAATCACATCACTTCAATATGGTCACTCTGTTAAGTGACAGAAAAGTAACTTAACCCTAAGGTTAGCTGGATGTACGAATCATACTTACTAATAAAATGATGTCTCCTTTGCATGTAATATGAACTAAATAAATAAATTTGGATGAAGAATACAGTTCTGATAAGCATTCACATACTTGGTTATTATTTCCTAAATGATGAACTAGACATATGAAAGTAACCATTAATGATTTAATGTGGAAATTCATAAAACATGAAACTTTGAACAACTGGCATTTTACTTGTACCAGAGAATATAAATCTTAATTATTTGATAAAGGATTTACTGGGTTTTGAGATTTTTAATTATAGATTTGTTTTGAATCTCAGAGAAAAGGAATACTTAAAGTTGTTGAATTGCCTTTGACAAGAAACTCAGTAACTACTGTCAGAAAAGGGGTTTATAAGAATTAAGACTAATTTAAAAAAACATAATGTTATCTTTTAAACAGACATTGTAGTGAAGTGTCTTTCTCCTTGAATTAAATATTTCAGTATTTGAGCCTTATTTATATGTATTTGAGACTTTCCCCTAAAATTTCTCTTTGAAAAGGATATTTATACTTGAGCCCATATAAAGTCTGTCACTCTGGGTGCTATTTTATTTTGAGCCACAGAAGCTATTGGCTCAGAACAGCCTCAGTTGATGCTAGTTCTCAATGTTAATGGAGGTTATTTCACAAAATAATTTTTAAAGCTTAACACAACTTTGGCAATTATTCCTGGAGACATGATCTCATAATTGCAAATGTTGGCTGTCGTTGTAAGCAAGTGCTTTAATTGTAGAGATCATGAGTGATCCTACAGGATGAATGGAAATAGCACTTTCTAATGTAATGTTAATAGGTAGTTGTGGCTTTAAATAAGATTTCCCATGAAAACTTCATACATGGATTGAAGGTGTTAATGTCTCAGTTTATTCAGTAGAGATGTTCTCTGAAACACTATATTAGGTGGCTCAAAAATGGATCTAGCCACAATGAAACCATTAGGTCAGAGATGCGCTATCATACTTCACTGAGGTCTCTTCTCAGATGTCTCATCAAAGAGGTTTTCTCTGAGTATCTTATCTTAAGCAGCATCCTTCATCACTGTAGGAACTTTGTTTTGTTTACTCTTCACTCCCCATCAGCTGGCACATAATAATTCAAGTATCTGTTGAAAGAATGTATAAAGAGTGTGAATAAAATTATTTCATAAATGTGAGTAGGAAAAAAAAGCAATACAATTGACCCTTGAATAACATGGGTTTGAACTGCCTGGGTCCACTCATACAGACTTTTTCAACAAATATGTACTACAGTGCTATATGAACCATGGTTGGTTGAATCTTCAAATGTGGAACTGGGAATACAGAGGGCTAATTGTAGTAATAGGTGGGTTTTCCATTGTGGGGGTCAGCACCCATAACTTCTACATTATTCAGAGGTCAAGAGTCTAAATTGCTTTATTTTATATAGTAATTTATACAAGTAAGTAAATGTTATGAGTAGATATTTGGCTATTTAATTTATATTCCTAAAAGCTTGTGTATTCCATTTAGAAGGAAGGTGGCCTCTATTTGGCTCAGTCAGTTATCATGTCCAAATATGTATCCAAAAGCCTAAAAGAAATTGTATGGAAGTTTATTGCAACAATGTCCAGTCTTTCCAAATAAATAATAAATTAAGTTTAAAGTTGTCGTCTACATAAAAGAAAAGTTTGCAAATGAGAAGAGTCTGTAATGGCCAGTTCTAATGTAAATAATGATATACTGAGGCCACAGAACTCCATTGAGACCTACAGAACAGTGAATGAAGTCTGTTTGGTTAATTAATTAGTTACATTCATTTATCTATTTGTGTGTCCGCAATGAATATATCTGGGTTATATGGTTTTCCTGTAGAAATACTTCAGGTAATATTCCATGCCAGTTTTCCAGTAAAGTTTATGTCCTTTAAAGATAAGTCAGATATGCTAAAATTTAGGCAAGGTAAAACAATCTCATGCTGTTGCACACTTGCCCAGTCTGCCTCTCCCTAAGGCCCCCTCCCCTAGCCAAAAAAAGAAGAAACAGAGGAAAACATAACCCCAGAAAACAGATTTTTTAAAAATAATTCTTTTCTCCATTTTTTAAAATTTAGGAACAAGTTCCAGTTCCGGTCTATCATCCAACACCTAGCCAGACTCGCCTAGCAACTCAGCTGACTGAAGAGGAACAAATTAGGATAGCTCAAAGAATAGGCCTTATACAGCATCTGCCTAAAGGAGTTTATGACCCTGGAAGAGATGGATCAGAAAAAAAGATCCGGGAGTAAGTTTCAGTTAATTTACACACATTTCAAAAGTCTATCTTCAGAGATTTGTTTTTGAAAAATATTTTTCTGCATTTTGGAAGTTAGATATTTAATTTTTCATGCAAGAAAATGTTCAGATGGAGCAATTGAGGAAATTTTTCATATAAAAATAGCTAACAAATAAATGATGGTGTGAATTCTGATCATTTTATATCTTGCCTATGTCCACTTGGATGATAGTTAATGTCAATTAAAAATGATTCACCTGTTTAAGTATGAACTAGTACCTAGTGTCAAGGATGTTTAGATCTAAACCCTTTGAGACAGTTGATTCTTAGGATCAATTGCAAAATATGTACCCCACTCCAACCCTTCGAGCTTTATGCACAAAGATATTCACCATAGTTTTATATAGTGAAAAACAATAATAGAGGAAGAGTTAAGTAAATTAAAATATAAGAATACTTTGGTAGTTATGCAGCTATTAAAATTGTTGCTAAAGGTTTTAGTGATACGAGGAAAATATATATCCGTTTCTTAGTTTTTGTCTTCAGTGTTCATTTATTGCATGAGAATCCCTAATGAGGAGAGAACCATTCTCCTTTTAGGTTGAGAATGGCCTTTACCAACACAGGCATAATCTGATTTACTATATCATTGTTTAGTTGTTTGAGCCATAGCACCATTTAGTGTTAGTACTTAAGATCATAACCTATGTAGAATATTGACTTCTGGAACACTGCAGAATTGGGTTGCTTCTTGAGCCTGTAGGAGAGAGCAGTGAATTTGAAACTGGAGTTAATGAAGAGACCTTTAGCCTACAGCAGCCTAGGAAGTAGGCTGAAATTAGTAGCTCTGTTTTAACATGTAGTTATTAAAGTGAAAACTGTCTTACTTCTGGGCTCACACTAAAAATTCAGTTCAAGTAAACAAAATTAATCTGATGATTTCCTTTAATTGCCTACTATAACGTAGCTATTTTACAAGCACAGTTCTAGCAATGGACTTTATCACCACGTGGTCCCTTTTTCTTTGCCCTGTTGAATGCTCGCAACGTTTTCAAATTCCCAGGTGATTGAAATGAGAGATTTTGGATGGATTAACACTTACTAGGAAAGAATTCAGTCTGCATCCTTAGGTGGTAGGATGACAGGCAAGCCATTTCCATCCGTTCATATTGACAGTGTCTTTGTAATAGGGATTTTAAGGAGTATTCGAGGTAGCTGACTTCTCTAAAACTGCTTTCTGATTTCTCTCCCTCACTCTCAACAGGTGTGTGATCTGTATGATGGACTTTGTTTATGGGGACCCAATTCGATTTCTGCCGTGCATGCACATCTATCACCTGGACTGTATAGATGACTGGTTGATGAGATCCTTCACGTGCCCCTCCTGCATGGAGCCAGTTGATGCAGCACTGCTTTCATCCTATGAGACTAATTGAGCCAGGGTCTCTTACCTGACTTCAAGTGAACCATCATTTTTGGTGGTTTTGATCTTTTGTCACTGAGCCCAAAGAGCCAGGGATTAGGAATTAAGATCATGCACAAAAGTTTCCTAAAAATTCCTGAATGGCTGCAGATGTTGGGGGAAAGTACGTGATATTTTAGAAACTTAGGGGGAAAGTAGAATGGTATTTTTATGTAAAGCCTTGACCCAGTGTTTAAAATATAATTGTATTTAGATCTTGTTGTTGCTCCAGTACATAGGAATTGTGTAGTGTTACAGCAGCTGTATATGTTTAAATTGTGCGTATTGAAGATTAGGAAAAAGGTAGTGGTTGTTTTTCCTAAATGAAATAACTTTCTTCTTCCCCCAACCCAAATTCTTTTCTGAAGTTGCTGGCATTTGGGTCAAGGTTTTATTAAAAGCTACATTTTATAACACTGGCACAAAAAAGTAGTTTTAAGCTTGTTTGCACAGTTCTTTTTTTCCATTGGAAATGGAATTCATTGCCTTAGGTCTTTTTAAATAGTGTATTATTATCGTTGGGGCTGGCTCTATGCTTGAAAACCAGTTTATTTATAACCTGTTATAAGTGCTATATCTGTTTGCAGTTAGGAAATGCAGAATTCAAAGTGATCTCCTAGCTTGTAAGCAAACTGAGATGCACTATCCCTTTTCTATAAAAATAGAGTTAGTCTCAAGAAACCAACTCTAGTAAAGTGGGGTTTAATATTACCCTTTCCTATGTATTTTATCTAATTATTTTGGTTGTTAATATGGTGATAATTAAAAGTCAAGGTAAATTTTAAATATTAAGATTTCTGATTTTTTGAGCTTGAATTATGCCACCATGCTTTATGTAAAATGAAAGTGGCACCATGGTGAAAGTGAGAAAAGTTTCTCAGTTGTAATAGTTTTGATTTATTCTTTCCTGTGACCTCCTTCTCTGTTGTCTTGAACCATAGCAAAAGGATACTGCATCTCTTACTGTAGTGCTGAGGTTATTGAAGTTATATAAAACACATCTCAGTCTATGTTTCTTGGGAGGAAGGTCCTGCTAGCTGACTGACAGTTTTAAGCAGGGAGAATTAAGATAAATGTGTTTCATGTTTTGCACACAAATGCAAAATTTGTATAACCACATGACTTCATAGTTGTGATCTCAGAAAAGAAAGAATTTCTCCTTTGTCTTTTTCTTGCAATTCATGTAAGAACACTCTGAATCTCTAAGCTTCTGAAGTGTTAGAGGTAGAGGTGGTCTAGTAAAGATGTAGTTGTAATGTTTTATCCATTTAGCATGTGTTTATTTTTCCTTATGTACTCCAAGGTGACATATTTGTTTAGCTCAGTGATATTACAGCTTAAGAAATCATTTATTAGCTAAAGGAGATGCAATCTCAACCTAACAAATCAGAAAAGTTTCTTATTATTTTATATTGCGTTGAAAATTTGACTCTAACACTTTTCTACATACAAAACACAAAACTCTTGAAGGGTTCTTCATAATTGCATTATAGAGGAATTTACTATGTCATAAGCACTTCTTAAAGATTTGATGTTCAACTGTAGTAGTATCCAGGTTGGTTAATTTTCTTATGAGCCCCATGATGAGTTTGAGAAATTGAAAAAATTAGATTATCAGGTTCTGTTAAATTGTTACATGTATCTTGCTCAAGTTTTTGTTCATTAATTTATATCCACCCAATTACATAAAGCAAATTTGGAGGAAACACCTGAAGTTGTGCAATATTTTCAGCGATACTACTTTTTTTATCTTTGTGTTTTCTACTTAAACATGATGTCTGTCAGCCAGTATTATAGTCAGACTTTCTTTTTTTCTAGATTGTTAAAATTGGTAAATGAAATTTTTTTCCTAAATCATCTTCTATGTTTCTGTTAGTCTTTCTTTATTACAAGCCTTCTTTTATAGAAGTTTGGCAGTAATAATGAAGGAACCAGGATTGAGCTGAATGGCTTTTTTTTTTTTTTTAAGGTACTTTGTATTCTTTCATTTTGATCTCCACATACCATATTAAGAACCATCAATTTTGACTTTTACTGAATTAAATAAAGTTATAATACAGTTGTAAAGGACTAAAGTTAGAGTTGATTACATAAGAATATTCCCCAACTTATCTAATGCTTTCTTTAAAACACATGTGTATAAATTTAATTAATTGCTTTAAAATTTCTAGCTATGTATACTTTTGGGGAAGTATTTTTTGTGGCTTGGCATTTAATACCATCTAATCATAAATTTAGAAGTTTGATAGCTTCAGATTTTCCAAAGCCAAGTAATAGGCACAACATATTTCGATGTGTTTGGTCTTGGCAGTAATATCTGGTTCGAAATATCTGAAAAGCCTGACTAAGAAAAAAATAATAGAATCTTACTCACTTAAATGTAAACCCAACAAGTTGAAATACTTTCAGATACTTGTAGTTTGGTCAACACAAACTTTAAAAATTTAAAAATGAGTATTCTTTATAGGGCATCTCTTAAACCAGGTATTAGAAGACTTCTCCCACTACTTTCAATGTCTGTGTGATATAAAACAAAGTACTGTGAGCATCGAGGTAACAAATTCTCTGTGTACAAAGCTCCTTCTTAAGGAAGCATGCATTGTTAAAAAGGAATAACAATAAACGAGTCAAAAGTCGAGCTGCCTATGGTCCTGAGACTGAAAACGGCAAATAGGAAAGAAGGTAAGTTTCTTTGGCATAATTCAGAAATGCAGGCAGTTGGTGGCCATGTTTGTTTATTACAAAGACATTGGCTAGCAGTCAGTTTCTGAGAGTCAACTGATGACACTTGCATGTAAGTGCATCATAGCTAATGTAATAACCCCAACTAATTTTTTAAGCCTTTGAAATTGGTGGACATGAGAAAAGTTGGAGTTTTGGTTAATATCTCCTGAAGTAATATTAAATTTACTCACCTGAATTTAAAGATCAACTACTCTTTTCCTGGGTAGGGAGAACGCCAGAGAAGATAGTTTGTAACCCCTCCTTCTGTACCTTATGTAGCCTCCCTGCTCTAGTCTTATACTCAGTGAGACTTCCCTAGGACACAGGCCTGGTTCAGGATGTTCCCATCATGTGAGGCATGGGTATGAGGGCCATCAGAGTCCTATGCAGCCTTCTCCTGACTGCAGTATATTATTCCTTTAGGGGGCACAGCTGAATTCCTTCTGTTTCTTCCCCCTGGTTCCTGTTTCTTAAGTATTTTGCCATCATTAAATTAAAAAGTATAGAGTAAAAATGTTCAACTACAAAATTTCCATGGTTGCATTGAGTATCATTATCTTTTTTTAAAGGACACTTTAAGAGATACTTTCTTTTACATTTTAGTTTCTTGAGAAAAGGCCCTGTCCACTGGAAGATTTATTCATCTTTGGAAGCTTTCCACAGGAAGTTTGTTTTTCTCTGCATATGAATGAAGCAGCAGTATCAATAAGGTACAGATTTTAGGCATCTAAAACTGATTGTGATCAAAAGATGACCAGCACCTATTTGCTTTGAACACCTATAATATCAGTGCTTATGGACTAGATTTTTTTGGTGCTGAGAAAAGGAAATTGAAAAAAGTAACTGAGGGTTTTTACCTCAAGTGTCTGGTTATAATGGTGAACTCTGAATGCTTATGAGACAGTTTGGTTGCCTTAGCAAGTGAGGGGCCCAGCTTTTCTCGGGGGGCCACATTGTAGTTAATCTAGTCATTTAGGATCCAAAAGCAAGTCCTTAAGCATTGTGTGAATGGGGAAGCCTGGACTATGCTATCAGAAAGACAATGAGGTTGACTTCCAGCACTGTCCATACCCAAGGTTTGGGAATAACTTCTACCAATTCCAGAATCAGAGCTAGTTCTTCAGCTTTGAAGTAGTGCAAAATAATGATCCTCTCTCCACGAGGGTAGCTGAACTTAGCCCACAGACAGTTAATAGCTACAGGGTATAGGACAGGAAGTTGTTTTTCACAAACCATTTATCCTCATGGCCCTTAATAATCACTGTTGTTTTAATATGAGGAAGAAGAATAACCATTCTTCTTAGTAGTGAGACAGGTGCTAATGGGGCATTTTCATGTTGGTCTTTACTACAAGTATTGTTTATGGGTATGGATTTTGATAAACTGGATTTCTGATTTCTCGTGAGGGTAAAAAATGTGAAATTCCAACTCATATTGACTCTTTGAGCCTGATTATTATTATCACTTAGCTTTTTGAAATATTTTCCTCCCTAAGTCTGGTCAAGGGAAGATGAGGTATTTTTATCAGCTCACAAAGCAGAAGCAATTACTGCTTTTCGCTTTTGGCATGCATGGCACTAGCCTCCCAGCTTCCATGTTTAACCCTATATAAAACAGTCTTCACACAACCTATAAAATTTTGAGTAAATTGGATGGTATCATCCCCCTCCTTAGAACTTTAATTGCTTCCCCTTGTGCAGGGAATAAAATCCAAACTCTTTACTGGAGATAGGCTTTCTGCCTCTTTCCTTTTATAGTACTCAACTTGTTAGCCTCGGAGACATGCTTTTTGTGCTTTCAAAAATGCCTCAAGCCTCTCAGTCCAGGCCTGCGCTCCTACATCTGTTCAGGCTTCACTTCCCATCTCTGGAGTAGCTGACTGGAGCCCTACCTCTCTAACTGGATACTAGATCATACCTTTTCCTCCAACATCCCAATGATTTTATGAGCAAATACTGTTGCTTAAGGATTGCCTTTTTTCTTTTGGCTTTGTCCAAGTTGGACCCTGTCCTCATGATACCAAGTGCAACAGGGGAACCATGCCACATAGACATGTGCTTCAAGCCAAGGATTTCTAGTGTTGGAGTTATTAGCCAGTACCTTTTCCATCCTTAACAGTGGTCCAAGAGTCAATACAAGTCGGAGCTGACTTTAAATTGATCGTTTTAAAGCTTGACTGTCAGTTGAGCGAAGCATGAGCTTTAGGGTTCTGCTGCCTGGCTTCAGATCTTCCTGCTGCATAATCGCTGTGTGATCTTAAGCAAGTTATTTATTTAACCTGTCTCAATTTTCTCATCTGTAAAATGGCAGTAATAGCCCTACTTAATAGGGTGGTTATGAGGATTAGATACATGCAAGGCACTGTTAAGTAGTCAGCACTTATTAGCTAGTATTCTACCCAGAGCATTTGGTGTCTGGTGTTGTAAAGTCTTAATGATGTGAAGAAAAAACCATCCAATCCAGTTATTTGTGAGATGTTAGTTATGTATCTGATTAAACTTGAATGTCAACTTTTAGAAGTCCATAGTAATCTTCTGTAATTGTATGTCTTCCCCAAGTAAGGGCTTTATTATACAGTAGAAGTAACTCAGAGTGCTCACTTAGAAATGGATTTTTCAAGCTCCTAAATGAGGCTCCTTGTTTATAGACTTACCCTGTTGGGCAGTAATGAACTTTGCACCAGATTTCCACAGTGCTGTGCTAACCCAAGCAGAAAGGCACTCTCCAGCCTTGGAAAGTAGCATCTAAGGGCGGGGATGAGAAGTTCCCATTTGCTGCTTGGTTTTTGGAATTCAGGCACCTTTCATTTATTACTGAATATGTGTGATGGTGCTAAAGACAAAAGAAAACTGTTGAAAAGGCACACTGCTGGGCATTAAATTTGAAGCGAACAAGATTGTTGTCCACTCCCCATCATCTTAGAAGAAATAAACTTGGGAGCAACTCCAGAGAGTATCTTTGGGTTTTTTTCCCTATTGAATGATTCAAGCAGTCTGCAGGCTGGGGCTTTCTGAAATCCTCCTAGTGCTGTTCTTCAGTAGCTGAGAATCTTTCACCTGGACCTCAGCCAAATGTTTGGTTGGTGTTGGCCTTTTAGGGTCCTGGCTTTGCTGTCAGGTCGTGGCTTTTTGCTGTGAATGACGATAGCTGTCTTGGAAACACTCCCATTCTGACTTGAGAGATAAGGAATAGGGAATCCTGCCAACACATGGGAGAGCTGATAGGGACCGGCATACTGCTGGAAGCCACCCTGCTGAGTCCAAGGCCTGGGACCAGTGAAAAGTGTAGGTAGAATTTCTTGTTGCCAAGGGCCTGTTCAGATCATGTTACATAGTTGCTGCTTCCTATCAACTGAGTTCCTTTGGATGCATAGGATTCACACTTGCCCTAAATGAGGATTATTTGCTCTCTGGGTTCCCTGGGCCCCTGATTGAGGAAACCTATCATTTCTGGTTACGCTGCCTGGGGACACAAGGCTTTGGCAAAAGGTAGGGAGGTATATATCTGTTGCATCCTTTTGGAGATGAAAGCCCAGAAACGGATTTGACCAGGGTTAGAATCAGAACTGCTGACAGCAGGAAAGAGCTTTAATCTAGTCCAAAGTACTAATCTTCAGAGGATCCATGACTTTCGCAGTCACTCTGAAAATCAGTAGCAAAGAAGGGACTAGAATTCAGGCCTCCTTATTTCTAGGCCAAAACTCTCCACCCGATTGGCTGCCTCTGCAGGGCAGATGTGCTGGAAAAGTCTGCACTGTTAAAGAAGCAATGACCAGAAATGGCTCAAGGCACAACAAGAAGCCCATGACAGAATTTTCACTTTCAGAGGCTTCTGCACAAGGATATGGTGGTGTCAGACACCTAACGTTTTCACCTTCCTCTACATACGTGTTTTTGATAGGCTATCTCAAACTGCAGGTAGGGTAAAGGAGATAGAACCTACAGATTTCTCTTATCAGCCAGACTGCAGCCAGGGCAGCAGACGGAGGTAAAAGTGATTAAGGCTAATTAGTGAAGCTCAGCAGGAAGTAGTAACAACAATGAAACTATCCTGGCATGAAAATTTAAAAATAAAAGCACCGAAGATGAACACTGAGATGAAAGTTTTTTTGTAAATGGCAATTTTGCAAATTATGTTTGGTATGCTGTGACCCATGCTTTTATACAGCAGTAGGTAGCATTCTGATATGTGAGGGAGCCACAGCAGACCACCCTCATTCAGCAGCCTGGCTCTAATCACCCCTTTCACCCTGCCCAACAACCTGGAAATAGGCTGGGCATCCAGGCTTTGGAGAGAGGGCTTACAAAGGACTTGCCCTCCGTGGAACGCATTCTTTTATCTAGTTCTAACAAAATGAGAACTCCTTTTCATAGCATTTCTGCTCTGACAGTACTAAGTGCAAAAGAAGATCCTGGATGAGTGTTTTCTGTTTTGTTTTCCTAATGAGAATATGCTTTACCTAAAACCTATGACTTCATTCAGTATCAGCCACAGGAGGCTGGTTGTATATTAATAGATTAACCCACCCAGGCCCTGGCAGATGCTCAAAAGTGTTTGCTAAATACAGCAGGCTGGAAGATTGGAAAAGCTGTCTGTGGTTCTTCCCTTACAGAAACTACATTCATGTGTTTGAGGAGTCCCATTTTCAAAGATGAATATTTTTCCTGTATACATGATTTTTTCCTCCAGGGAAATGGTTAAGTTGAAGTATGCAGTTGTTAGATTGTGAATGGTAAACCTGGTGTTAGTCACTGACTGAACCTTGAGTCCTCAATTTAACAGTCCCAGAGGTTGCAAATTCAGATGCTTCTAGGGGCCAGAAAGGTAATATAACTTTTGAAAATAGCCTCTATTCAGCTCCAATTGATTGTTGCCCTGTGGGAGTGAGGTCCAATGTTGACAGAAAATTAAAAAAAAAAAAGACCAGAAACCAGATTTATTTGTGAAATCTCTCCATTTTTAAGTGTTAGTAACTTACTCTAAAATTCTTTAAACATTATCTTGTCTAAATAAAACATGCCTGGGCCATATGTCTTCTGATCCAATCTTTCTGCCCTGCCTAAGAATTCAAGCAACACATATTTTACTGAAATAGATGTTGCATGATCTCTTAAGTGTATGTTTTATTACTTAAATACCTCTTTTCTCTTAACAACTGAAAAATCTGAAACATACACAACAGGCCAAGAGTAACCATTCTGTTTCTAAGAAAAATGCTGTCAGTAAATAAATGTACCTTGAAGTGAAGTACAGAAGATTTTTATGTTTCATAAGTTATTCCCAGTGGTTTCAGTTTGGCATATAGCAAGGAGTCAGACTAGCGTCTGAGAAACTGCCTGCCAAATTTTTTGGCTTTAGCACAGAAAGTGCCACACAGATCCCCTTCAGTCAGGCCTCGGCATCGCCATTTCTTACTGGTGGAAATTGATTTTTTTCTTCCTACAGATGAACTCAAAATTATCTCAACTAAAAAGACATGCTTGGTTTTTTTTAAATTGGAAACTTACAAAGGTAGTAAAAATGAAGTGTTCAGAAGTAGAGTGGTAGGAGTCTGTGTGAAAACCTCTATGTCCAACCCCCAGCAGCCTTGAAGCCTGAGATGCACACCCTCCTGAGGGTCCTTCCAGCCCTAGAAGCTGAGACCTCGCTGAAGTCTGAAAAGCACTTTGGCCTGTGGAATCATACAGATTTACCTCATCAGTATAGGTTAAAACAATGATTTACAGGTGGTTGGTTGGTGGTTTTCTTTCTTTTTTTTTTTTTTTTAAGCCAACTTTGATCCCATCAGTGTATTTCTTAGGAAAAATGTAAACTGTTCATACATTCTCTTAAACATCACAGTGAAAAACAAGTACCCGTATATGTGATAGGGCAGGCAGAGGGTTCTACCTGCTCTGTCCTTGGCAAAGGCCCTTGGCCACACTGGTGAAAATGCCAGCTTCACTTCTGCACAGAGACCTATGTCATGCCATCCCACTGGAGCACCAGTGGACCCCAAAGGCAGGGCAGGGGGAGGGGACCTTTTTGAAATGTTTCCAGGAGCTCTGTCCAGATGACTCTGTCTTCCAGCCTGGGAGTGCTGCACAAAACTACAAGGACACTGATGAGACCATGGATCTGTTGCCATTCTCTAGGGAAGACTTGGCTTGGAGTGTGGCTGCCTGGATTCGAAAGTGTGTCCTTGACTCCATGGAATAATTCTTATAGTTTTGCCTAGAAGAGACCAAAGAATCAGACATACAAGGCTGCTCCAAGAAGTGCTTTTTCCTTCAGTCTGAACTGTGGGAGCCTGCTAGCCAGGAGGGTTTTTAGAGGCTTAAATCCCTTCTCTGTATAAAGAGTTGGGCCCAACCTAATAGGGATCACTTGGTTTCATGGCCTGAGGAACCTCTTTTGGTCCTGTTGGGTCCCCAAGCTTGAGGGAGTGGTTTCAAGAGGTAGATCCATGGGCTAGAAGGCAGGAGCCCTGGGTCTTCACAGCATTCCTGCAGCTGGCTTGTGGTGTGACCCTGGGTAACTCACTCCCCACTTCTGGGATTTCAATTCTTCATTGATAAATTGAGGAAGAAGCCTCTCTATGCCATGTGAGAGCTGAGATCCAGGAACATGAGCCTAGCCGCCGGACTGCCACACTGCCCTTGCCAGCACCCTCCCCTCACTGCTGTCTGGCCTCCTCTGCCCCCAGCCAGCGTGAAGCTCCTCAGCTCATGAGGAACAAAAGACAGACCAAGGCTAATCAAGACTTACTTGGCAGTTTCCAAGAGTTTGACAGCCTCTTCATTTCTGCCTTGCTCCATAAACAGCAGGGCCAGCTCTAGCAGGGCATTTGGGATCAAGTAGTGGTCATATTTAATCTTCTTTTCACTGCAGGACAGAGAACATGGCTTACAGGCTCTGCTCTTGAGACAGCCTTCAGACATGTCCTTCAGAATCCTCCAGAGCCTCCCCTGAATGAGAGGATCACACCCGTGGCCTCATGTGAGGTTTCCTGATCTGAATTCCAATTTGGGAAGGTTCCCACTACCTAGCCCTAAAAAGGCTTAAGATCCATAGCAGAGCCTTCCAATTTTCTGCCCCTGGGGCCCCAACTCCCAGAGAACCTATAGCTCATGTCATGTCTTTATCCTTCTCCCACCTCAGTCCCCAAGCCCCCTTTTCCAGGTTTATTAAATTGAGAAGTCTCCTGTCTCTGATCTGGCCCCTCTGATCCACCCTCCATGCTACCTAGGAGATAACCTTTTAAAACCCAAATCTGCCCTGCTGGTATCCTTCCCGGCTCTCCTGTCTACAGGATAAAGTTCAGATTTGTAAGCAGAACATCCAGGCTCTTCTCAAGTCTAGCCCCCCCACCCCTTATTTAATCTGCAACCCTTGCCCTCTACAACTTCACCCAGGTAGGGAAGGTTACCTAAGCACTGTCACCCAACCTCAGGTGTCTTTCCTGTGTCTACACATTTGTACATGTTGTATCTCCACTTAAAATTCTTTCTCCCTTGTTTTTTCTGCCTGTTAAACTTGCCAATCTAACTGACATCCCTGGAAAGCCTTTCCTAGTAGCTCGCTTTAGGTTTAGGTCCCTCCTTGGGGCACCTGCTGCCCTCTAGGCTTTGCTCTAGCAGAGCCCTGATCTTACCAGATAGAGTTGCCTGTAGCTGTCTCTTTGTAACATCTGCACTCCCCTAAGGGCAGAGTTGCTGAATTACAAATTCCAGGGCACCATTCACACAAAACTCAGTGTGGATGGGCTCCTGTAGCTGGGCAATGTGGTGGCCCTGGAGGACAAAGTCTGAATAAGATCTGTGCCCAGCAAGGGTCCTGGCACAGAGTAGACACTAGTACATGTGGAGAAAGTTAGGGGTAGGCTAGGGTCAGGCACTAGAGTGTGCATGAGAAGAGAGAAACCCTGAAAATTCTACCCTGGAGCCCTGGGCCCAGCAGTAGGATATCTGGAGCGGGAGCAGCCACAGAGGCACTTACTTGGCAGAGATGCTCCTGAAATTCTCCTCAGCCTCCTGGACACGGCCCAGGTATTTCAAACAGAGGCCTTTCAGCAACTTCACCAAGCACTCATCATCCACTGAGTACTCATTCTCTGAGAATAGGGGAGTAAGGGAAGAAGACATGCTTGTTCACTTCTTCAGTAGTTACTCATGGAGCCCCTACTCTGTGCTGGGCCCTGGGGACACAGAGTTGACTCACACAAGGTCCCTGTCTTCAGGGAGCTCACATCTGGGGAGGAAAGACAGATACTGAGACGATGACAATACAGTGAAATTAGGACTGACTGAAGGAAGCCCAGGGGTTGTGGGAGCCCCAAAGAGGCCTTGACTCTACCTGGGGTCAAGGGACAGCTTCTTGGAGGAGCTGCCACTGAAGTTCGGTCTAGAAAGGCAAAGGAAAGTTACCAGTGTAGAGAAGTGAGGAAGGATGTTTTTGGTAGAGGGAAACTTCAACTGTAAAAACCTGTGATCTGACCCAGCCCGGCAAGCTCAAGGGCCTAGGGATAGTCACCTGGGCCCTTTTCCAGCATCTCTTCAGCCTTGATGATAATCTCAAGTATTCCGTCTGTGAGTTCCGGCTGCTTCCCAATCACCGCGTAGCCATTCCAAATGTACATCATTTCCTGGGGGCAGGGGAGCAAGTCAGTCCTAGGTTTCCTGTCCAATGGAGCCTCAGTTTCCCCATCTGTAAAATGGGCAGCTCAGATCAGAGGATCACTAAAGGCCCTTCTAGCTTTACTCTTCCATGACAAGTCTTAGCCCAGCCTTTGAAACTGTGGGCTTGAGAGAGTTCTGGGGGAGACTTATTTATTATTGCAGCCTCTCCTTACCCCAGAGAGAATTTAAGATGGGCCCATATTCTTACTCTTCAGCTCATAGCTGTGAATAGTTTTCAGTTACTTTTCTGTTCATGGCTTCCTGGGGCACTATTATGCTCTCTCCCAACCTCTCTGTTTCCAAACTCTTTCCATCCTTTGAGGACCAGGGAGTCTTCCTCCTTGCTCCAGCTAGCAGGGCCTCCTATAATGGAGGAATCATAATTTATTTAAGCACTTCAGGAGCTTAAGACTATGTCACCTCTCCTGTTCCCCCAAGGCACTGGGCTTGAGCTACCTTCTTGAAAACTATCAAACATACCTGATTCCTTTTTTTGCCTTGACTGCCAGGAAGCTCTGAATACTAAATTAAATTTTCATTCCAGTAATTCTGTTAGCTTAGAAAAGCATTTCCTAAACTATCAAGCCAGACACTGGATGTGATTTGTATACATAAAGTTCTAGAAAGACTTTCCTATTATAGTTCTTGTCATTATGATCTAGGGAGGGATTTTAAGTTTAGACAAATATTTATCAAATCATTATATGGTCCCAAGTTAGCAAATATTCCATTAAAAAAGCATTCTGTGGCCAAATGAGTTTGGGAAAAACGGCATCTTCAAGCTGCCTCTTGGAGACTTACCATGCAGATGAGCAATAAAGGTTCCAAAAAGGTCTACAGTATATAAACTTTGTTTAGGCCAGTCTTTCCCAAATGTATGTAATCACAGAAATAATTTTATACACAAATAGCATTTTACAGATTATAGTTATGGAAAGTCTCCCCTAAATTTTTGGTATAATTGTTTCATCTGCCCTTCCTTACAACACTCCCCCCTCCCCATTTGACAATAATGTCTATATTGTATATTTTAAACTGTAAAATATTTTAGGATTTATTTGAAGATATTCAGGATACAGATTCTAAATAAATTTTGTATAGATATTGAATCTTTTCATTTCTAAGATGCTTAACATGTTTTATCAGCTGATTCCCATGACTGGTCCATGAAATGGGCAACATATATATTATTTACATTAAGGGAAGAGTCACACAATTAGTTAAGCAGTAGAGTCAGGACCAGATGAAGGTCTCTGAAGCAGTGCCCTTTCTACCTTTCTGGTTGCCTTACTATTTGAATAACAAGGACTCTTAAACTAGAGCTTTCTCTGATGCCTGCTCAAATCATGCATGGAATTAGCATCATAACTGTGGTTCAGAATACTGGCTCTGGAACTAGACTGCCTGGGTTCAAATTCTGACTCTAACTCACTAGCTATGTGACGTGGACAGGTGGTTACTTTATCTTTCTACTTATATCTTACCTACTTATTAGCTATTTTATTTTTCTACTTATCCATTAGGCCTTATAATCCCCTTCTGTAAAATGGAGATACCACCAACACCTAACTCAGAGGGCTGTGAGGATCAAATGAGGCAATGGGTGTAGGGAGTGTTAAACACAGCAAGCGCCCAACAACAATGGCAGCTATTATTGTTATCTTGGAGTTGACTGTATCATGGTCCCAGCCTCAGAAAAGCTCGGTTCAGTGAGGGGGGACAGTGTAAACAACAATTATCATCACGTGACAAGACAGAAACAGACAGCGTGGGAACACAAACAGCCAAGTGATGCCTCTGCCTGGGAACAGGCTGTCTAGGAGGGCTGCTCTTTCTGCCTTGAGGAGTCTGCAACCTGCTCGCCTGTCTCCCCACCCTTATCAGACCAGTGCTTTCCAGAGGCTGGGGCAGGCTCAGACTCGTCTGTGTCCCCTACCCAGTGCCAGGTGAATTGGGAAATCCTCTCCCGGTCCCTGAGGGAAGAAGGTCTTTCTCCCTATCCACTTCCCCTGGGGTCAGTGGCTGTATCCCTGGCTCTTAACTAACCCCGACAATCCCAAACTAGAGTTCAGGGCCAGTCAAGACCCTCCTACCCACCAGAGCAGGGATTGGCAATGAGACAGGTTTGGGGGAGAGGTAGCGTCTGGACTTCCGGATGGCAAACTTCTCTGTGGGTAGAGATTTCCCAGCAATCTTGAGCTTCAGGCCTGGTACAGCTCTGTGGAAGAGATAGGAGGGTGGGGAGAGGGTGAGAAAAAGCTAGAAAGGACTGAGAGTCCCCAGCCTGCCTAGCCTCTGCTTGGCCCTTCTCTGAGCCTCGGTTTCCCCATCTACATGATGAGAGTGCTGGACTCATAGCCTGTGGCTATGGCTGTATTTCACAGGCCCTGAGCCAAGACCTGACCACTTCCTGTGACTAGGCAAGGGACTCCTCCACACCAGCAGCCAGAGGTGAGAACGTACACAAACGCCCCAGTCCTGCTTTGCCTTCTAGTTGTCTCTCCTCTACTCCCAGGCCCCATTTCAAGAAGGCCCAGCGGAAGTCTGACCCCAGTTTCACAGAGAGAAAGAGAAGGACCTGCCCAAGACCGCACAGCACAAACCTTTAATTAACTCTGGCCACGTGAGTTATGGCCTTCTCAGCTGTTTCCAAGGGCAGAGTAAAATGTGGTATGCAGCAGGGCAAGCCTCCACATCTGGGGCCTCACCCTCCCAGCTCCACCCCATCCTCCATCTCTGCCCCAGTCACAGGGTGTGGCTGTGACCTTCAGACCTGAGCTGTCCAGGCCCAGGAAACAGCTGGACCTAGTTGTGAGGTACCCCACCAAACACCTCCCCTGCTTATTCACTGTGGAACCTCTCTGGGCTGGATTTCTCATCCCAAAAATGGAGATGATGATTTGAAGGGGAGCAGAAGTCACCCCCAAATATGCCTCTTCAGCATAAGGATTATTTTAGGCTGGTTATTTTTAAGACACAGCAGACACACAAAAAACTCTGAAAACCTAGTAGAAATTACCTTTTGGTAAGAGACATTTACATTTATAGAGGAAATTTCCATTTGTAAGGGTGTCTCTGTACCAGGAAGAGGAGGATAAATGAATCTCCAGAAACTCTTTATCAATGGAGGAGGCAGAGACTTAAACCTGCATAACAACCATATCCTCTTTTACCTGAAAACCTCCCATAACTGGCTCCCTATCCCCCCAGATCCTCTGTCCTTTAGCTGGAAATGGTAATTAAGGTAATGGTTTGGCCATTTCAGAATTACTCAGCTTTCCTGGGTCTCTCCCATGTATGTATACAGTTATTAAACTTGTTTGTTTTTTTTTTTTACTGTTCATTTGTCTTCTTATGAGGGTCTCAGCCAAGAACGTAGAAGGCTGGAGGAGAAATTACCCTTCCTCACCAACAGATTCTTACCCTCATAGGTCTTCTGGAAGAGTTACATAAGATGGAGACAGAGTCGCTTGGTAAATGATAAACGCCCTCTGATTGTGACAGTGGTGGCCCAGGAAGCTCGGGTTACCCCTACTTTCATGTCTGCAAGTTAGGGGCAACCTTCACCATGACTGGAGGAAGCCCTAGGCTCTATCCTTGGCCTGCCATAGCTGAGTCCTGCTCTAGGTCCTTCACAGGAGGCAAACAGCAGTGCAGATAAGAACAAAAGCAGCCACCATTTAGTGGCTCCAGGCCCTATGCCAGGCTCTTTAACTCTGTTCTCTATCTGATTTGCAAAACCCTGCAAAGCAGAGGTTGTTATTCCCATTTTGTAGATGCTGAAATTGTCCAAGGTGACACAGCTAACAAATGGCAGAGGCTAGATTTAGTCCTGTTTATTTGGTTTCAACTCTGTGCTTCTCTGAGTGTACCAGGTTAACTCAGCAGGAGGAACCTCTCTAGACCTCAGTATCTACATCTGTCCTACACTCCAGATGACAGAAGTTCAGTGCAAAGGATGCTGACAGAACCACTTTTGTGAAAGAAAACCTCTGAACAGATTCAAAGGCTCTAATGACAGCAGCAGGAGGAGGTGGTGACAGAGGGAATGACAGGTATGGGGTGATCCTGGGGGAGGGTCAGGGGCTCGGGGCAGGGGAGATGACAACCCCCACCTCCCTCTGCTCAGGGTGGCTGTGAGCAGAGCCTGGCTGAGACCTATGACCGGGAGCAATGGTCAGACCCACCTAAACAACTCCACTTCGTCATCCCCGAACGGCTTGTAGTCCTCCTTCCCAAACATGCTAAGGTAGGCAGCCTTCATGTAGATGTAGGTGGCCTGTGCAAGGCAGAGCAACAGTCAGGTGTGAGCAACCCGCCCTCTGATCACAGTCCCAAACTGGCACAAATACCTCACTGGGACATTGCTATGGCCCAGCATAGTAGCTAACATTCTATTATCCCCAAGCCCAGGGAAGAAACTGGGTAAGGAAGCTGAAGCAACTTGGGGACTTGAACTAGGAATTAAATCCATGATGGGCCAAGTCTAAGCAGCTGTTGTCTCCACTCTGAAGCAGCAGAGAGGACTCAAGCAACTAGTGAATGCATGGGATAGTGCTGAGGATAGAAAGGTGACACAATGACAGGGGAGCAAGGGCTTTTGGGAAGCAGCTATTTCAGACTGGGCCCCTGAAGGCCAATGTGAAGATTCACAGAGACTTGAAAAAGGACCTTCCAGGCAAAGAGAACAGCCTGAGACGAGCAAAGGAGGACAGAGATGTGTCTAAGTAGGATACAAGTCAATAGCATAAAGCATGGGATGTGTAAAAGAAGAGGTATGAGGCCAGAAGAATGAGAAGGGCCCTGGGTCAGGGCTCAGCTCAGGGTCCCTTGGTGAAACTGCCTTACTGTGTGCCAGGTAACTGATATACATCATCTCACTTGATCCCAAAGACAATGTCGGAAAGGAATCCTTAACCCACCTTTGCATCCAGGGAAGCTGAGCTGCCAGAGGCAGAACTGGGAGTGACCCCAGGTTTGTGTGGCTTCAAGGGTCTTGCCACTGGATCCACTGACAGGGAAGGGGAGGCTCTGCAGAGCACTCCCTCCCCTGGTCCCCACCCTATGGATCCATTCCTGAAAGCCTTGCCCCTTTGCTGAAGTCCAGTGCCAGGAATGCCTGGCTCTGTGCTGCCCTCCAGTGGCCAAGCCTTGAACCACAGCTCCTGCCACCGGGGGCGGCTACAGAGGAACTGGCTGCCCAAAGTCCAGAAAGTGTAGGGGGTGGAGGAGCAAAGGGAACAGGACGTCCTGGAGTCTGTTCCAGGAGAAGGCAGAAAGCAGCCTCCACCTGGCAGCCCCACCCATGCTGAAGCCTAGGGCTACTCCCAGTTCCACTCTGCCCTCAGCACCTCAGTCTGTCCTTCACAAGGTGAGGAAAAGTTGGTCTTTATGGGGCATGCTGAGAAGCTTCCCTCAGTAACATCTGTTCCCCACACCATCTTTAACCTGTCCCTCTGCCTGGGATGCCACTGTCCCATCTCTGCCAGGCACATCCGCTGGCTTCCTCTCAGAGCTTTCTCCTGCCCCGCCATGTCAGCCCTAGCACACCTGCCTTGTCCAACACCTAGGTGTTTGCTTGTGCTCTACATTCTGTCTAGAACAGTTTCTCAACCTGTTTCCTACCCTCACTGAGTCAACAAGAGTCAGGACGGATGCAGTGACCTAGAGTTGTGAGACCTATGGACATTCAAGTTATCAAGGGATGGAAAACAGCAGCCACCTCCCCTGATGAGAGTCCTGTCTCCCAGAGTTATCTGTCTGATTGCTGGTCCCACATTTATTTTGCTGGATTATTCTACCAGACTGTGCAGTCAGACAGTCCATGCCCTCAGGAAGCTTACAGCGAGTAGCTTAGAGGGGGAGGTCCCTCAACTCCCACCCACAAACCCTTCACCTGGTGACACAGAACCTGTAGACAGCACCCTAGCTTCCAAGCCTTTGCCCTTGCTGTTCTCTTCGATTGGGGTGTCCTTCCACTTCCTCCACTCTGCCACCCTAATTCTTCCTCCTCCAAGATTCAGTTCAGAAATCTCTTCTAGAAACCTTCCTTGTCCTCTTGGCTGGGATGCCCAGGGCTGCCTCTGAGCTCCCCTCAGCCTCCCCCATCACAGCACTGAGCAGACAGTTGTCACCACCTGGTTTCTGGCCATCCCAAGGTGCAGGCACTGGGGGAAATGTGACGGGCTCACAGGGACGGCTCGGCACAGCACAGGCAGAGATGGATGCTGAGCAGAGGGCCAGCACATATGGCAGTGGCCACAGGACAACTCTCTAGAGCTGGAAGTTGGTGGAGTCTGGTGGCCAAATGCTGGAAACTAGGAATGAATGAGGCCCCAGAACTTGGGGTGCCACAACCCCCACTTTCACAGGAAACCCTTCTGAGGAAATCGTTAGAGAGAGGGGCTGACCACCCCGAAGTTGCACAGAGAGCCAGGGACCGAGCAGACTCACGGCCAGACTCCTGACACCTGGGAGGCCTGGCCTTCCCTCTGCTCGTCACCCGAGGCCTCTTCCTCCCCAGGCAGGCGGACCCAGCTGCCCGCCTCACTCCACAGGAAGGCTTCTAGGTCACTTGAGCTCAAAAAGGTCCCCCAAGGCTGTGTTCCTGTTGGGAGTGGGAGGTGATGAGGAATGAATGCTGGCCCACAGGGAAGTGCCTGCAACAGCAGGGAGGTCTCAGGGCAAGCTGGGCCTCCTGGGAGGACTTGAGGGGCAAGGGAAAAGCAGAGGCCTTTGAGTCACACAGAACTGTCTTCAAATCCAGTGTCTATCACCAGCAGCGTTGTGGCCCAGGAAAGTCACATACCCTCTCTTAGCTTCAGTGTTCCTCGTGTGCCTGATGGGGAGAGCTTCTACCTCGCTGCGTGTGGTGTGGCAGAAATGCTGAGCGCTGGGCACACAGGGCACACAGTGAAGCCCTCTCCTCTTCCCAGCGCCGCCTGCCCTGGCCCAGAGAATTCCCTTTCAGCCTGGGCCCCAGGCAGGCGGACTGGAAAGCGACTTCCTTGCAGAAGTGGGGGAGGGATGAGACAGGGGTTTAAGGTTATTGAGATACATGTGCTGTGGATCTGACAGTACCATTTGCTCTCTGATGGTCTAGATGATTCCAAGACTCTAGGTGCAGAATTCTGCGCTATTGTTACTATGATGATAAGGGCTAATACTTATTTCACCACTTACCATGGTGTTGTAAGCTTTAGTCTATGCTGAGCATCTGTTTTGCTTTGTTCTGCCCACATGGCATCTCTTTAATGCCCACCCCCAACTACACTTATTCTGGGGACAGCACCTCATTTTTCTTCTGGAGAACCGCCCCTCTCCTACTGCCGATCCATGAGGAGTCTTCCCACCCATCTCCAGGCACTGCCTTGTGATCCAAGCCAGACCAATGAGGCTCTACTTTGGGACTTCCGTTGAAACCAAACAGAAGATGTGAGTTGGGGGCAGGCAGCTCAGAGCCACCCTGCTACCACATGGAGAGAACCTGCCTGTACGGCAAAGATGTCACAGAGGAAAGCACAGCTCCAGATGGAAAAAATAAGCTCAGATGACGTAAACTGAATTCCTGAATTTAGCCCTACCTGGTCAGATGTGCCCAGAATTTTCAGTTATTATGAACCAATGAGCCTTCTGTGTTTTAGACCCGCATGGTCCAGTAGTATATCCACTAGTTCCATGTAACTTTTTAAATTTAAATTAATTAAAACAAAATAAAATTGAAAACATCCAGTTTCCCAGTTGCAGTAGACACATTTCAAGTGCTCAGTGTGCACATGTGGCTGGGAGCAACCACACTGGACAGTGCAGAAATAGAATGTTTCCACCATAACACAAAGTTCTGTTGGACAACACTCACTTAGACAGTATGAGCTACACCTCTGTCCTTTGTGACAAAGTCTCAACAGACACATTGTAGTTCTGCCCCTCATGGTCTTTAGTTCCTTCCAATCCTGACACCTAGCTGAATGTATGGTTCTGTTCAAACTCCAGTTGAGACATCTGTGTTCAGTTAGGGGTGTGGCCCTTGGTCTGGGGGCTCATGGCCAGTCTGGGTTGGCCAGGTCCCCGACACCCCCAGCACATGCTGTCAGCCCACCTTGGACCAGGAGTTCTCCTTGCTGAGCAGGTCTGCGTAGAAGTAGGCCATCTTCCACTGGCCCTTGTAGGTGAAGCACCACATCAGCTCCCAGTAGCACATGTGGTGGAACTGCTTCCAGTGCTGCTGGGCCTCACAGCACTCCTCGAACCGCCGGATGGCCTGTGGGCACCTGCCAGTTAGCCTCGGCGGGGTCCCCCAGCCCATCCCGCCCCATTCTCTGTGCCCTCTGCCCCCACCCAGGTCCATGGCAGGCCCAGCGCTGTGCTGGGCTTGGGAGAGGGCCAGGGGCAGCGTGGGGGAGATAGGAGTTGTGGCCTCCAGCCCTGGTTCTGCCCCCTAAGTCGTACATGACCTGGGCCCACCTACTGCCTGGCCCTGGGACTCCAGTCTCAACACAAAATAGAAGGGTGGGACAGAGCTGTAACGGAGGGACAACAGGAAGTGGAAAGTGTTAACGTTCAAGTGACAGAATAATGTCTATGTCTCAGAGAAAACTCCAAAGGTTCCAGCAACTCCCACGAAGCGACCTGGGCCTGGGGTGTCTGTCCTGCTGCCTGAGGAATCACAGCCGGGGCCACGGACAGACCCCGGAACGCCATGTCCTGGAGTCTGGCCTGCGCCACGGCTTAGTGCTGGGACTCTGCTGGAGCTGTGGCCCTCCTCTCTCTTGCCCTTTCAGTGGCTCCTTCCCACCCACAGAGTCCAGACGCCTTGGTCAAGGTGCCCACCTCACCCTTTGGCACCACTTCTCCATTCAGCAGGTGCCAGCCCATCACCACGTCCCGGACAGCAGGCTTCCTGCATCTCTGCCTTAACTCAGGGACCTCCCTCTCTGGGACGCTGTAGTCCTGCGTCTCCCCATCAGATCCTACTGACCACAAATGCCACCTCCTCCCTCGTCTTCCCACACTGTCATGCCCCTGCTCTCTTGTTGGTCCTCTCCGGGCAGGGCCCTCCTTCCAGTCTGCCTATCCCTGAGTCTATCTGTGTGTGTCTAAGACAGGAAGACCCTCCTGGCCTGGGAGACTCGAGGGGCCTCCAGCACTGGCTCAGACCCCCATACTCACCGTGTCAATATTGCCTTTAATGGCTTCAATCCGGCCCGCAAAGAACAGGAATATGGCACCCTGCAATGACATGCATGTGGTCTGTGTGGGTCTTCGGGGCACACGTGTGCTGGGGGTGTCTGCCAGGAGGTAGGGCTCACCTTGGGGTACTGCTTCAGGTAGGGCTTCAAAAGCTTCTCTGCCTCCTCAGTGTTGACATTCCCGGTGCCTGAAGGAGGCGGGGGGACAGCAGCACATGTCACCACCCTCCCTGGCGAGACTCCCAGCAACCTCCCAAGGGCTCCTCAGGGGCTGTTTCCCCTCTGTGAATTGGGGATGATAATTCTCCTATCTCCAGGGTGATGTGAGGACTAAATAAGAACAGCCTACAGCATCTTCACACCCTGTAAAAGGTGGGCAAGACCACCCCCATCTCACAGGTGAGAAAACTGAGGCTGGAACCTGGTCAAACCTTGAGGAAATGTGTGGTCAGCAGGCCAGGCCCCAGGACACTTGTTGCAGCTCTGTTGTTTCTGGTTTCAGTGCCACACCCCCAGTCCCGGGGACCGGAGCAGGGCCTGCAGCGCCTCGCCCTCTCACCCCCTGCCCTTAGAGCCAGTCAAACCCCAGAGGCCCTGGCCCTGGCCCTGAGGGCTCTCCTACCGAGCACGAAGGTGAGGAAGGTGTGGTAGCACAGCAGCAGCAGGACACAGAGCACGGCGCGGAAGCTGTGCCCCGACGCCCCCTCCTCCAGCTGCAGCAGCCCATAGTCCTGGGGGAAAGACAGGCAGGCTGAGGCCAGCAGGACCTGGGGCCCAGGGAAGGGGAGGGGCGCCGGCGGACACTGAACAGTAGTGAGGGCAGTGCTGCCACAGCAGGGACCAGAGAGCCTGGACTTCGAGTCTGGAACCCCGGAGGCTGGGTTAGCTGCTCCCAGACTGCGCCACCCAGAACAAGGGGCTGCCCCTCTCGGTGCCTCAGCCACCTTCCTGGGGGCAGGGTACACTGCTGCCATGGCCAGGACAAATGCTTGGGTGCAGGTGTCCCCACATTCTCAACAGCCCCTTCCCCATTCCTCTCTTTATTTATCTGCTCCATCCCCAGGGTGGGCACCGAGGCCCAGAGCAGCCCCAAGTCTGGTGGGGAAGTAGGAATGATAAGGAGGCAGATAATCCTAACCACAGGCTCAGGGCACAGATAGGGCCATGAGGATTGCAGTCTGGGAAGGCTCCCTGGAGGAGAAGGCTCAGTGTCTGGCTAGGGAGGAGCGAGAGGTCAGAGCCCACTTGCATTCCTGCCTACAATCTCTGCCCTCCAGCACATCCTTGCTCTTTCAGGTGTACAAATCTGACCTGCCACACCCCTGCCTCAAGCCCTCCACAGCTCCCTTGCCCTAAGGAAAGACAAAACCAGAGCCGGTGCTGGAGGTCTCTCTTGCTCTGGCCTCACCAACCCTCTCTTCCTGGCCAGGCAGCCCACACTTTATTTTTCAGACCTCATGTTCTTCCTTCTCATCATCAGCCTGAAATCCTACTCATGACCCAAGGGCCTTCTTATGAAAACAAAACTGAAAGGGACCTTCCGAGCCTCTAACCAGTGTTTCCCTGGGCCATGGACCACAGATGGCAACTAAGATTTTAGAGGTCCAAGGCAGGGTATGAGGAAGCACAGAGTCCTAGGTGAGGATCTTCCCGTCCCAGTGCTGTCTGTCCTCCTCATGGCGTCCAGGAGAAAGCCTCAGTCCTGTGCTGGCTTGCATTCAACATCGCTTTGCCTTAAGCTCCCTTTCGCACAGAGAGAAACAGCTTTGGCTGGCCACACAGTGTCCTTGTAGTATTTATTGTTATGATTGTGTTCTTATCATGCCACATAATATGGGTTTTCTGTGTAGCAATGTTTCCTTTAAATAAATTTAAGTAAAAATATGAGCTTCATTTGAGAAAAATAATACACAGATAATAATATAGAGGTCCGTGAACACAGCAAAAATCAGGAAGGGCCAGAGAAAGTCCAAGTTTGAGAAACACTGAGCTCATCTCAAAAAAAAGCCCCTTGTTTTACCAAAAACAAAGCCCAGAGGAGGGCAGGACTTGCTCAGAGTCACAGGGAGCTGTGGAGGAGGCTGGACTGACCCAGGGCTCATGACTTCCAGGTTAATGTTCCTTCTACCATGCTGGGCCTCCTACACCAAGGAGTCCTCCCTGATCTGCTATCTGTTACTCAGGTTCCTGCCCTCAGTAAAACCTTTGGGTGCTTGAGTCCTCTGGTTCTCACCCTCAAGGTCAATGCACAGTAAGGCTTCCCTTTTGCATCTCTCAGACCAGAAAAAGGTCTCAAGGGAAGGGACTTGCTCAAGGTCTTCTGAGGGGAGAAGGACCAGGTTCCTGGCATTGGCCAGGCTCACAGAATATGACACCAGGCCACTGTATGAAGCTGCACTTCACTCCCACCCTAGAGCCTCTCTGCCCTGGGCAGGTGAGGCAGGGACCACTGGCCACACTTGCAGTAGAGAAGACTGAGGCCCAGAGAGCTTTAGCCCTTGTCCAGGGCCACACACTGAGGGAGGCTGAGCCAGGACTGACACTCAGGCCCCACAGCCCTACCCTGCACAGCTGAGCTCCAGCCCTGGGGCTGAGCGGGTCGGGAGTCCCAGAAGAGAGGTGGTTACCTTGTTTCCTGAAAACCCCACAAATTCCAGCAGCCGCAGGATCCTAGTAGGAAGCATGGACAGGGTCTGCAGGAACAGAGGCAGGTGGGCAGGTGAGGGGCAGGGATGGCCCTCCCACTCTCCACACCTCCAGAGTCCTGGGGGTAATCCCAGAGGCATAGGCCCTGTCTCCGGAATGCCCACGAGGCCCCAGGTTTCTGAAAGCCAACTTCCCCAGAGAGAGAGGCACTACAGTGTGACAGTTCAGGGCAGACTGCGTCAAAATCATAGTCTCATCACTCCCAGCCAAGCCACCTTGGGCAATTACAGCCCGAGGCCCACAACGTCTGCTTCACCACTGGGACCTGGCACACTAGCCCCATAGAGACCATGTGCAGGGCAGGGATGTGCAAGGGAGGTTACTCTTGATCCCAGATGCTGTGGACACGGCGAGGGTACACCCACTTACCAGGTTGAAGGCTCCCACACCAAGCTTCACCCCTCCTTCAAAGTGCCTGTGGTTCTCTCCCTTGCAGTACTGTGAGGACTGCATGAGGCTGTCCAGTTCCCTGCAGAGGGATGCAAAGCCTGTTTCAGCCACAGGGGCGGCTGGGTCCCCTTCCAGCTGGCTCTAGGTTGCCCCTACTCCCAGCTGATCTCAGAACTCCCTGATAGTAGATTTGTAACAGTCTGGTAATCCAGAGAACCGATATTAGAGGAATTTCTAGCCCCATCTCCCACCATAATGACATACTTCCTGCCCTTGCACACCTACCTTGTCCAACATTTAGGTGTCTGCCTGTGCTCTGCATTCTGTCTAGAACTGTTTCTCAGCCTCAGCACTACTGACATTTTAGGCTGGATAATTCTTTGTTCAGGTGGAGGCGGAGGGCTGCCCTGTGCATCCTAGGATGTTCAGCGGCATTCCTTGGCCTCTACCCGCGAGACGGCAGGAGCAGCCTCCCCCTAGTATGACAACCAGAACGTCCCCAGACAATGCCACTGTCTCCTGGGGTGCAAAACTGCCCCCAGTTGAGAACCACTGGGTTAACTCCAACGCCTTCTCCTTAAGGAAATCTTCCTAGAGTCTCTTGGTTGGAATCCAACCCTCTTTCTTCTGGTCACCAATGGCACTGAGCCCATATCCCAGCCTGCCAGGGGCAGGACAGGGGCTTTAAAGATGTGCCTACCTCCTTCCCAGGCCATGAGTATCTTGAGGGCGTTCACTCAGCAAACACTGGTGAAGGCCTCTCTGTGCCAAGCACCAGAGGACAGCAGGGAGCAAAGTCACCAAGCTGTTGTCTTTACGACTCTCCCATTCTAGGGGACAGATCCCTACCGAGTCACTGTGAGGATGAGAAGGATTTCAAAGAAGAACCCTGGGGCCTGACCTAGTTTGGGGTTCTGGGAAGGCTTCCTCAAGGAGCTGACATTTGAGCTAAAACTTGAGGGATGAAGAATTAGCCTGACAGTGTTCCTGGCAGAGAAAATAGCATGTCCAAAGGCCCTGAGGTAGGAATGAGCTTGGCATATGTGTAAAACTGAGGGAAGGCCCAAATGTCTGAGGCAGAGTTGGGTACGAGATATGGCTAGGAGGATAAGGGGAGCTCCCAGGAATGACTCAGCAATAATCCAGGACTTCATTTTAAGAGCAAG
The DNA here is from genome assembly GCF_009834535.1 of Camelus ferus. Taxonomy (NCBI): domain Eukaryota; kingdom Metazoa; phylum Chordata; class Mammalia; order Artiodactyla; family Camelidae; genus Camelus; species Camelus ferus. Next base: position 36,846,749 of record NC_045708.1, read on the forward strand.
AGGGGTCTCAGGAGTTGGCAGGGAGGGATCTGACAAGGTTTGTGCTTTGGAAACACCACTCTGGCAGCTGGTGGGGAGACTGGAGGGGCCAGAACACTTGTCTGGTTTCTCTTGAACAATTCTAGCAGAGACCCACAAAGTAAGGGGGGGTCTATATACTGCATGGTGCGTTATTTCCCAGTAGTATCCTGAAATCAAACTCACAAAATCTCTGCAGGGAAATAGCCATGTTAAGTGGGGAAAATAAAGATGACAGTCTCAAGTCAATTCAGGTCAACTTTTTATGGCTGAGCTGTTTGTGCAGCATATGTGTCTTATTTCCCCCTAGCTCAGGGTCAGGCAGAGTCAGTACTCAGGGCAACCAAATGAACAGATACACCCAGAAAACCAGGGGAATAATATTCTAGAAAACTGGAGTCCTGAAGATACAGAAATCTGTCTGAGGTCACACAGCATTTTAGGTTTCCTGTCTCCAGCCAGTGTCCTCTACCTGAGGGGCACAGGGTGGTAGAAGCTGTGGCCCAGGCCCCGCCCGGCCAGCCCCACTCACTTGTAAGTCTGGTAGCTGTTTCGAACTCTGATGCCACCCTTGATGAAGCTCACCATGTTCTCATCCTGCAGGAGGGAGAGATGTTAAGGCTGAGCCTGGATGGGTAGCCACAGCTGTGAACAGGATCATACAAGGCCCTGAGTCCTGCCTGCCCCTTCCTGGGCACAGCTTTTTGAGGGGTCCTATGTGGGTAGGAGCAGAGGTCAGCCACACCAAGCCTTCCCACCCCGCCCCCCACTGGGACTTGACATGAGGGTCTTGCTTGCCAAACAAGACCTCCAAAATGCCCAGGGATTGATCAACCCCCTTTACCAGGCTCACATGTACATAGCCTATGTGTTTGGAGAAAGGCCTGGAGGAAATGCTCCCACTAATTAACAGTGCCTCCTCCAGGTGGAGGAGCTGTGGTGAAGGAGGAGGCTCACTCATTTTTGGACTGTTTGTGTTTTTTACAAGCTGGTGTTTATCACATGTGCAATTTAAAGCACCAATACCTACAGCCCACTTGGAAACTCCACGCCTGTGTGTACATCCAAGAGAAATGGATGAACATCTTCAAGAATAGCACCACTGATCTTAGCAGCCAAGAGCAGGAAACAACCTGAATGTCCTTCAGCAGGAGAATGGATAAACAAACTGGTATACTCAGAGAGGGGAGAGCTGTTACACAGCCATGGCTGAGTGAAGAAAGCAAGTCCCACGCAGCTTGAGGCCTTAAGAAGCTCAAAGGCAACTAAAACATAACAATATGCTGTTCAGACATGAATAGGAAGCTGAGAAAACCATTTTTAAAAATAGGGTGAAGGATGATACAAAACTCTAGGTAGCGGTTCCTCTGGTGAAGGGAGGCAGAGGAGACTTGCCAGCAGGGCTGTGTTCCATGGAGGGCTCATGGGCATTTTTTTTAATTATGTGTAATAATAGAGTAAGCAAAGGAAATAAAAGGCCATTCATGGTGCAATTATTACAGTGATCCCAATAAAGAATTGGGATTAATCCAATTCTAATCATCTGAGGTAGAAAAAGATAGAAAAATAGCTAACAAAAAATAAACAGTGCCTCTCCACCCCAATATGCCTCTTTACATGATGATTTTATGTTATAATTATAACCCCGGCTTTTTGGTGAAATCATGAGGTGATGTTTCTCGTAGTTACCCCTGTGGTGAGGAGTATAGGCTCCAAGTTGGCCAGACCTGGGTTCAAATCCCAGCTCTGCCATTTGTTAACCATGTGACCCTGGGAAAGTGGCTCCTCCCCTCTAATCCTCTCCTTCACAGGCCTGTGAGGTGACAATTAAATAATATATGTAAATGTAGATAAAAACCAACATGTAGTGTGTGTAAGGTCTGTAAAAACGACATGCCTGTAATGTATACACAAAGTCTGGTGTGTTGTAGGTGCTGCAAGTCAACATTTTGAATGAGTCAACTTTGATTCATTCAAACCTGTTTGTTGAATGAATCAAATGTAAAGCAGGGCCTGTGACAATGGCTGCCACTACATGTGACATGAAAACAGCAGGGAAATGGCAGCCATGAGGTGGAGCGCATCCCAGTAGTGGATGGGAACACGTGTGCTTGGTGCGGAGGGGGTAAAACCCATCACCTCCACCAGTGAGCCTGCCCAGGGCTAGGAGTGTTGGGGTGACTGAGCCTCAGACCTCACCTCAACCGCAAGGGGGCTGGTCATGGCTGCTACAGATCCGACTTCTGAAACCCCCAGGCTGCTGGTACAAGGAGAGGGCTCCTACCTGCAGGAAGGTCAGGGCTGCTCTCTGCAGCAGGCACTCTGCGTAGCAGACCTCAGCGTGGATTTCCTCTGTGGGGAGAAAACCAAAGCCCTGCGGCCTCCTGGGACTCTTGGCAGGAGGCTTCGGCCAAATCCTCCCCATCCCACTTACCACAAGGCAAAGGGAGCCTGAGTCATCAGCTAACCCTGCCCCCCCACCCTCAGCCCCAGGCTCCTTCATGGCACTCACAGCATTGCCCCGAATTAGCTCACATTCCCCCCACCCCCACCCAGAATGTCAGCTCAGGGCCCTGGGCCTTGTTCTCCAGTCCTTCTGGCATCACTGCAGGTATGGAGCACACACACCCTACAGTGCTGGGCAAGAAGGTGCCAAGCTGAATGGACAAACCCAGGGAAGACCACTGGCTGTGGGACTAGAGGAGGACTAACACAACCTGAGGAGTCAGAAAAGATTTCCAGAAGGAGGATATCTGAGCTGAAAAAGGGAAGAAACGATGAGGCAGGAAGAGCTTTCTAGGAAGAGGCCCAGGTGAACCAAACAACTCAGATGTCTGGGGACAGCTGAGCCACAGAAAGTTAAAGTGGGGTGAGGTGGGAGAGATTTAGAGGACGGGGAAAGATGAGGGAAAGATCTGCTGTAACGGGCCTTGAACACTGGTTGGGGATTGCAGATTTGGTCCTGTGGGCAGCAGGGAGCCATGGAAGGTATGAAGGAGAGAGTGGTACCATCACAGACACTGTTTCGTGCTGGAAACTTCAAGTGCTCTTGGGGTGAGGAGGGCCATTTGCCCTGGCACTGAGGGCCCCACATTGCTCACAGCTGGCTCCTGCCACCCCCAGGACTGCCACATGTGGTCAAGGCACAAAATGCCACATGACTCTGGCAGCCCAGACCGTCTCTTCCACTGCCCTCAGCTGTCTCATCTCAGAGTGTCTGCCTCTAAAACCACAATCCCCGCTGAGGCACATGAGATGACTACAATAATTAAACCAGCAAACCTAACTACGCCCACAATTCTAAGCCCACCCTGGCCTGAGGAGCAACGTACATGAACCTCGCGACAGCACTTTCTTTCCTGGATTTCCAGGCCCTCAGCAGGTAATGTCGTCAGATAAGTGAGTCTCACCTGCTCCCCACCTCACCTGAGACCACTCCTCAAAAGGCCCCAGGGCTGACCTACCTGTGTCCCAGCACGTAGGCCAGGGCCCGGGTCCCTCGGAGGATGCCTAGGAGGATAAATGCCCCTTCCCACCCTCCCTGGGCCTGGAACCAGGCTGCTTGGTGTTAGTGGGGTTGAGAAGATATCCCAGAAGCCACACCTTCCGTGAACTGGTCCATTGTGGGGCGGTGCACCAGGCTGCTGAAGGAATCTGTTACAGAGGACTTCCTCCGATGCCTGAAGAGGAAAAGGGGGCCTCAAGTCATTCAGGGGGACGAGCGAGGGGCCCAAGTGTCTCTGACCACATCTCCTGCCCTTCCCATAGGACTCCACACACTGAACTCCTGACCACTCCCCTGAATCCAGGTTTTCTCACACCCTTGCCCTTGCTTTTACCTCTGCTTGGAGCCCCCGCTCCCCTGCTCCCTCTAGCCTGGCCAGCCCTAGTCACCCTCCAGGGTGACTAGCATCACCTCCTCCAGGAAGCCTTTCCTTCTCTTCTGATTGGACCCCACGACCCCATGAGCTTCCCTGCATCATGCTGGGATGTTACTGTCTGTGCCTGTCTCCCATATCAGGCCATTCAGGCATCAGAGGGGCCGGGGTATGATGATTCCCCGGGTAGCCAGTGCCCAGCACAAGGCCTGGCCTAGGGTGGGCAGGAGTGTGTTCCAGTAAATGATGACTCCACCTGTGCATGAACACTAAGGGTCTATTCGTTCATGCGTTCAAGCAGTTAATGTGTACTGAACACCAACAATGCACCAGGTCCTGTAACTGATGTCTTTATTCAGTCCCCACAACAGCTCGGTCATCACACCCATTTTGCAGATGAGTAAAGTTGAGTCTGGAGAGGAACTTCCCAAAAGTCAGAGAGTTATGTGACAGAGCCAGGAATCGTCTCCTCCTGATCTAGCCTGGCCCCTGGAAGCCCTCAGTGACTAGCTCAGACAACATGACTCCTGAGACAGTGCTAACAGGGACAGCTCTTAGCACTTGGGGTCACATCTTTTTAACCAAAAGGAGCAGCACTAATAGTGGCATTTCAGGCAATGGGATAGGCCAAGGCAACAGAAATATGAGCCTCACAACCCCTGCTCCCTGCCCGCCCCATGGCCCCGACCTCTGACACAGTGACTGCGCCTCCTTCATCATGTTGCCAGCACGTAAGATGTCCTGGGGGTCAAACGTCATCATGGCCTGCATTTCCAGGATGGTGGCATACGTCAGCGAGTGGTACATGCTCTCCTTGGTTCTGCCAGAAAGAAGGGACAAGAGAAGGTCAACGCCTAGAACTCCAAAGTAGCCGACCCTGTGTCATCATCACCTACCACCCCCTCCCCATCCTGCATGGGGGAAACGCAGGTCCAGAGAGGGGATGGGACTCGCCCAAGGACTGACCCTTCCATGGCTGCTCAGGCGGCCTCAGATCCCAGCTCCTCTTCTTCTTGCTAAGTGGCTGTAAGTGACTTTTCGAATTTGAGCCTCAGTTTCTCACCCTTTCCAGAGGAATGGCAGCAGCAAGGCTGCTGTGAGGACTCCGAAAGGGCTTAGGAGCGTGCTGGCCTGAGGCCGTAATCCCTGCACCCAGGGCCTGCCTCTCGCCTTCTGCCCCACCTCCCACAGGCTGAGCCCAGGTCCTGTCTGTGGGGTCTGTTCTATCCTCAAGCCCTACCCCAGGCCTCCCCTTCCTTGTTTCCTGGACCTCACTGGCCTTGCCATCTCCTGCCTCTCCCCACCCTGTGTGATCCTGTCCTTCTCTGTTAAGCCCTCCCATGGTTTCTACATCCCATAGATAATGCCGGTGCCCAGGCGCTGCCCTCCTCTCCAGCCCGATCCTCTTATCATTACTGCTCCTGCCCCACAATCTGATCACACTCAATACTATACCCACACTCAACCACACACCCCTCCTCAAAAAGATTCCACACTTTTCTGCCTCCAGGTCTGTGTCCATGCTGTTCCCTCAACTTGAAATGCCCCCCCACATCCCCTGACTCATCTGTCAAGGCCCCCAAGTGCCTCAAAGGCCACTGGGAACCCAGGGCTCCCTCCTCAGGGAGCACATGTCTATAACTGAGGCACAGGTCACACTGAACTTCTATCAGCAGAGGCTCAGCTCTCTCTCAGATTGTGGGCACCTCAAGGACAGAGCTTATATGGGATTTATCTCTGTCTCAGCACCACCGTGACACGCCCAGTGAGCCAGCCTCAGGAAGCCTCCCCCTCCTGCCTCCCTGCTCCTCCATAGCCCCAGACTCTCAAATAAAGGGTGTGGTGGGTGGGAGTGGCATTTAGTCTAACGTGCGCAGAGAGCAACAGGCAATGAGGGTTGGGAACAATGCCAGTCCCTCTGTGTACCTGGGGGAGTCATGTGTCTGGGCCTTGATTTATGCTTCTGCAAAATGGGGACAATACTGCTGGCCCACTCAAGTCCCTGTTGGGCTGGCTGGGAATTACCCCGCCTGGCACACAGCAGATGCTGCAGCGGCTTTCACTCCCTTCCCTACACTCCCTCATTAATTATTTTCCAAACTCCTCAGCGCCAGGCTTATGCTGGGAACTTCAGGGGAGAGAGAGATGACTAAGGTTTATAGACTTGTTCTCTTGTAAAATCACATGACTTTACCCAGTTTCCTGCTTTTCTTATTCATAAAATACTTCTGTAAGTCAAGTTGCTTTTCTACTTCTGGGTGATTCTCAGGAGATACTATCCTTGGGAGTCAAAAGTTTATGAAGGAAACTGGACCTTGTAGCTGCCAGGACACCTCCCAGGTCTTTGCTAAGAACCACTTACCTGAGGGCAGTGGCTTGTGGAAAAGCAGACCACAGCCCACAGTGGGGACAGAACTCAGGCTTCAAGGTCCCTCAGACACAGGCCGGATTCCTGGCCTGGCTAGTTACAGCTGCGAACCTCTCTGAGCCTCAAGTTTCTCCTCTATAAAATGGATACAATGATCCTTCTCTCCCAGGACTTTGGGTGGCTTAAATAGGTCCCAGGCCAGGACCACAATGCCAATACTCAGTAAAAGTGAGTCTGAATCCCTCTGTGTCCTGCCAGGGTCAAGGGTTGTTGAAACATTGAGAAGGGGTTTCCCTGGCAGCACACAGACCCAGACCCCCCGCCAGGGAATCCCCTCCCCTCAGGCCTCTCCAACTCTCACCTCCCCTCCCCCTCCACAAGGTCCCAGGCCCAGGACTCAGCCCCACCCTCCCAGCCCAGTAGGAGGGACGCCCCACCTGGGCAGCTGGCAGGCAAAGTGGAATTTCTAGTCTGAGGCCCAAGGCCCCCAACATGTACCTGCAGTTGGAAATCCTAGCCCCTCCCCAGCCCACTACCTGGAGGCCCACCAAATATGGTCTGGACTGGAATTCAGGGCACAGAGGTATAACAACCCCAAGACCTAAGGCACCCCAAGTTTAGTTTGCACTCCACAAAGTTTTTGTTTGTACATGTGGCATCCAGACCCCTGGGAGCAACAATCTCCTCACCTCTGAGCTAGACCCAGCTCTGGACACGCTGCCCACTGGGGTCTCACCCATCAGACCAGCTGTCAAGATGGGAAGGGCACTGGAAGAGCCATCAGAAGAGCTGAGTGACACTCCTTAGCCACCTGGAGGTTAGCTGAGCCCAGTGGCCTCCAGCCCTTCCCTCCTCTGCCAGTAGCCAAGGCTCAGGCCCTTGTCAGCTACTGTCAGGCATTCCTGTCCCCACAATCAGGCCTATAGACTCTGCCCAATCCCCACTGCTCTTTCTTGGGAATTCCCTCCAGGCCCAGCCTAAGGCTTTAATTCCCGAAAACCTCTCTGGGTGAGGCTGCTCTAGGCTGGAACGCAGAGGCAGCCCCTCTGTCCCCAAGCCACTTTCCTTCATCTTCAAGAAAGTCCCCCAACCCCAGTTCCCACCTCGCTGCCTTCCTCTCCAGCCCAAGCACCTTCTGGGGGACTTATATCCCCAGTCCACCTGATGTCACCCTATCCTTTCCTTCCTGGGACCTGCCTCAGCTCTCCCTACTCCAGCCAGGCTGAGTGTCTCTGTTCCCCAAATACACTAGATCCTCATTCACTGCCAGGCCTTTGCACAGGCTGTTCCTCTGCCTAGAAATGCGCTCTCCATCTGGCTGACTCCTCCTTATCCAGCCTATCTCAGCGTAAATGTCACTTCCTCCAGGAAGACTTCACAGGTGTGTGATCTGTGTACAGTCACACAGGGCCATGCCCCAGAGGCCCCAGGCTTGGTTTAATGCTCTGTTGTCACCATCTTGAAATCCTATAATCCTTAAAAATCTTTGAACAAAGGATTCCACATTTTCATGTTGCAATGCACAATGGAAATTATGTGGCTGGTCCCAAAGCCTTCCTGGCCAGCCCCTACCCACACGAGTTGGGGTCCCTGTATAAGCACCACCCTTACGGCTTGTTTCACTGGTTCCCTGAGTGACTGACAGCAGCCCACGCCTCACGCAGTACTGCAGCCCCAGCACCCTGCACACTGCTGCCAGACACACAAGGGCACAGAACCATCCATGGGTGCCCAACCACCCCATCCTAGGGGTCACACCTTGACCTCATCATCAACCCAAGAAGAGCTCTGCTTCCAGAGTCCTAAGTGATACCACCCACTGCCCTACCATAAACTCCCTACCTTCTCTCTCTCTCTCTTCACTCCCACTGCCCCATCTCCTTACCTCCAGCTTGTTCTCCCTTCCTTACCCCCACCTGAGCTTCCTCTACCAGCCACTGTTATCAAAACCCTCACTGCTGAGCCTTCCAACCCACTGCTGCCCTGGTTAGGAACCCCGGCCCAGGAGCCACGCAACTGCCCACTTTCTCCACAGTGCGGCCACTGAGCAATGCAGGAAGCCTCCAGCCACAGGGACGGAAAAACACACTCCAAGCGGGGCCACCAACCTCAGCCAGGCCTGTCATGCCACTCAGAAACTTCTCCCCAATCCCTGTCACCACCCTCCTCAACCACAGCAACCCGGCCCCTTATTCTCAGCAGCAGGAGGCTTTGCCTCCTTCCTGAGAGGAATCCCAGGACAGTGCAGGGACACACCTTGAACTTGCTGTACCCACCCCCCAACCCCACACACACATCTGATCTCATGGTAGAGGAGGCAGGCATGAGGCCTTCTGTCCAAGGTAAACTTCTCCACCTGCTTGAGATCCAAGATGGCCCAGAAGGCAGAGCTGTGGAGCTGATGGGGCCTGGATTTGAATTCTAGATCTGCTACCTATCAACCATGACCAATTTTTCATCAAATGAATGGAGTAGCTATCATGTTCCAGAGATAGTGCTCCGGGACAGACAGCATGAAGTAAAATTAACTAACAAGTGACAAAGGGAGAGCAGAAGCTGGGTGGTGGGGGCGGGAGGAGCTTGGTGAGCCCAGTTCCTCCCCAAGGGCAAAGTACTGATAACAATGAAATGAGACTGTGTGTACAATGAGGAAAACTGAATGAAGCTGAGCCCCAGCATCTTTTGAAGCTTCAGGGGCAACGAATGTGGAGGGGAGGTCATTTTTTAGCAAGAATTCTTTTCTCTAGACCAATGGCTCTAAATAGAGATGGGGAGGTATTTTTACTGCACCCCCACCCCCAGCCCTGTCCTTCTGACATTTGGCAATTTCTAGAAACACTGTTTGGTTGTCACAAGAAGGGGTGGGGAGTGTGCTAATGACACCCACTGTTTGAAGGGAAAGCTCTTAAACTCAAAAAGAAAGATCCTTTTCTGGAATGGGGCAGGGGTTCAGATAAAGAAAAGCTACACTGCCTCACGTGTGAGGTAAAAGTTAGCCTCACGGGAAGACTGTTCTCTCTGTGGTGCCTCCTTCAGGACAGGCATTGCCTCTGGTGGTGGGGGGGGGTGGCCTGGGCCGCAGGACCCCTAGTAGAGTATCCTCCTAAGGTGAGGGAAGGTGAGCCAGCCCCTCAGTGAGGTGGGGGCTGGGGGAGGGAGGAGAGCACAAGGAGGGTGGGGTGGGTAGTTGTAGACAGAAGCCACTTAGGGACAGACAGGTAATGACCAGGAGGGAAATGAGGCCGGGGAGCCTTCTAAGAGCACTGGGAGGGGACCTGGTTGTTCAGCGATAGAGCAGGATGGAAACAGGGTGGGGTTTGGCCTGTCACAGATGGTGGCCACACTCTAGCTGTAGATCCTGCCCTGCCCCACCTCAAGCCCAGATCCCCTCAGAGGGTGGAGTTGAGGTGTGGGGATGCTGCCCAAGCGACTGTAGTAAGACTCATGGCTATGATGCCCCAGAACCCCCACACCCACAGTAGCTAGGCCATTGACCCCAGACAGGAGAACCGTGGGTCAGTCGGGTCTAGAGAAATTGAACAGGCCAAGCTTGCGGACTTGGGAAAAGCTGTCCCCTGCATCAGCACTTGCTTTCCCTAGGGGTCTGGGGGCACCAGTTGTGGCAGAGGACAACCTAGAGCTGAAAAGAGGGGATTAGGCAAGTGGACCGCAGACATGATTGGATCCCTGTCCCTCACCCCTATCCCAATCCCAGAATTCAGGCAGCCAGGGATTCTCTGTCCAGGTTGAGGAGTGAAGAAGCTGACACCTGGGGTCTGCTCTCTGCCAGATCATCCCAAAGCTGATCCCACCAATTACAAAGCTGCTTGGCCTGGACTTTCCAGTCGGTCATTGAGTGAATTTGCTCTTAAGTATGACCAGACAGGCAGCCAGGGACCAGTAGGCACTTCAGGAAAGTCCCTCATGAGGAGAGGACTCCCCCCATTACACAGAAAAAAGAAACCTAAAGAAATCTGAGACTTTTTAGGAAAAGAATAAAATATGTTAAAAACAGAATAATCTGTGATAATATTAATAAAAACAATAAATATTCAGTGGAACGCTTGCTATGTGCCAGGCCCTATCCTAAGGACACTCATGTTTTAAATATAGATATGAAGAACAGAGTGCACTCATAAACCAAGAACTTAGATGTTTTATGGGCAAAAAAAGAACATTCAGAGAACACTGAGGAGTATTAGGGGAATTAATCATATGATTACACACAAAAAAGAAAAATCGATGGAAGGATTTAATGTTAAAGCTGAGAAAGTCTCCTAAAAATCAGAGAAAAAAAAGATAAATAAATATGAAATTGAGGCAGGGGGTAGATAAGTAGCTTAGAAGAGAGCTGATCCAGGAAGTCCAATATCTGACTTAAAGAAAGCCCAGGAAACAGAACATGAAGGGATCATACAAGAGAATTTCCTAGAACTGTTTCCAAAATACAGAAAAACAAGGGAAAAGACCTACATTCTGGCACATCATTGTGAAATTTTGATTTGCAGGAATGAAAGAGAAGATCCTAAACATTTCTGGAGAAGGAAAAAAGATCAACGTGCCCAGTAAAAAGAATGAGGACTCTCGGGCTACAGGAGAAGCCAGTAAACAGGGCAGAAAGCAATGCCTTCACCTTTATGAGGGGGAGGGATTCTATCTGTGCAACTCTTCCTCAGGAAAGAGTTTCTAGAGGATACGCTCTGGGAAAATAAGGGAGGATACAAGAGAGAAAAAGCCAGGCCAACCAGATAGGAGAGAAGCAAAGGGGGTTCCAGGAGGCAGCTGGAAGGTGGCCAGTAGATCCAGGGGACAGGTTTCCCGGAAAAGGAGGGACTGAGGGCTTATCTGCTATGTCTGAGCATTTAGGGAAAACCTCATGACCTGATGGAGTGGTTACAAAGAGTTCAGATAAACGTATAGCAAATTAGGCAAATAAAAAAACAAGTCAATTATTAATTCCAGAAAGGAAATGTAATCTTACAATGTAAGACTTGTCCCTAGGATGAGCATAATTATGTAATTACAATAATGAAAACACTGATGACTGATTTAGCCAAATACTGTGATACAATGGCAGGATGAGGATGAGGGGAGGGAGGAGGGGCAGGGATCTAAGAAAGCTAAATTCTTGTCAACCATTAGGTGATATTTAAAAGCAAAAAGTAAACAAGAGTGTATTTTATGGTATGTGAATTATATCTCTACTTAATTTCATTTTTTTAAAAATTAGAAAAAGTTGTAAGTGAAAAAGAGCAGTCTAAGTGTATTATTTAGAAATAGGGCAGTCAACACTAGAAGAAATGACTAAACTACTGTCATCATTGCCCTAAAAGGCTTGAGTAAAGGCAACGCAAGTTTTTGCACTTCAGAGGAAAATAACAAAAAGGGGCTATTTTAGAGCTTGATTCAGTGGGGATAATAAATCAAAGTGGAGAAGACCACAAGAACCTAAGGAGAAGGAAGTCACAGTGACCCTGGGGAAGGCCCAGCTGTTCACGGCTGTGGAGTGGGGAGCCTGAGCCATTTTTATAGGAATCTCAGGGGTCATGGTGACTCAGAAGGCCAAAGGCATTCAGTTACAAGGGGTTCCTCTCACATAAGACCTCTGATTCTCCACCTGATACACTATCCCTATACTCACATGTGTGTGTGCACACACGCGCCCTCCACCCCCAACCTGGGCTGGAGCCTCACCTGGGCTTGAGGTAGTTGAGTGCTTCTGAGAACTGGTTGGTGAGGAAGAGGTCCAGGGCGGTCATGCACTGGTCCAGGGCCTCACGGAGGCTGCTCACAGGAGTCCTGATGGAAGAGACATGGCGTGACCCAGCAGCCCTCAACCCTGGTCCTGGCTGGAACAGAGCCTCCCAAGGCCCACTTGACCTCCCTGGTGGTCCTTGAATGAGTGTCACGAGCTCCTCCAGGTTGTTCACTGTGTACTAAGACACAAAGGAAAATTTGGACCTACCTCTAAGTGTTCCTAAATGTGGGAGGGGGAGCAGAAGGGGGTTGACATCAGAGCTGGTGGAAAGGATTTGTGACGGGCTGAGGATGGAGTAGGTGGGGTGGTGGTGCAAGGAAGCCTCAGGAATAAATTTATTGTCTTACCTCCCACAAGGGTAAAAGGAGTCTTTGTGGCCCTTCTGACCCATTGGGCTTTTCTGCCCCCAGTGCAGGGCACAGCCCACCCACTAAATCCCACTTCAGTCTTTCCTTCCTCCTGCTGCTCCAGGCCTGCTCCTGGCCTCCCCAGGCCTGCACTCTAGAACCCCACCGGCGCTGTCACAATGGGCCACAGCAGGCAGCCAGCCTGTAAGAGCTGCCCAGGGCTTTTATGCTCAAGGGTCACCTTCCCAGTGGCACCTCCAGCGTACCCAACCTACTTCCAGTCCTTACACTTCTACAGCTCTTATCATCCTCTGACTTTTTTTAAACTTATTTTTGTGTTTATTATCTGTCTCCTTCCACTAAAGTATAAGCTTCCTGAGGGCAGGAATATTTGTTTTGTTCACTGCTTGTTTCACCAGCATCAAGTATCTGGTACAAAATGGGCTTCTGATAATTATTGGTTAAGTTGGTGAATGAATGAATGAAGAGTCTAAGACCAGGAGAGCAAATCTCTGACCTTTCTGAGCCTTGGCTTCCCTTCTGAAAGATGAGAGATGATCCCAAAAGTTCTATCTGATGGTCTTGTAAACATCTCTTCACAAGGGGTTTCTTGAGGAGAGAAGGTGCCAAAAAGCTTCTCGATAATCTTGCTGAAAGGAGATCCTTTTCCTCAAAGGTTAGTTAAAAGTTCCTTCTCCACCAGGTAAACTCTAAACATATCTTAAGGCCTAGCTCTAATGTCTCCTCCACTGTCATGCATCAGCAGAACTTACCAAGCAAAATGAAACATGTATTCAAAAGTATTCAAAACTGAATTCTTGCTTGTTCTCCCAAATCTGTTCTTCCCAGTCTTTGCCATCTCAATAAATAACACCCTCTACCAAGTTTCTCAAGCCAGAAATAGTCATCCTTGACACACCCTCCCCCTGGCCTCCGTCATCTACTTCATCAGTAAGCCCCATCAACTCTACCTCCTGAAGATCTCTTAATCCACTCTCTTCTACACCCAGTGCCTTTCAGTCCTGGCCACTCTCATCTTTACCCAGGTTTGATGGAAGACTCCTTCCACTCCTGCCCACTCCTAACTCTTCTCTCTCTCTTATCCCATTTTATTCCATGTCATGTCTCTTAACTCTCTTCTTTGCCATCTCTTTCACACTCTCTGTTAGATTCTGAGTGATTTCTTTAGATCTTTCATTTCAGTACTTCTCTTTAGGTGTGTCTCATCTGCTATGTATCCTGTCTACTGAGTTTTTAAATTTCAATGATTTTATTTTTCATCTCCAGAAATTCCACTTCCTTATTTTTCAAATCTGCTTGGTCATTTTGGGCAGTATTTTGTTCCCTACGTATTGTTACAAGTCCATGTTTGATTTCTTTACACATTTTAAACATAATCAGTTATAATCTATATCTCATCATTCTAGGTTCTTAGGCTCTGATTCTGCTATTTCTTGCTTCTGGTGTCTATTGCTCCCAGTGTCTTGTTTCCTTGTGTGTTTTACAATTTTACCATAAGCTCCTATTTGACTGATCCCAAAGGGATCTTGAAGAACCCATTCCTCCAGAGAAGATTTTCATTTACTTCAGCCAGGTTACCTGGGGTACTACTACCCTAAGACCACTTACATTGCTTTTTTAGTTCAGTATTTCCAGGACCACAAAGGTAGTGTATATTCAAACCCAAAATTTGTGTGAAGGCAGACCAACATGCATAATTTTCTAGGGAGCCTCTGTTCCACCAGAACTGTCATCTCCCTTTGCAGGTAGATGGGTACTTTTTTCTGGTCAATGCCCCTATTTTCTGAGGATGCCCTTTGAAGATGCAAGATGCATGTGGGGGTGGCAAGGAGGCAAGTTCAGCTCCTCATACTGTTGCTGGGTAGTTCCAGGACCTTATTTCCCATCCCTTACATGCCATTAAAACTCAAGGCTTAGGTTTCTGCAATCTGTAAATACCCTCAAGTTGCTGTGGCTTCATCTCATTTACCAGCCTGATTGCAGCTCCCTCTTAGTTCTTGGCTTGAGAGGATTTGTTACTTCTGTGGGAGCTCAGGAATGTAATTCAAAGGATGTACGTTGTAACCCATCCAGCCTCTAGGTAGTTTTTTTTTGAGGGAGAATGTTGGAAGCATTATTCCCTTTACTCCATCCCTCTCATAATAGCCTAAGCTATCTTTTCAAAACCCACGTCTGACCATGCCACTCTGGACTTGAAATCCTTCACTGCTTTCCCATTACTCTTAGGATAAACACCATGTTCCTTCCCAGGGCCTAAAAGGCCCCACTGGAAGCAGCCCTTGCTCCCTTCTTCATGAGACGGGAACAGGGTCTTACTTTAGGCCCAGGGCTTAGCTTAGTGAGTGGTGTTCAGCTCATTGTCTCTGTTGGATGAATCAACGAAGAGGCAGTGAGCACCTACCGCCCTGGGCACTTAACGGGTGTTCTCCCCCTGAGCCCCAACAAAGCCTTGTGAAGTGAGGTTATTATCTCCACTGTAGATGAGGAGACAGGCACAGAGGAGAGGTGAGTTGGCCAAGGCCATATGCCCAAGTATGGGTTCTAATCCAAGTTTCTGCCCACCAGCTCCATCCCAGGGCTTCAAGTCCATTGTCCTGGCTTCTGTCCATCTCTAAACAATTCCAGAATCAAGACCCTACCTCCTATTTCTGCACACACCCCACACCCATGTCCACCCCTCATCAAGAAAAAGGTTCTACCTCCTAGGTCCACATTCCCTCCCCTGGCAGCCCCAGCCCCTCTTCCTCTTAACTGTAATGAGGGGGGTCTGCAGTGACCTCTCTCCAGACTAGGAGCTTCTTCAGGGCAGCCCTAGGGCTGAATTCCTTTCTCCTTCCCTCCCCCAAATACCCACTAATCTGGCTCCAAACCTAGGCCTGCCCTTGAGGAGCTCATGGGTTACAGAAGTGACAGATGTAGGCGGAGGCAGAGAAAGTCAGAGACATTGGGGTTGAGATCATGGGAATCACTGGGGGCTGACGAGGCCCAGAAGTGAGGGTGGGGCAATCAAGGAAGCTTTCTGGAAAAGATGGCCCTGAATTGAGGACAAGGTGGAGAAAGAAGTCCCAGAAGGGGAAGAGTGTGAGCAAAGGGCTGGAGGCACGGCACTACAGTGGGAAGGGTGCCCAAGCTGTCATGCAGCAGGTGGGGAAGACAGGGGCTCTGGAAGGCCCGTAAATGGAGGGGTGAGGTGGGGGCGTCCCAGCTAGCTGGCAAGCTCAGGCAGGCTGGGGACATTCACCCCATCTAACTTAATAATAGCACTAACAAATACCCATCACCACAGTAAGAATATCACTTCAGGTTATCTAAGTTGATAACTGCATTATTTCGCTCTATCCTCTCACCAGCCCCAGAGGGGCGTGCTCTTATCTGCATTTGACAGATAAGGAAGTAAAGACAGTGAAGACAGGAACCTGGTTTCCTCCTCCCAGGAACCTGGGAGAAGACAGAAATACTTTCTGCAAAAGCAACCTTTCCCCTCCCCTCGCTGTAACTGAGGTTTCCACTTCTCCACAGGCTGTCCCCAAGTCTTTAAGGCCTTTCTGCTCCAATCCACCCTGACAGGGTCCAGGCCAATAAATTCCTGGGCTCCTGAGTGGTGATGGTGACCGCTGGCAAGTGGGGGATGTTGAGGTGTGTGGAGCCAGGAGCATGGCTGGTGTCTAATACCAGGAGCTTTAGCATAGTGAAGGAGGGAGCTTGAAGCCAAGGTGAGAAGAGAACTGAAGGGTGGGAGGGAGTGTCAGGTCTGGAGGCTTCCCACTCTCCCCTTTCCTCCCACCTTCTCACTGCCTGGAAGCTGTTACCTTAGTGCCTGGTGGGCAGAGCTGGGTGGATCTGGGGGACCCTCAGTCCCTGCTGGAGATAGAAAACCCTCCTACCTTGATCCCAGGCAGGGTGATAAGGGGTGGGGCAGTGGAGGCATGGGAAGACAGTCACTCAGAGAGCAGGCTGGCGTCTGAGATGGCTTTTACTCCCTGCTCCAGCACTCAGGAGAACACTGGCTCAGGGGTCAGGCAACTTGTCCATGGGGACCTGTTAATTTCACAGTGACCTTTCTAAATTGCAGATATGATTGTGACTCTGCTTCTAGAGTCCTCCTTAGCTGAGGGAGTGATATGGTGCTGCCTAGGCAGCATGGCCTTTGGGAGTTTTGAAAACAGACAACCCTGGACTCAAGTTGCAACTCAGCAATCACTTGCTGGAGAAACTCTGGAAGGTTCTTTAACCTCTATGAGCCTCAGTTTCCACACCAACGAAATGGGAATGACAGTACCTATCTCCCAGAGTTGCTGGGAAGAATGATTGACAGAGTGTAAAGCACAATAAGAAGTATTCAGGTAATGTTAGCAATTTTTTCCCCTAAGATTATGTATTTCCATCATTTCTTTTACCAAGCAGCATTACTTTTCTAACGAAACCAAGTAACTCTACAAGATTGAGTGTGAAAACCCTGTGACCCAGTGATTCCGCTCCAAGGAACCTGGCAATCTGGAAGAGCATTCACACATGTGCAAAGGATAATCATTCAAGAACACTCACTGTTTGAATAGCAAGACACTGGGAACCACCACAATGTCCATCAAGAAGGCTGGATAAATACACAAAGGACGGTCTCTACCTCGGGTGGCATATCATACATCAGGGAGAGTGGGGACCAGGGCTTCAAGGATCAAGAGGGCTAAATCTCAGAAACCTGAAGCTGAGTGAGAAAAAGCAAGCTGCAGACTGATTCATGCTGTATGACCCCATTTACAGAAAAATTTTAAAGAACAACATTTTTTTAGACTTATACACAGTCAGCAAAGGAATACAGAGAATTGATAAAAACAAAATTCCAGATGGTGATTACCTCTGTAGAGGGAATGGAGTTGGGAGAGACAGAAGTCCACAGGGGCTTCAATGGTATCTGCCATGGTTTATTTCTTTAACAGAATATGAAATAAAGGGGGCATAATGTTAATATCTGAAAAAGCTTGGTGACAAAGGGATGGAGTTCATCTTATTATTTGCTATATTTTCTGAAAACTGAAAATATTTCAGAATTTTCTAAGTGATGGAAATTTAAATCTTGGTTTGTTTTCCACTGACCCTCATACAGGAAGCTGGGCCCAGAACAGGCCTCGGGAGTGCTTGCTGAGTGACGGAATGAGCATGGAGCTGCCATGCCCCTGCTCTGCTCGCTACAATAGCACTGACCAGGGTCAGGGGCAGATTGACCTGGAGGGCACACAGGTGACAGGTATGGTTTAGTACAAGGAAGACTCACCAGTGCTAGATGGGCAAGCTCACTGCCCCAGAGTCCAAAAGAGAGGCCAGAGAAGCCCCGGGGTTGTAGAAGGGACTCAGACAGGGATGTGAGTGTATAAAGAAGAGGGATGAATGCAGCTTCTAGCCTACAAGTTCAGGATTCTTTCATAGGTGCCCTGCTCCGTGCCTGTCTTCTCTCCTGAAAACCATTTTTCTCGGCCCAGTGGAGTAGTGCTCAAGGTTGGACAGAAGGGACTTAACCAGCTTCCAGATTTACAAAGACCAATCCAGAGAAGGAAGGGAACAGCCAGCCCAGCCTCTCTGTATTTTCCAAAAGAGGGACCAGAAGTCTAGGGAAGATACAAGACTTGGCCAAAGTCATACAACAAAAATGGTCAAGATAAGACTCACCAAGCAACCCTCCCCCAAGCCAGGGTGTCCCCCAGCCACCCAACTTCTAAGCCCTTAGCCTGGGACACACACAGGCCCTGTGGAGGCCTCCAGCTGACAGCTGGCACCAGCCTTGTCATTTCCCTGTTCTTGTGTTAGCTCTGTGGCCCTTGGCAAATATTGTCCCTGGTGGTGAGGTTCTGGGCAGAACGGGCGCCCCTCCCAGCTCACCTGGGCAGGATCTCCACCCAGCAACCTCCCAGCAGTCCCTTCTTCCAACAGCGGGGCTCCCAGCCCCTACCCTCTGAGGCCCAGGAATGGCAAGTGTTGCTCCAGATCTCCCAGAAGTTATCAGCTGTCACTGCTACAGGGGCAGTGGAGGAGTCCTGCAGGGTTCCTCAGTGGGGTGGGGATGGGCAGGAGTGCCATGCTGAAAGTGGCAACAGGAGCCCCCTGGCTCCTGCTGTGCCCAGTGGGCCTGGGCGGTTCCTACCTTAGCCTTTAAACTCCTCCAAATAACCCTGAAGATGAAGTAGTGTCTGGCATCAGACAAAGCTGGGTTCAAATCCTAGGCCGACCTCTCACCTCCTGGGAGACCTAAGACAAGTCACTTAAGAGCTATGCCTCAGTTTCCTCACCTGTAACGGTGATTGTAAGAACCACCTACAGGTGTAAATGCCACGAAGGACAAAGGCGGCTCTGACGTGGCTGTGGCCACAGCTTCAAGAGAAAGTTGAGACCCAGAGAAGAGAGGCTGACCCAGGGTCCCCAGCGCCTCCACTGCGCCCGCGCAGCCCCTTCCCCGCTCCGCGGCAGCGGCGGCACCCGGAGGCGGGGCGGGGGGCGCGGTGCCGGCCGGCCGGCAGGGGCGGCAAGCCGCAGTGCGGGCCGCGAGGGAGGCCTGGCCCGGCCCGGCACCGCCCCCCTCCCCCGGCCCAGCCCGACCCGCACCCCCGGGGGCCGCCCCAGCGCGCACTTACCCTGCGGGTGGGGAGCCCGGGGCGCCGGCAGTGGTCATCGCCGAGGCGGGCGGGCGGTGTGCCCCCGCCGGACGCCAGCCGCGGCCCAGGTGCTGCCGCCGGAATCCCGAGCGGGTGCTGTGCGGCCGAGCCGCGGACGCGGCGGCCGGGGAGGGGCGCGCCAGGGGCGGGGAAGGCGGCGGGGCCGGGCCGGGCCGGGCCTCGGTCTGCCCTCCCGCGCAGTGGGGCCAGGCCGACCGCAGACGCTGGCCCAGCAGCGAGCGGTGGGGTCTGCCTGCGGTCGGCCGGCTGGCGGAAGGCGCCCCCGCCCCGACAGGTAAGAGCCCCCGGCGCCCAAGGTCTGTGCGGCCCATGCCGGAGACCCCGCTGCGCGCAGCCCCCGGGAGGGGAGCGGGAGCTCGCTCCTTCCTCACGCAGCCCCACCAATCTGAGCCCAGAAAGTTCTCCGAGACCGGAGGTCCACCTCCCGGCCTCCCCCCCACCGCCCTACTGCAGCGTCCCCCACCCGAAGCCTTCATCGTCCTACTGCATTGGTGGAGGGCATTCAAGCAGAGACAGATATGGCCTCCAGAGTCAGGTTTGGATTTTAATCCCACCCACTTGCCCACAGCTTGACTGTGTTTGCAGGAGACCAGAAGGCAGAAAGTAGTTCTGAGTTCAGCACTCAACTGCCAGCCAGCAGTTCACACTTCCCTCCTCAGATAATCCCTATAACTGCCATTTTACAGATGGGAAAACCGGGGCACAGAGTTCATGTGACTTGCTCAAGGCCACTCACCCAGTAAATGGCAGGCAAGTTGTGATTGGAACTCAACCCTCCTAACTCCAAAGTGCGCACTCTTACCCCTCTTGATCCCCTCTGCTCTGAATCCCTAGGGTCTATGTGGGGTTACCCATAACACTCCTCAGAGGCCTACTGTGTGCCCAGCCCCTAAGGCATGTGTCTAGGAACAGGGTTGAAGCCGACCTGGTCTGCTGGCAGAAAGAGCCAGTGGCCCATGAGGAGTTAACCAGCTACCACCTCCAGGCCCCAGATGCTCTTAACCATGACTCATCAGAGCACATGGCTGCCATTAGAGCTGTCCCTTAACAAAGGCAGGGGATAGAAGGAGGAGGGACTCCAGCGCCCCTGGATCAGCGCTGAGCTCCAGCATGTCAGAGGAGGAAACAGGAGGAGCCTGTGGAAGCAGCCATGATGTAAAGAGGGCTTGGACTAGGTCCTGGGAGAACCAGGCAGATTGGGCCTGATGGCAAAAGGGAGAGGTTTAGGGAATTACTGTCTAAATCTAAACAGATGCCTGGAAAGGTGATGAGTTCTTACTCTGTCCATATGTGAGCAGAGGCCAGATGCTCACTTGCAAGGGTCATCCCACCTCTGGGATTCTGACATAGACACAGAGAACATAATTAACTACAAGGAGCAGGCTGTGATAACATCTACCATCATCTACAGGAGTCCAGGTAAGGGAGAGTGCCATATAGGCTGGAGGAGTCTGGGGGCTTCCTGGAGAAGGTGGGCACTGAGTTGAGCCTTGAAGTTTATATTATTTATACACAATGAAGTCATGGGAGAGGTGTAACAGATACACCTCTCCCATGGGTACATGGATGAAAAAGCATGGAGGTGGACAAAGGCACACTGATGACAGCTGGAGTTTGTGAAGCTGCAAAGAAGAGCAGCAATGTGTATAAAGAGGAGCCTGGGTGATGAGGCTGGGGGGAGGGGGGTTGTTATCACATGCCATACACTTGCAGGTCTCTAGGTATTTGCATATGCTGTTCCCTCTGCCTGGTTCACACCTTCTTCCCTTGTCACATATTATTCATTCATTTAACAAGATGGTGATCCAAAACCTTACGATTGAAAGGCTTCTTAATAAAGAATACACATTTACTGATACAAAATTGCCAGGGTCCTCCCAGAGCCTTGGGAGGGGCCAGGTGAGTGAGGGGTTCAGAAGCTTTATTCTACATTAGCTTTAAGGTAGATCTTTACTGTATTCAACCAACATTTATTAAAAACCTGCCATGTGCCAAAGCTCCTACTTGCCCTGAAAGTTTCAGGTCAGATGCTGCCTTTTCCAGGAAGTCCTTTCTCCCTGGCTGGGTCAGGGGCTTCCTGGGCACATCCTGCTCTAACTTCCCCTAATCACCCTGGGCTAACACTCGCAGTGTTTGGTGGGGATGGAGTGAGGTTTGTATGTGACTGTCTCTGCATCAGACTGGGAGCCTCTACAGGGCAGGGCCTGGTCAGACACCTCTGTGTCAGTGCCTGACTAATCACCAAACATTAACACTGGGCCTAGCCCTTTACCATTTTCCTCCGAGGTAGTGATTATAATAATGACTGACATTCATCAAAGGCTTATTATGTGCCATTATACACCCATTACACATATAAGTGTATAATATGGATTAGCTCACTTAATGCACACTTTGAGCCACCTCTCTGAGCCTCAGTTTCCTCATCAGTAAAAGGGAAATACTGCCTGCTTCAAAGGGTCATTGTGAGGATTAAGAGTTCGTATGTGTAAAATGCCCAGGATAGTGCCTGGCGTGTAGCACAGTACTTTGTAAGTGCTCTGATGATGGTGCTGGTGGTGCTAAGGTAGATGCTATTATTCTCCCCCTTTTATAGATGAAAACTGAGGCTCAGCTCTGCCTTCAGAGCTGGATCTCTGCCCACACCACAACAGTGGCAGGGATGATGGAACCACTCATCTGGTGAATCAGAGCATCAGAGTGGCACGCCCCACAGGAGGGTTCCACCTGGGCAGTTCCCAGCCTCCAGGAGCTCCAGCCCAGCCCCAACCCTGGGGAGCCTGTGAATCACCATTATTTCTGCCTCCCAATCCAGTTGACCCTGCTCAGGTCTCCTGCGCATTCCCACCTCAAGCTGACAGCCAAGCCCTGGGGACCAAGAGAGCATCCCCAGTTCTTCCCTCCCTTGCCCGGGACCTGTTTCCTGGTGCTTTGTACCTGGGAGATTCCAGGCCTGCTTTCCTCTCTCATTTTCTCTTCAACCTTTCAGAACAAGCCACTGGGCTCACTGCACTTCTCAGAGGCGCTGGGGACCTCCATAGACTGGTTTTGCCAATACCATCTCTCAGTTTAAGAAGGACTTCAATAAGTATTTGTTTAGTGAAACCACCTCGGAATGCTCCAGAAAGCTCCATTGTAGCTTTATCTCCCATCCTACAACAAGAAAACCAAGGCTTGGACCAAGTGTGACTTGGACTCAGGTGTAGCCATATCTTAAACCAGGTTTCAACTCTCTATCCTGTACAAAAAATGTATGGAAATGGTGGGGGGGAGGTCACAGAAATAGGCAGTGAGCATGTGAAAAGTGATGCCACTGTAGAAAGAGCTTAAGCTGTGAAGTCAGCTCTGCCCCTGCCCCTCTGAATCTCTGTAGTCCTGGGACAATAGTGCCGACCTCTCAGGGAGGCTGGTAGGCTTACTGAGCATTACATGGGTGACCCTGTGTCCCCTTCCGTATTTATTCTCAGCCCCTTTCTCAATGTCTTCACCCAGGCCTTTCCCTGGCATGAAGCACCCCCACCTCCACTGTCTCCACAGCCCAGAACTGCCCCCCTCGGACTCTAGAGCCCTCTCAGCCCAGCTGAGCTAGGGACTAGAATGCAGGTTTTCTTAAAGGGAGTGAGCCCCACCTAGCAGGTTACAGGCTTGGGTTCGTTAATAATTCACAAGTAAACAGGATCCACAAAGGGCCCTGGAAGAGGGCTGTGGCAGCCACAGTTCTTCAGTTTTCCCTGAAGAGGCCTGGTTCTTGGGCTGGCCCCCTTCCTCCCCATGGACTCTGGCCTCCACTAGCTGTGTAACCTTGGGCAAGTTGCTGCCCCACTCTGGCCCTTAGTTTCTCTCTTCCCACCAAATATAAGGGGGAGAGAAGATTGGATCAGGAGGTCAAGGGCCCTCCCTGCTCTGATGTTCTCAATTGTGGGATCTGAGCTCTTTTACTAAAGTCTGGTCTCCAGGAGCTGCCAAGGGTGGGTGGGTCTAAAGAAGGAGCCCCAGTCAGGCACAGGGGACCAAGAATAATTTTGAAGATGCAGAATGCAGATGAGGGGTTTCTGGCATTGAATGCTAGCTATCCTGTCAGAGGTTAGAATTTGGGCTGCAGAGCCAGGAAGATCTGGCTGGACTCCTGGCCCCACAGCCCAAGCAAGTCACCCTACTACCTTGAGGCAGGGCAGGGAGTGGTTCAGAGAGCAGGTTTGCAAGCCAGGGCTTATACCCTGGTTCTGACACTCTGGACCAGTGACTTCATCTCTGAAATAGGGATGCTGATGACACCAACCTCACTAGGTTGTTGCAAGGATTAAATGAGATTTTACACACACACACATACATAAAGCACTTGGAATGGGGCCTTACCATTATTCTTTGAGCTTTAGTTTCCTCACTCATAAAGCAGGGATAACAGGATTGTCATGAGCATTAAATAAGCTAATAGACCCAAAAGAGCTTTGGAACCATGCAGGGTTGTCCGGAGAAGGATTTCCCCTATGATGGGCACCCAGACCTGGCCAGGACCACAAGGACAGAGCAGCACCCACTGGACACCTACTACATGTCCTCAGGGCAAACGTGCTACTTCACTCACTGCCAGTGGGAGTAGAAAGTGGCACCATCTTTCTGAAGGGTAACTGGAATTATGGGCTGAAAGCTTTAGAAAGATGATCCAGTAACACCTGGGCAACAAATGCGTCTGAAGAAGTAATCACAGACACAGACACAATCAGTTATGACATAAGGATGTTCATCATAGTGTTTTCTAAAATATACAGCTGGAAATAACCTAAATGCCCATTGATAAGGAATTAGTTCAATGAATTGTAGTGAATTTGTAGAGTGAACTGTTATGCAGATGTTTAAATTGTGTTTATAGAGAATTTATTTGCCTGGATTACTACATTGTCTTCTGACTGGTTTCTCTGCTCCTACCCTTGTCCCCCTATTGTCTCCTCTTCCCTCAGCACCAGGCCCACTTGATTAGATCATGTCACTCTTCTGTTCAAAACCCTGCAAGGCTCCCCATGTTGCTTAGCGCACAAGTTGAAGTCTTCACGTAGCCATGAGGCCCTGAATGGCCTGTGCCCCCATCTGTCTGTCTGATATCATCTCCCGTTACTCTCTTATTCAGCTACACTGGCCTCCTTGCTCTCCTCTAAATGTGCCAGGCACGCTTCCACCTTGGGCCCTTTGCACTTGCTGTTCCCAGTGCCTGCAATGCTCTTCCCTCCCTCACCTCCTTCAGGTCTCAGCTCAGATGTCACCTTCTCCCTGAGGCCTTCCCTGACCATTTTACTTAAAATAAAACCCTTGCCATAATACTCCCAGTTCCTTCGCCCTGCATTATTTTTCCATAGCACTTGTTATCTGACATCCTGTATATTTTGTTTATTCATTCAGTCTGTCTCTCCCTATTAAATTCTATGCTTCACAAGGGAAGAGGTTTGTTTGTTTGTTTGTTTGTTTGTTTGGCTTTGTTCTCTAATGTATTTCTGGTGCCCAGAACAGTGCCTAGCACACAGTAGGTGCTCAATAAATGTTTGTTGCATGAATGAGTTTTTGAAAAGGTAGGAAAATGTGAAGAAAGCAGAATATAGAATTATAGTCTAGTACTAAAAAGAAAACCCCAATGTCTATGCATTTGAGAAAGTATGAGGAGGCCTCAGTTTCTGCATCTATTAGAACTGGAGACAGCAAGACCCTCCCTGGTCAGAGTTGTGGTGCACTGAAGGTGACGACCACTGAGGCAGCAGAGTGGCAGGGGATGGGGTGTTCTAGAGTTAGGGGCCGAGTTCAGAGGGTGTCTGGGAAGAGAAGCGGGAGCTGGAGGGAGCAGTGGTGAGTGAAGGAGGAGAAGGGTGCCAATTTGAGTGCAGTGCTGTGCACTGAGCCTAGGCAGCCACCATCCCTCTTTGCCTGTGCACAGGACAGTGCTTGGGTGTGCCCTTCAGTTGCCTAGGTGTAAGGGAAGTCCCCACACATCCATTTTCTTGGAAAGACAACATAGTCACTTTAATCTGACACTTAGATGCTCTATTTGAGGGAGAGTGTTTCTCAGCTGAAGACGAATTTTTGCAGGGTGTGGGTACTTGCCAGGGCCAACTCTGCCAGGGAGTAAGGGGGACACCTGAGACTATGGGAGGGAACAAGCAGGGACAGACTTCATCCCATGGGGGAAAAGGGAGTTGAAAGGAATAGACCTGGCCCAGGTCTACCTGGACAGGTGCCTGATGTCATAAGTCCTAATGTAATCGTCCTGGTTATACTATTGTTAGGTAATTAGACAAGCGGGGGCACCGGGAAGATAGGTGGAAGAGAGGGAGGATGGTCCGGAAGATGGCATTATGCCCGCCTCCAGCATAGAGACTGTATTTCTTCTAAATGAGAGCCAGCAAGAAACTGGTTAAAACCCTGAAAGGACTTGACCAGCACTAACAATGTTCATTGTATTATAATTAACATTGCGGTTTAGGTTCTTGCCCCCACCCCCCACCCCCACGGGTTTTTCCTGTATACACCTTGGGTAAGGACATGCCCAAAGGGCCCAAACATGACTAAGTATTCCAGGGACAAAAGCCATCAATCAATCAAAAGACCACCTCTAAGTGAGGGTATAAGAGAAGGGGAGACAAAAGCCACTGCTTTCCTCCCTTTGGATCAGCCTGCCTGCATTCCTTGGGGCTATATTTTTCTTTCCTTTTAAATAAATCTTTTAAAATCTTTCGCCACACGATGCACCATCTCCCAGCTGCAAACTTTTCTTTCGGGTATGACAAGAACCAAGGTCTTTATCTTTTGGAGTAACACTATAACCAGCCAGTTAGTAGGCTGGGGGAAGGATTTTACCTAGAGCAGTAGGTTTCTGCACTGCTGTTCAACTGGGAAAGGGCTGATCTTGGAAAAGGAAAGAAGGGCTTGGTTGTCCTGGGATAAGCCAGACATTTCCTCCTCTCTCCTGGGAAAGAAGATGCTGGAAGACATACAGAAGTGGAGGTTTTGCAGGAAGGCTCCTTCCAGGATGGCTAAGGGACTTGGAGAGGAGGCCCAGGGATCATAACGCTGTTGCTCATTCCTTGCTTCCTAAGGTGCTCTTAAAATTTATAGCCTGGTCGTAGTCAAGTGGTGGCGAGTTATGGGAAGGGTCTATCCCACCCCAGGGATGGGGTGGTGATAAAGTGAAGAGCCCATCTCTGTGAAATATACAGGATGACAGATAACGATAGGTGTGCCTCCCACAGCCTCCATGAGAGAATGGGGAAGCCACCATCGCAGGAGGGTGGTGGGTGGCACAGGCCTCGAGAAGGGTTGACAAGGGACTAGTTCCCAACTCCCTAGGTGTCGACAACAGCTGGAAGACTGAGACAGATACAGGGGTGCTCCAAGGAAATCATAATGCATGAAGCTATGGCTTTATTTTAAGGTCTGCTATGTAACCACATATATGCTACACCCCCCACCCCCCAACAAATACACGCTTATTTTTAAAGAACTTTCTTCTGTCCTCCCCAGCCCCATGGACTGAATGGGAGGTGCATCCTCTTCCTGGTCCCACCTCTCAGGACACAGTAATTGGTTAAGGAAGGGCCAATCAGAATATTTCCCAGAGCTTTATCAGACTGGAGCTGATGGAGAAGCCCCTTCCTCTCCTGGCCTGGGGAGACTGATCATGATAATCAGTAACACTGCTGGGTATAGCACTGACTATGCGACAAGGACAGTTCTCTGTGCTTTACATAAACTAATTCATGCCATTCTTACAACAATCCTGTGAGGCAAGTCCTACCATTACCCTCACTTTACAGATAAGGAAACTGAGGCACAGAGAGGTTAAATAACCTGTCCAAGGTCACACTGCTGGAAAGTCCCAGAGTCAGGATTCAAAAGCAACCTATGTGGCTCCAGAGAACTTTTTCACTGCTTTCTCTTACTGTCCCAGGACGTGAGCTTGGGAGCTGCTGGCAGCCGTGCCTTACACTGAGGGGAGCAGTAGGTAAGCTGAGAATGGTGCTCATTAGGAGAGAATGGAGCTGACCGCAGTCAGAAGGTGAGCTGAGAAGCAGAAATTTTCAGAGGAAGGATACAAGCAACTCAAGTAACTAGAGCCAGAGATTTGAAGATATTTCAGGAAATGTGGCAGGCAGCAATCTGAAATTGCAGCCTAAATACTCTATTTCCCATTGACCTCAAGAAAGGGACCAAAAATGTCCCGAATCAGAATCCCTGCAAAACTAATCAATGGGGACAAAGGTTACTTGGAGATTTTCTGTGGTGTCCTCACCAGGGATTGGGGATGTGCTTCCCACACCAGAGCCCTCTCCACCCTGTGCAGCTGCCCTCAGCAACAGGGTGTAAATTGGAATCCTGGGGTCATAGCTTCAGCACTGTAGAAACTTGGAATTTTAAATCGCGAGTCTGGCGATCACAGATGCCTCAACCGACAGGATCTGAGAATCACAGAGGTGAAAACTCAGCACTAGCTTTGAGTCTAGATCCAGGCCCAAGGAAGGGACCCCATAGCAGCCCAAGGATTCCAATTGCCAAATTCAAAACTCCCTACCCGGAGGCATCTGAGAGCTCTTTGAGCTCAGGCTCAAACCAAGAGCAGGAACCCTGTTGACAGCAACCCCAGCAGGTCCCTAGCCTCTTCAGCTGGATCCCTCTGTTCTTGGGGCAGCCCCTCCCTCCCACAGCAGCTCTGCCACTGAATTACTCCCTCAGAAGCATTCTGCCTGCCTGCACTTCCTCCTCTGTTCCTGGTGCTGTCTCCTACAGGAAGTAGCCATGAGTGGAGGTTACTGGTATGTCTGGGAAGGGACCATGTTTGTAGGCTGAGTAGGTGGCCTTCCCCATCTTAAGATGCTCGGGTGTGATTTCCTTCTCATGACAGTTCCTGGCTAGCCACTCCTGTGCCTGGAATCCCACCACTGGCTCCCCAACCTTTCTGAATCCCCTCTATTCAATGCAAATACCTTACTTAGAAGGAAGATTACCTCATACTGCACACTCATGTTTATTGATCACTGGATATGCCCTAGTGGCTGTCTGTTAGGTCCTTTACCAGTGTTGCTTCACTAGGTCTCCCCATGGCTCAGTGAGCAGCTATTATTTCACAGCTGAGTAAACTGAGGCTCCCACAGCTCAGGTGAGCCAGTATGTAAGTGGCAGAGCAGGCGCTGAGCACCCTCCGAAGCCCTTCACCCTCGGGCCAGGCTGTGGGAGACAAGGCAGTGTGGTGGGTGAGGGTGGAGAAGTCACAGGCCCAGAGCTGAGAGAATGGAGGCCGGGTTTGTTGCTCAGGTGTGAGACTCTGTGATGGCAGCTGGAAGTCAGAATTCTCTGGGTATTTGTGTCCAGCAAGTTCTAGCTGAAGTATAAAGACTCGTTCAGGCCCTCACAGACATTCCCTTGCACAGGCCAGTGCCGGACATGGGGGCCAGAGTCCCCTTCCTCTGCCCTCTTCACTGTCTCTCACCTCCTTCCCAACATTAATGACTCTGGGTCTCGCCCCCCAGCCTGTCATTCCCCACTCCTCGGTTCTTACTTCTTAGCTTCCATCCCCCATTCCCTCCATTCTCTGATCCACACCCCAGCATCTCTCCTGGATCATCATCATGCCAGCTCCCTTCCAGTCTCCTCGCCTCCCTCCACAAGTGACATCAGCGAAATGCACGCATTTGAAACTCAGAAGGCTCCTGGGTGCCTACAGGACGGAGCACAACCAGGTTCTTACAGGCAGGGCAGCCCGGCCAGAAATCCATGTGGACACAGCCACTCCTCACCACCCAACCAAGGGATCCCACCCTGCTCAGAAATCAGTCCGTCATGTCTTCATCAAAACTGAAGCATTCTGTCCTGGGCTCTGGGGACATGGGGGCAGATGAATCCTGTCCCCGCTGTATGTAGCAGGGAGACAGAAAGGGGTGACCATGACCCAGTGTTAAAAATGGTCTGTTGTCAGCAAAATCCTGTCTTCATTTGGTAGCAGGGTCATCTTTTAATAGGCAAATACCCTCCCTAATGCCCTCTAGTGGCTTCCCAACATAATGAAATCCAAACTGCACTGTTCTGGGCAGCCTGCCCTCTGGATCCCCGCAGGCAGTGATCCTCATCCACTCACACATCTTTCTGCGCCTCAGACACACCTCAGGCTTTGATAGGAACTACCTTCACTGCTGGGAATGCTCTGGGCATGATGGCTTTTACTGTCCATCACATCGTTCTATTTTAAGCATTGCACAGCAACTGTTTCTGGTGTTTACTTGTTTATTTGCCTACTTGTTTAGTCTGTCTTTCCCACTAGAACATAGTCTCCTGAGAGCAAGGACTTGTAAGTCTGAAGTAATGCCACATCCATAGCATGTAGTATGATGCCTGGAACATGGTATGTGCTCAACGATGTTTGTTGAAAGACTGAATGAGAGCCATGAGAGGGAAGCAAACATGCTGGAGCCCTGAAAGCCCCTGAACCTGACTCAAGGGTGGGGTCAGAAAAGCTCTCTCAAAGATGTCACCCAAAATTGAGTCTTACGGGGTGACGATCAGTAGTGGAGGATGGCATTTCAGGCAGAGGCAGTCCTGAGCAGCCTGGCACAATTGTGAGAGCCCTATAAAACCAGCCGTTGTTGTTGGACCAGAGTGAGGGTCAGGGAGTGATGGGAAACAGGCCTACACAGGTCATAGCCTGTCCCCTCAAGAGCCTTCAACTTTAACCTCTAGGTGATAGAGAGCCATGGAAGAGTTTTAAAGCAGAAAAATGACATGGTCTGGTTTGTGCTTGAGAAACAACCAGATGCATGGAAAGGGGGAGACTGGACAAAATGGGGAAGTCGGGGGCTGTTGCAGTAGTCCAAGAGGAATGAACAGCTTTAATCAGCAGAACTTGGAGACCACTGTGGAGGTGAGGGAGGGAGGTGAGAAGAATGACTCCCAGGTTCTGGGTTTGGGCAACTGAGTGGATGACTATGCCATTCATTGAGTTGGGGACACAGGGGGAGGAACAGGTTCCGGGGTGAAGACGTGAAGTTGGGAGCTTGCCGAGTTTGATGTGCTCATAGTTGGAGGCTCTGGGAGGGCAGTTAGATTGCCCTTCTCCAGGGAATAGCAGGGTGGGCTTTAAATATGTAAAGAAAATGAATTGGAGGTGACATACTGGAGGCAATGACACCCCTAGAGGGTTGACACACTGGAGGAGCTGTGGTGCACTTAATTTCACCATGGACAGGCACTGGGACCCAGGATTTCCTTCCACACTGCTGCCGCCAGTCATGGACGGCCTCTCGGGGGAGGAGGAGCTCACTGTCAGCTCTCAGCTCTCACCTATGTAGGCACACAGGCTGCCCACGTCTCCACTCATGCAGCCCTGGGGGGACCAGGAGCGTGAGCGGCACTGCTGAGGAAAGACGTGGCTGCCCAAGCCTGACTCCCATCCCGCCTAAGGTCCAGCTCATCTGAGTCGCCTTCACAGGTGGCCCACCCTCCGTTGGGACCCAGGTAATGGGGCCGTATCTCTTTAACCCTAGGCCCAGCCCTGCTGGGGGCTATGACACGCGAGCAGGGGACACTTGGAAGGGGTGAGAAGCGCTGCACTGCCACTCCCCGGGCCCTCTGGCCGTTATCCCGCACCCAGCAGCCCGCAGACTGCTGTCTCCAGCTGTGCCACCTCAGCTGTCCCTGCCGTCGGCTGTTCCTCAGCTTCCCCTCCGTCCCAGCCCCAGCCTGGTACCTGCGGTCGCTTTTCCCGGAGGCCGCCCCCTTCCAGGCGGTCAGAAAGGCCATGGACGCGGGCCGGACTCGGATGGGGGCGCGGGCGGCCCCTCGTGGCGGCGGTGGCGGTAGCGGCAGCTCCCGCGGCAGTACCTGGATAGGGTGGGCGGGGCGGAACCCGTGGCTCCGCCCCTTCGCGGCGGGGAGCCTCCCTGCCTGGAAGGGCGTCGGTGTCCCAGGGGCGGACCTGGGGTCCCAGGACAAGACTGCTATCCACCAGAGCCATCGAGACCACGCATTAGTCACAAGGAGAAATTGAAGCCCACCCAGGACGACAAGGGATTTTGTCCAAGGCAACACAGGGCCAGTGACACCACCCACCTCAAGGCCCTCCACTCCCACTATAGAGCCTGACCATTATCGATGGACAATGGTGTCACTTAGGCCCGTCCCGCCTGTCTAAGTGCAGAACGTGCCTTGCCAGGGCTGTACCTGAATGGGGTCAGGGGCTTGGGACTGTCCCCAAGTGCAGGGCACAAAGCA
This sequence comes from Camelus ferus, assembly GCF_009834535.1. Lineage (NCBI taxonomy): Eukaryota > Metazoa > Chordata > Mammalia > Artiodactyla > Camelidae > Camelus > Camelus ferus. The sequence goes on from NC_045708.1 coordinate 36,878,044, forward strand.
GGAGGGGCAGGCAAGGGAGCGGAAAGATAGGAAGGCGCTGCTTAGGCCTGGGAGTGGAGGCTGCTGGCCAGGCAAGGCACTGGGATATGACCCTGTTCACAGACTTGTGATTCTCAGCACCTGGCGGGGAGGTGGGGGACAGAGAATGAAACTGTCTACAGTACAGACTTTCTTTGGAACCCCATGTTTTGCTTCAGATCATGTGCGTTGTTATTTTAAACAATTGCTAACTAGAAGAATCAGCTCTGGAGCAATATGAGCCTCTGACAGTTCAGTCCTGCAGGCTTCCATGGGAGGCTCAACCAAGGGCAAGGATCCAGTAAGCACCTTGCAGAGGTACTTGAGAAGGAGCACCCCAGGCCAGTGTGAAGGATGGATTCAGAGGTCCCTGGAGACTTCTCTTTGGGAGGGAGGATAGGGGTGAATACAGGGCAGGGGCAGGGGGCTTAGGGACTGTTTCTGTCAACTTTGGGGCAGGGTCTGTATCCCAGGCACTTGTGCAACACAAACTGTTGTCTAATAAATGGTGACTAATTCTAATGTGCCAAGCCCTAAGCCAGGTGTTTTGCATAAATTCTCATTTAACTTCATCTAATTACTTACCCCCATTATTGATGAAACTGAGATTCAGAGGGGTTGACTGACTTCCCTGAGACCAAGCCTTATACTCCTACCCAGATCTTAGACCTATCTGGGGCTTCCCTCTTTCCCCCTTTCTGGGGTCTGTAGGTGGGTGGGGCATGGAGTGGGAGGCCTGGGCAAAGCAGAGAGCAGAAGCCTCAAGGATCATCTGGGCAGTTTCTCTCACTTTTCCTTGGTAAGCAGCAGAAAAAATGTGACCTTTCCCCTTTTCTCTGAGCACGCATGTCATGGTCTTGACAGAGCAACAAGGGCCTGAGAATGCTGCCTATCTGACCACAAAGCTAAAGCTTCCAGATCTGGAAATTCTGGTTGAGGGCCCAAACCCCTCAGCCCACAGAGATTTGCAGAGCTTGTCAGCAATGGGCACTGCAGATAGACAACTTCCTCCTGGGCTCACAGGCATGAATACAACAGGGCCTCAGAATCCTGGTCTCCCAGAGGGCCAGAGCCCAGCCTAATCCCAGGCGAGATTAAAGTCCCACCTAGTCTCCAAGACCACAGCCAACACCACTTGCTACTGGCAGTCCTACATCTCCCTAACGGAGGCCATCTCCCTCTTCAGAGGTTACATTTTTGTCTCTCTCACAGCACTTAGCACTACACACTTTCTAAGCCTTGTATTAGCTATCAATGACCATATTAGTTTCAGATCTCTATCTGAAGGTACAGACTGTCTCACATTTGTGTCTTCCACAGAGCCCAGCACCATTGTTACACATAGGAGTTACTCAATGTTGAGAAAAGGAACTAATATTTATCGTTTCTGCTCAGTGGTAGGCACTATGCTGAGGGCCTTAACATACTCTACTTCTAATCCAGACAACTCTGTTTTGAGAATATTTGAGTCAGAAGTTTAGAAATTAGATCAAATCAGGAACTAGGATTCAATCCAAGGATTCTTAAACTTCAAGGCTTGTTTCCTGTTCTCCTTTTTCTTTGACACCTTCATCATCATCTTCTTCTTTATCTTCATCACCATCATTTGTTCAGAACTTTGTTAGGCATTATTCTAAACCCTTCCCATGTATCAACTCATTCCATTCTCAAAACAATCCTATCAGGTATGTCCTTTTACAAGCCCAATTTTTATAGTTGAGAAAGTGAGGCAGCAGATAAGCAACCTGCTCAAGGTTACAACAGCTAGTTAAGTGGCAGAGTTAGGACTCAACCCAGCAGCCTGACTTGAGCTGTATCTTAACCTCAGCCCTGGACTGCCTGCCACACAAAGCAGTTAGAATGCACACAGCATTTACAAACCACTTTCCCAAAGCTTATCATTTAAGCTTATCACATTTTGAATCTCACAACCCCAAAGGTAGAGCAGGTTTTCTTCTTTCCCTTGTTCTGGAGCCAGACTGCCTGGGTTAGAATCTGGGCCTCACCACCTTATAGGCTGCTATGACTTTAGGTGAGTTACTTAATCTCTCTATGCTTTGGTTTTCTCATTTGTAAAATGGGGATAACACCACCTATCACAAGGGTTGTTGTGAGGACTAAGTGAGTTAATGCAAACAAAAGAGAACAGTGCTGGACACACGGTGTGTGTTGTGTGTACCTCCTACTATGTGATAGTTTTATCCAGGATCAGCGGGGAATGTTTGGTATCAATATAATTTCGAGATAGATGAAGTTTTCCCATTAATTGAACCATACATAGACATGTTTCCTAAAATGCATTATTACTTTGTCTTCTCAAACACAGACATGACAGCTTTTACTTAGTGAATATCTGCCACGTAACAGCAATGAAGACTTTATATCCATCATCTTTTATCCTCACAACAACCCTGTGAAGTAACTATTATCCCCACTGAGGACCAGAGAGGTTAAGAGATTTATCCAAAGTCACAAAGCTAGCAAATTACCATTTGCCAGGAATCTTCTCAGGAAGCTATGATACATCAGGGTTTTCTTTGAGAACCTCAGTTCTTGCTTAGGGCCTGTGTTTGACCTCTGTTGACACTTAAGCTCAAAGGGCTGCCTTTAATGCCAAGGGTGCAAAAGGCAGCCTGGTGTGCTGGAAGAGCAGCTCTCAGAGCCGAGACACCTGGGCTGGAAGCTGGCTTGTTCTCTCATAGGTTGGGGGGTCTTGGCCAAGTCACTGCCATCTCTCTATACCTCATGTTTCTGTTACAGTGTTGTGAAGATTAAATGGGGTTATTTATATTCAGAGTCTTGGTGCCAGGCTCAGAGGTCTTCAATAAGTGTCAATAAGTAACTTGTCTCTTTTCCTTTTTATAAAATAACTTAGTCTTTTCAAGTTCTGACTCCAGAGGAAACAGAAAGGAGAGGCTGAAGCTAAGCCTTCAGGTCTTGGGCAGCTGAACACTTTCTATACACTTATTGGAACGGGGAAGAAAAATAGGTGGGGTCTTTCTGCAAAGACACACCTTCCCCTCCATTAGATCATCTTTTACATTATTAACCTGGATACACACAACATTTGGGCCCACACTGCTTACTTGAAAAGAGATGTTTTAAAAAATTAGTGGATTTTTGACATTTTATCTTGTGACCTGGTACATATTCAGTAACAAATTCTATTTCATGATTTTTAAAGTGCTGATCCTTAACATACTGAAAAATTTACAAAGGAAATATAAAATTTGCTTCAACATAACAAGAGGGACATGGCTAGGAATATGGATAACATAAGATTAGATATGAATTGGTACCTATTGAAGCTGATTATTGGTATGTGTGGGTTCGTCTACTTTAGAGACATACCTCATTTCATTGTGCTTTGCAGATACTGCATGTTTTACAAATTAAAGGTTTGTGGCAACTCTGTGATGAGCAAGTCTCTCAGCACTATTTTTTGAAACAGCATTTGCTCACTTTGAGTTTTTGTGTCACAGTTTGGCAATTCTTGACATATTTAAAACTTTTTCATTATTACATTTATTATGGTGATCTGTGATCAAGGATCATGGATACTATTATAATTGTTTTGGCATTTTTAGCAATGTTTTAGAAGTAAGGTATGTACACTGTTTTCTTAGACATAAGGTTACTGCACACTTAACAGACTACAGAGCAGTGTAAACGTAACTCTTACATGTACTGGGAAGCCAAAAAAATCCTGTGACTTGCTTTATTGTGATACTCGCTTTATCGTGGTAGTCTGGAACCAAATCTGCACTATCCCCATGGTATGCCTCTGCAACTCTGTTTACATTTTTCCCAAGCTGCTTGATTTACTAAATCAATTCCACAACTCAACTAATGTATTATAACCTGTTGTTTGAAAAACATCAAGTTAGAGAGGATTCCAAAAGGATTCCATATGCTACACTCACATTAAAGTACGTTATTTCCTTCAAGAAGCATTTTCTCAAGATTTTGTTTAAAGAGGGAAAAAACCAAGCTTGCATGTTCAGGCCATTACTGATTTAATACCAATCAGAAATTAAGGTTATGAAGGAAAAGCCTCCTGAAAGGTTAAGATTTTAACCTGAATATGATGGGAACAGAGGCATATTTTATTACAGGAGTGATAGGGGCAGATTTCAATTCTAGAAGAATCTGACTGCAGCATGGAGGATGGTTTGGAAGCAGAGAGAAAAACAGATTGGTGGCAAGGAGATTAGGAGGCTTTGGCAAAAGACTAATGAGAGATGATGAAGACCTGAACTGGGGCAGTGGCACTGGGAATGGAGAGGACAGATCTGAGAGATACTTAAAAGGCAGAATTGTTAGGTCATGTTGATAGTTTGGAGGAGGATGAGTCAGGGAGAAGTCTGGCACATATAGGCTCAATAAATGATAAGATCAGTGAAAGAATGAGTCAGAGCCCAGGGACTGAGATGTTTCACTAAGAACTCAGGAACTGGGGAAAGTCAGCCTTAGGAGGAGTTAAATACAGAGTCCATACACATGATGAAAGCAAAGATATGCAAAGTCACCCCAAAGAGACTTCACAGCTACCCAACCAGCCAAACCAGACTGTAAGCTGATTAAACATATTAGTCTAAAAAAACGTGTTCATCAGAGAGGCCAGGCAGCCCTGGCTGCAGAGAGTGAGAAGCCTCAAAGTAGGAGGCATCCAGGCACCAGCAAGGAGTCTTGTTCGACCAAATGTGGGCACTGTAAGCCCTATGGCAACTTTCACTGGAAACTGGCATTTTGGATTCTGCCTCAGTCCCTGTGAACTTGCTTAATGGGAGCTCCATTTCTCTTTTACTTATGAAGATCAGGTTTCTAAACATGAAGGTCAGACCTTGGACAAGGTTGAATTCACTAAAGTAACGAATGTCACTTAAATGGGGCTTCCTGGGAGACTGTCTGCCAGCCTTTCCCAGTCAACAGAGCCCTGACATCAAATGATGCGGCCTTGTGAAAGCTGTGTTTTTGTTTTGTTTATTTTTAAATTTCAACAGTTGCCACCTATGCCTTTAACTAGTGATGGGAGAATATAGCACTCCTATCATAATCTTCAGTATGCAGTGCTGTGAAATTAACTGTAGGTAATGTCTATCTCCCGACTACACCACTGATGCCAAAGTCCTCATATGAGTCTTCTCTGTCCCTGACCCAGCACAGTACCCAGAACACAATACAGTTTAGCAAAGGTGAATGGAATAACAATGATTGTCTTGCTGCATTTCCAAAACTCAGACAATAAAGGGCTTTCTGGCAGTAAGAGGTACACTATTGATCCATGCATCAAAAGTATTTTAATGTAAGTTTTCTTCAGCAAAGCAATCCACTGAGCATGGATTCTGGAGCTAGACTGCCTGGGCTTGAATCCTAGCTCTGACATTGTTAGCTCTGTGATCTTGGGCAAGTTGCTAAACCTTTTCTCACCTCAGCTTTCTCATGTGTAAAGGTGAGTAACAGTACCTAACTTAAAGGATTGTTATGGAGACTAAGATGAATCAGTACACAGAACTTACTCAACTTACAACGGAGTTAAATCTCCATAACTAAATCATAAGTCAAAATACCACAAGTCAAAAAGGCATTTCATTCACCTAAACTACTGAACATCAGAGCTTCGCTTAGCCTATCTTAAACATGCTCAGAACACTTATATTAGCCTACAGTTGGGCAAAATCATCTAACACAAAGTCTATTTCATAGTAGAGTGTTGAATATCTCATGTAATTTACTGAATGCTGCAGTGAGGGTGAAAAGCAGAATGGTGGTATGGGCGCCAATGGTTCTAAGCGTATCGGTTGTTTACCCTTGTGATCGTGCAGCTGACTGGCAGCTGTGGCAACTGCTCCTGCCCAGCACCACGAGAGGATCATACAGCACGTTGCTAGCGTGGGAAAAGATCAAAATTCAAATTTCAAGGTATAGTTTCTACTGAATGTGCATTACTTTTTCACCATCATAGAGTCAAAAAATCCTAAGTCAAACCATCATAAGCTGGGGACCATGTATATATTTAAAGTGCTTCAAATAGTACTGGCACATAGTAAGTGCTGTTTGCTTGCAATTATTATTTTTACAAATTCTATCCACAAGAAAGATTTGAGGTGTTTTACACTACGAAGCAGAATCTACAGATCTAATACAGAATGACAAGGTGCAACAGCACTGCAAATTAAGTGAGCACATCTAATAAAACTCACAGGAGAACAGAGAAACCTGGAGGTTAGCCTCTATTCTAGTGGTTCTCAAAGTGAGGTCCCTGGGCCAGCAATGTTAACATTATCTGGGAACTTACTAGAAATTCAGATTCTTGGGTCCCACTCTAGATCTAATGAAATCAGAAACTTTGTGGATGGGGTCCACAATCTGTACTTTAATAAGCCCTCCAGGCCATCCTGATGCTTGCTGAAGTTTGCAACCCCTCCTTTCCCCTCACCACCCATGTCTCATCAGACTCTAAAGCCTGTTAATTCTCTTAAATTAGTCCCCTTCTCTCAGGCCTCAGCCACGGTCATATTTTAGGTCCTTACCATCTCATCTGAATGACTTCAACAGCCTGTTTTGCCTGCTTTACCTCGTTTCCTCCTAAAGCAATCCTCCAAATCACCACCAATGAGATCTTTCTTTCATACAAACACAAACACTTCACGCTTTTGCCCGCAAACTGACACTCTAGTCATGCTGAAGGACTCAGTACTTGCTGCTTGCTAGCACACTGTATCGTGCCCTAGCCGGCCGTCTTCACAGAGCCACGGCCTCTGCCTGGAATGCCCTGTTTCTTCACCTGTGTGGCAAACTCTCCAAAATCTACTCTTTGTCTGCCTTTTAATGTATTCTTTCCAGAGCTCTACCAGCACTAATAAATTCTTTTTCATTTTTGCTAGTTTCTTGGTTTAAAATCTTGTATTTCTTTAATAAAAAAAAGGTTGACCATCTCCCCCATATTCTTATTTATCCCTTATGGTAATAGTAGTAACTAATAATGGTTGAGTACTTCCATTATCAGAAACTGTTCTAAATCCTGGTAAGGATTAAATAGGGAAATGAATTGGGAAATGTTTTATAAGCTACTATGTGCTATGCAGTAGGTTTATTTCATTAATCCTCAAGGGCAGAGATTACACTGATTATTCTATTTGTGATATTTCTCCTCCGGCTTCTCACCTTTAACAGGAATAGAGAGTAGTGGTCAAAACACTAGAGCCAGTCTCCTGGGTTCAAAGTCCAGCTCTGTCACTTACTGGTTACATAACTGTGGCCTAGTTAGGGCACCTCCTCTGTAAAATCGAGACAAAAATAGTACCTATATATTACAGGGTTACTTTTTTGAGGATTAAATGAAATAATATACATAAAGCACTAAGAATTCTGCTTGGAGCTTAATACATGTTACTTGTTGTTACTACTTATCACGTACCAATCCTAGCATTTCCTATAAGCAAAAATTTTCACACAAAATGAAACAAAGCACAGTGAGTTGGAAAGCATTATCATGTTTTAGAATCAAAGACACCAGAGTTCAATTCCTGGCTCATCTACTTATTAGCTGTGATCTGAAGCACATTATTTTAACTTTTTTGAGCCTCAGTTTCCCCATTTCTAAAAAAAGATGGTAATAATAGTACTACTTAGGGCTGTTACGAAGATTAAACAAGAAAACATATATAAAGTGCTCAGTATATTGCATTCAATAACCAACAGCTATTTTCACTATTAATAACATGGCTGAATTTGTTTGTTTAAAATAAACAATATTAAAAAGCTGTCAAATGCAAATCCTTCAGAACAATCCTGTGAGTTAGGTATTATGATGTTCATTAGATGAGGAAGATGAGGCTTAGGGAGGCTAAATAACTTTGTTGAAGTCGTCTTTCCTAAAATGGCAGACCAGGGATTCAATCCCAGTACTGTGTCATCTTTTTACACCACGATGCCTTCCTAGAGTCCATGACACAAATCCTCATTCAACAACTACATGCAAAGCCACTGATGTTTCAGGCACTGTCTCTATGCATACGCATTTCCTATCTTTCTTTCACAAAAACAGGACATGATAACTAAAAATAATAATTAACACATACTGAGTATTTATTCTATACCAGGTCCTCTCCCAAGCACTCTACACATATCAATCTGTGCTGATGGTATGCCTACCCCTCCTCGGACACAGCATGGACATCACAGAACCGTGCAGAACTCCATCTCAGACAGGATGTATGGACAGTAGGGTTTATTATTCTTTAAAGTGTATTGTTCTCATAATTACAGGCTACAATTCAGAAGTTTGAAACATAAGAGAAAATTCCATAAAGAGAACTCAAATAAACCTGAACAAGCGTGTAGAAGATGGTTAAAACTTTGTAAGTAGTACTACTGAGCTCTCAGGTACACTTATCTATCCTTTTCAGGCACAGGCTCTAGAGCCAGAGTCAACGATGTAAAATACGATCACAAATTACTCTAAGACATCATCCTACACAAGTGAGCATGGAGGTTTAGATATATATACATTTATATAATATATACATACTTTAATATTATATTGGTCCACTGAGTATACATATTTTAATAAAAGATAAGAATCTATGTAATCCAGTTAAACACACATAAGATTAGGGTACACTTATTACATCAAAAGTTGGTGTCTATAAGTTACAGATATTTAGTATTTCCCAGAGTGTTTTTTCAATTTAAAAAAAAAAACTTTAAAACCATTTCAAACATTTGTTCATTTTCCCAGTGCAAAAGAAGGTTGCTCAAGTCAACTTACCTTTTTCCTAAAGTTTAAGGGGAAGAAAAAAACCCAAAACCCACTACCTATCACAACTCCCAACACTCTCTTCTCAATCAGCTTCTGCAGTATATCCTTATCACTAGATTAGTTTATCAAAATTAAAGCCTTGTGACTATGATTCAGCCCTTGCTTCATATGTATGACTTTTATGCTGAAATGTTTCAATTTATAAAAGTAGAAAAAAGTTAGCAGTGCAAGAAAGTGGTTTAAGTTTGTTTCAAACTACAGCAGTCCAATTGTGTGTGGAGAGGAAAAAAGCACCATTTCAAGATGAAGTGAATTGGTTATTTTGGAATTTATTCATAGGCTAGGCAGTAAGTTACTCTGATTAACACAGATCAAATACCACCTTGACTTCATGACCACAGAAACATTTAATTAGTTTTTAGGTGCATTTTCCTTTATCTTGGTTTTCAATACATTTTCTAAGTCAGTAACTGATGTTAAAAAAGTTAAGATTACAATTTACAGCCTACTTTATAGTCCATTTTAAATTCAGCTTGTCTGCTAGGTTAGTTTTACAGGAGATAGGCTTTTAACACATAAAGAGCTTTGATAATTTGGCAGGTCTTTTCTCTTCCAATTAAAAAAAAAATTTTTTTTTTTGCTAGCCTGCCAAGTATTTATAGGTGAAAACATGAAGAGAATAAACTATTTGACTCCACAAAGATGGACAAAAAGCAATAATATGATTTAACACATGTCACTTTTTCATTTGTATTCAGTGAATGTTTTTACATTTCAAGTAATTGAGCCTTCATTAAAGAAAACAAAAATATATATACACAAAAAGTTAAAGTACCTTCCAGTTCTAGCTTGCTAAAGTTTCTTCTGCAAAAGTACAAAAATAAACCTACCATGAACAAAACAGGACAGTGCCATAGCAATGGCAGAATGGCCACTATGTTAAGACCTTTGCTTACCTTATATTGATGGGTATGTTTTAAGTGATAATTTTTCTCCACTCTCTCACACTTAAAATTATGGAGAGGTATCTTTTTATCTAAAACTCTTTAAATCCAGAGAAAAAATTTTAAAAATATATTTCACACATGAGGCTTTAATGTTTTTATTTAGGAAAAGACTGGGTCTGAAGCTATAATGGTTCAATCTAAAGCATCCCTTTTTCAATAGTGAAGTCAATTTATGCAATATATTTTTTCTTGTCTATAAAAAACAAGTTGAACAGTGTTTTGATTATAAGGAAATGCAAACATATACTTTAAACTAGCCAATTTGCTCTATCATAAAAAAAAAACAGATGTTCTTTCCCTTCCCCGCCCTCAACCATTCGAATCAGGGAGAATACTGCCAACTTTAAGAAACCCACTGGCTATCATCAGAGTAGCTACAGAATAAGGGTAGCACGGGGGTGAACAATTTCTCTCTATTCCAGAAGGCAGAAGCTTGGGTGCTCTAGCTTTACAAGTGAAAGTAGCACAGGCAGGCAAAAGCTTACACTAAGTGCACACCAGAAAAGGGCCCAGATGAAGCTGTCTGGGTTACTGCTTTTACAGGGGAAAAAAGAAAGACAAATCTAAAATGGAGTTAAAAAGAAAAAACTTTTGTCACATTTACAGGAATCTCAAACCTTTTGTATTCCCATGCTCATAGGTAGTTTTGATACACACTGTAAATAGCTTCAGAACTCAGGAAGGAGAGCACTGTGTGGCTGACAAAGGACAGCAGAATTCTTCATGCTTCTGATATCTCAGATTTGCTGAGTGCAATAGCCAGTTCTAAGTCTTCCTGCTCTTGCTGGTTCAGTCGGGCAAGCCTCTGCTCTTCCTCTCTCTCACTTTCCCTCTTGGCCCATTCGATCATATCTTCTTCAGAGGGATACTGCCATTTAAAAGACAAAATGAAGGAACAAACGAGCAAATTCATGAATAAGACAAACACAAAGAAAAGAAGAAAAAAAGCTTTTACAAAAGGACATTTAACTACTTGTCTCACCTAATGGACTCTGGAAATAGTCTTATTTGTTACTTGTTAAAATTTTTTTCTCTAAAAACATGTTTAATCTGCTGTTAAAATATGATTTAATTTAAAAAATTAATGCAGTCTACAGACAGAGAATCTATAAAACTAAACATTAAAACATAATTTTTAAGAAGTAGAAATGCTGGGGGGAGGGTATAGCTCTAGTGGTAGAACACATGCTTAGCATAACAGGGTCCTGGGTCCAATCCTCAGTACCTCTTCCAAAAATAAAATAAATAAGTAAACCTAATTACCTCCCCCCTAAAAATAAAAAAATAAATAAATAAAGTAGAAATGCTTATGGTAAAGTAGGAGATTTAAAAACAGGAGAGGGCTAGCCTTTTTATTTAATATAAAACATTTACTACTTCAACTTTAGTGAACATCCTCACATGATAAATTATTTACAATTTAATCCCACTGGTGATTTCCTACTTTATCTTAGCCCATCAGCTACAGAAAAACTATGAGGCAAAGAATATGCTACACATAAATTTTGTTATACATAAAATAAGAGTACTGGGTATACTAAACAAGCTGTGGATCTAATCTTTTTTTTTTAAATGCATTATAAAGATTTTGACAAGCACTGAGAACTTTTTGACCCAGTCTAAACCTAAATAAAACCTTAATGCTGGTAATTATTAGGTCAAGGAAATATTTTTATCCACCCAAAACAGCAACCTTGGCAGATACTAAAAAAAAAAAAAAAAAATTCTACCTAGTTTCAAGTACTGTCATATAGAAGAGCACCATAACAGGATGAAATGAAAGAAACTGTCAAGCTTTTTGAAAATGCTAGCTTTTTCCTTCGGTAATCAGAGGGCTTTTGAAACTTATAACAGTTAAAAAATCTTTCATAATGAATAAAAAGACATTTTTATTATGAGCTGCTTAATATATACTATATTGAGATTTCTGAGTATGAAATAAGCAAAATGCCTCAGCTATTATTCAAGCCTTATTCCAATCAGGTTTTGACTCACTGAAATCATATTTAAGATAGTAAATGCCACAAACTGCCAGAAGGTTATTTTATATTAAGAGGATTATACCAGGAAGAGCAATTCTGGATTCTCTGCTTGAAACAATTCAAGTTCCACCTAACAAAAGTTAAGTCAGTATAATTCTGACACTCTGTTTTCCAATTCAAAATATTGATTCCTATTCTGCTCCTTCACATTCAAAAGAAACCACTGAAACTTAAGGGTAAAGATTCAAAAGCTGGGTAGCTCAGTCTAATTCTGTCTGCCTTAGTTGCATGCAGATTCCTGCCTATCTCCTTTCTAACTAGAAATGGCTGCAGGAATAAATTTACTGGTTCAAAGACCCAGTGCTACATTGAGGAAAACATGAGGCAGACAGTGGTCAGAGTCACCTGGCCACTAGATCTTCTATTTCCAAGATTATCTCAAGGGCTTAAAGTATTAAGTAGAGACGACTGCTTTGTTATAAAATAGACAGTGATAATGAAGCCATTTTGCCTGAAAAAAAAAATTCAGGAAAATGAAACATTATTAGTTATTCTAAGAATTTTACTTAAAAAAAAAAAAGCCTTGTTTTTACCTAAATAATGTTGGAATACATGTCATTGCTTAATGTCTGTTCAGTGACACTTCCATAATTGGTTGCCCCATTCTGTGACCTTATAGGTCCTGCCCATGCTCTTATCACAGCATCCTTCTGTTGCTTTTACTGGTCGGCCTATTTTAGTCAGCCCTTGGAGAATGAAGAGTAAATATGGAAGGCTAGAGAATTAAAGCCTTCCAAATAATTTAAGACTGTTTAGTAGGTCTTGACAATCAGATTTATTTAATAAAATTGACATTCACATTTTAAGAACAGTATTATATGAAACCACAGTTTTATTTTCTATTCAAAGAATTCCGGGCTCTACCTTCTCATATAATAGTTGCTGACTGGTCTCCAGAAATCATCAAGACTTTATACACAAACATAACATACACAGTTACAAGTACACAAACTCATTATTGGCATTATTCAACCAGAGGGCAGACAGCAAATGACTCTCTAATGGCCCATCATCCACAACAATTTGCAAAATAGTAACTGTTAGAATTTTATTTATATTGTTTACTGAGACTAAGAGAAGAGTTTTGCAAAAGAACTGGTATATGACCCCAAAACTAAGAGTACTAAAATCATTTGTGTAATGAAATAATTTTAGAACCAGCAAAAGAGAATCAAACAGAGGTTTTTTGGTATGCGGGAGGAAGAATAAAGATCATTTTTAATATGTTGGTAAATTTAGTTGAAATAATACAAATTTGGCAGACTCCAAAATAATTTCTGAAAACTCTTCAAACTATAAATGGAAAGATTTTCCCTCAAAACAGCCCATTCACAGTACTTACAGCACTGAAGTTAGCAAAATTGCTTGGGTCAGCCTCTTTATCGGTAGTGGTAGTGGTAGTAGAAGTGAATGGATCGCAAAACGTATCAGGATCTTTTTCTTTGGGGCTATCATTGCCTGGGAAAGGCTGAAATGGATCCTTCAGTTTAAAGGGATCAGAAGAATCCAATTTGTTGATGGGTCTTTTCCCTGGATCAAAATCATTACAGTTAACTCAATCAGCAAATATGGCAAACACAAACACACAAGAACATGAACACATGGAACATTAAGAACCAGGGGTGGGGACTGGGGGTCAGCACCTAAAACACGTTCTTAACATGGTCTTAAACAGCCACAGCCAACAGTCTGTCCTTAAAATTCTCACACACCACCTCTCAAATACATTCTACCTCTATGTAGCTAAATGGAAAAACAGCAATGGGGGAGGTGATGGGCCAGGAATCGTATTTGTCCAGAGTTAACCTTCTCTTCCCCAAAGCAGCATGTTCTCAAGAAGAGAGAGGGGAAGGGATAAAATAGGAGAATGACAAAGAATGACAGAAATGGCTTTTATTGTTATAACCTCTGCCTGATACAGTTCTCTATTAGTGGCAGTAAGGGCAAATGATCTTTGAAAAATGCCAATGTTCTTCTGCTTTTTCTTTGGGTCTGTATGTAACACTTGGGAGCATGAAATTAAAACTACTTTGGCATAGCCCACCTACTTCTTGCCATCCGCAATGTTTCAAACTGAAGAAGAGAATGTTTTGAAGTCCAGGGCTTAAATCTTTGTGGTTGCTGGTAAAATAATCTTTGACCAAACAAGAGCATACTGTTGCTCATTAATTCATCACCATTTTCAAACAAGTTCTCTAATTTTAAAGACTTAAACTTGTTGAATAAAGATAATAAGAATAGGTGTTAAAATATCTTCAAACATATATTTTTCCTAAAGATGCATTATGCTGGTAATAGCAATCAAAACAACAGATTCTTCCTCTCACTGTAGCAGCTTACAAAAGATGTTCGTGTCTCCTATCTCAGTGGATCCTTCCAACAATCCTATGAAGGGAGGCAACATCAGAACTGCTGCCACCATCTAACAGCTCAGATAGCTAAGGCTCACACACATGAAATCAAACACTCAATAGCATAGAGCTGGTCAGAGGATACCCAGAATTAGAACCCACATCTTTAACCTCCCAGTTAAACAAGCCATCCTTCTTTCCTTGATTTTTCTACAGTGATATCAAATCATCTTTCTTTCCTTGATTTTTCTATAGTGATATATCCTCACTTTGCTGAAGTCTTAGATTTAGTTACAGTACTAGTATGTTAGTGAGGACTTAAAAATAATCTCTCTATTGACATCTTACAGCTGTAAAACTTAAATGATTGGCTCTCATTAAAAATATATATATATATTCTGACAACCTTACCCTCTGGCAATATATGATACAGACTACTTTTCCTTAAGAGACAGAAATCACTTAACTTGTTCATCCAATTTTTCAACAGATAATTGAGTATTAACAATTTTATATGCAATTCTTTAAATTAGGAAAGAAAAAAAATAGTATGCCCCCAAAATACCATACGTAGGTTATTATGAAAAGGCAAGAATAATGATCTTTAACTACTGTGGCTGAAAATTTACCAAGGAATGACACATGATTAAAACAATGATGTACAAGATGTGTCTTCTCATATAACAAACTAGCAGCACTACAACTACTCAAGGGGTTGCCTTTTTATCACGCTCATGAATTTCATTATCTTCATTAAAAAGACAAACAAAACCGCTTTCTTTTATATAGTGCTAAATTTAAAAAGAAAACAAAGAAAATAAGAATAGTAAGAATTTGTTTCTGGACCAAGAATATCACTATTATAAAATAAAGCAGCCTTTTATTAAGTGAGATTAAAGTAATATTTTCCTTCAAGAAAACAACACTTTTTTAAAAAAATTGCTGAATTCTGTATACCAAAAAGGCCATATAGCTCATTAAAGGACTTAAAGAAGACTTCACATTTAGCAAGAAAAGAAGGGGACTTTGACTTAATCTTCTCTTACAGAAATTTACTAAAACACCAAAAGTGTAGGTAACTATTGTTCAAATGGTAACCACTGAGCTTCCAAAAAGCGAGAGATTTCACAGATACTTTCCTTTTTTCATGTTTACTGCTTCTCTAAAGTGACTTAAGAAATTAGCTCTTGCAAGAAAAGTAGTTCCTGACAGTTAAACACGCTGGCCTCTTAGGCACGTGTTTGCAATTCTGCCTTGAGATCGGAACAGATGATAGCAGCAAACCTCTGCTGTATTTTTTGACTCATTTTCTTTAAGGCCCTTCATGTAAATTTATTGTAAGGCCCACACAATACTTTTCAGGAAAAAAAAAATGTAGCTGATTTAGCAAAGGTACCAACTCTCATACCAGGTGGAGGTGGGCAAGGTCTTGTTGGAGTTCCAATCTTTGGTGGCAGTGCTGGGGGTATATCTTCACTTTTGACAGGTGTTTCCTCAAGCATATTTTTTGTAATGACCACGTTGCTTATTGAGCTGGATGTGGCTGAACTGAAAGGATCCTCATTGTTGACCTTTGTTTGAAAAGAAGTATTTATACACAGTTATACATATTATACCAACCAAACTGTATACGGTTATGTAGCATTTGGAAGGATGATCTTCAGTATGCAGATTTATTTCAATTCTGAGAGGACCAACATTTAACCTTTGCACTCAGGACCAAAAGGGAAAAATTTTTTAAATTGTTCTATATGAGTAGTGATTATAACATCACTAATTATTATGAGCAACAGATCATACCAAAACAAGCCAACTCTGGGTTAAAGGTTTGTCAAGCTTCAGGTGATATAAAACAACTGAGGCCCATTTTAAAGAGACTAATACATCTTTCCTCAAATGAATATCTGATCCAAATGATAATCGAAGAAAAAAATACTGATTCCACACCTCCCAATGCACTTAAATATAGGAAAGATTTATTACTGTCAAAGAAAATGGCATCTTGAAAGACATTAAAGACAACTTGAAAGTCAATGTTGTTTTTCTAATCTCCTGATTTTATTTATATATTATTTTTAAATGATTTATTATTTATTTATTGAAATATAGTCAGTTTACAATGTGTCAGCTGCATAATGTACAATATAATGTTTCAGGCATACATATACACATATATATTCATTTTCATATTTTTTTCATTATAGGTTACTACAAGATACTAAATATAGTTCCCTGTGCTATACAGTATAAAACTGTTTATCTATTTTATATATATTAGTTAGTATCTGCAAATCTTGAACTCCCAATTTACCCCTTCTCCCCCCTCCCCACCAGCTGGTAACCAACCGTAAGTGTGTTTACTATGTCTGTGAGTCTGTTTCTGTTTTGTAGAAAAGTTCATTTATGTGTTCTGGCTTACTTCACTTAGAATGATGATCTCCAGGTCCATCCATGGTGCTGCAAATGGCATTATTTTATGCCTCTTATGGCTGAGTAGTATTCCATTGTTTAAATATACCACAACTTCTTTTTTTTAATATATTTTTATTTAAGTATAGACAGTTTACAATGTTGTGTCAATTTCTGGTGTACAGCACATTTCATACAGGAACATACATATATTCGGTTTTCATATTCTTTTTAACCATAAGTTACTACAAGATATTGAATATAGTTCCCTGTGCTATGCAGTATAAACTTGTTATCTTTTTATATACAGTAGTTAGTATCTGTAAATCTCGAACTACTAATTTATCCCTTCCCATCCTCTTCCCCCACTGGTAACTGTAAGTTTGTTTTCATCAATTTCTCCCCTTATGTTTGTTAGTATTTGTTTTATATATTTAGGTGCTCCTATATTGGGTGCATATTATGTTAATATGTTAACAAGTATAATATTCTCTTCTTGTATTACAACTTTTATCATTATATAGTGTCCTTCTTTATCTTTATGGCTTTACGGCTTTTTAAAATCTATTTTGCCTGATATGAATATTGCTACTCTTGCTTTCTTGTCATTTCCATTTGCATGAAAAAGCTTTTTCCATCCTCTCACTTTCAATCTATGTGTGTCCTTCACCCTAAAGTGGGTCTCTTGTAGGCAGCATATTGTAGGCTCTTATTTTATTATCCAATCTGCCACTCTATGTCTTTTGATTGGAGCATTTAGTCCACTGACATTTACAGTAATTATTGATAGATGTGTGTTTATTGCTATTTAAACTTTGTCTTCCAGTTGATTTCGTATTTCTTTGTTCCTTTTTCTTTTTGTGGTTTGATAATTTTCTTTTGTATCAGGTTAGTTTCTTTTTGGTTTTTGTGACTTTACTGTACACTTACTGTGGTTATGCTGTTTTTCAAGTATGTTAACCCATTACTGTAACTGTTTGCTGTAGACTGGTAGTCTTATAGGCTCAAACACATCCTAAGAAGAATGAGAAGAAAACCTACATTTTCTTTCTCCTCTCTCCCACATTTTATGATTTTGATGGCCTCTTTTACATCTTCATGTTTATTCTCTTACAGCCCATTGTAGTTATCGCCATTTCCAATTATTGTTTTCTCTTTTCTATAGCTTCCTGCTTCTTCCATATTTAGAGTAGACCTTTCAATACTTCTTTTAGTATAGGTTTAGTATTGCTGTGTTCCTTTAGTTTTGCTTGTGTGTGAAATTCTCTCTCCTTCTATTCTAAAGGACAGTCTTGCTGGATAGAGTATCCTAGGTTGCAGATTTTTCTCATTTAGGACTTTGAATGTATCTTGCCACTCCCCTCGAGCCAGCAGTGTTTGTGGAGAAATCAGCTGAAAGCTTTATGGGGGTGTTCTCTTGCAATTAACCCTTTATTTTTCTCTTGCTGCCTTTAAAATATTTTCTTTAAATTTTGCCATCTTAATTATAATATGTCTTGGTGTAGGTATGTTTGGGTTCTTCCTGTTTTGGACCCTCTGTGCTTCTTGTGCTTGGATATGTTTCCTTTTTCAGGTTTGGGTATTTTTCAGTCACGATTTCTTCAAGTACTTTTTCAATCCCCCTTTCTCTTTCTTCTCCTTCTGGGTTCCTTGTTATGTGCAGATTGGCATGTTTTATATTATTTCATAGATCCCTTATATTGCTTTCATTGGTTTTCATTTGCTTTTCTGTCTGCTGTTCTGATTGGATGACTTCTGTTATCCTGTCTTCTAAATCATTTATTCATTCTTCTGCATTATCTAGTCTGCTTTTGACTGCTTTTAGCCCAGCTTTTATCTCAGCAATTGAGTTTTCTGATTTTAATTAGCTCCTCTCTATAGTTTCTATCTCCTTTTTATAGTATTCTGCATTTCTATTGATAGTCACTCATTTCCTTCAGTGCTTTTTATCATCCCCCTTTTGAAGTCATGATCTAGTAGACTGTCAAGGTCTGCTTCATTGTTTGCTCTTTCAGGAGACTTCTCTTGTTCTTTTAACTGGGAGTGGTTCTGCTGCTTCTTCCTTTTACTTAAGTTTTCTGAATCTGTGGGTTTAGGAGTATCAGTTATCTACTGTGGTCTTGAAGGGCTTTTTTTTTTTTTTTTTAAGTGAGAGCGTCCCTGTGTAGACTGTGTACATGTAATAATTTTGTTGTGAGGGCTGTTTTTAGTATGGATGCTTGTCTTCCTTCCACGTGTGTTGGCTGTTATCCCTTTCATTGGGGGTGTGGTTGGTGGTGTGGTGATCAGAGACTGCCCTGATTGTTGAGTGGGGCCTCCTTTTTGTTCATTGGTTGTCCCAGCCTTGGCAGGGCTCGGATTTGCTCCCCGGTTGTTGGAATAGAGGCTTCCAGACCCATTCCTGAGCTGCAGTGTGTGGCAAGAGGGACCGGGGCACTTTCACTGAAGAGGAGCCCCTGAGTTTTCCTCCATAGGGTATGTCCACTGGGAAGTGCCCTCTATGGGGTTGTCTGTCACTTGTTATGTGGGCCTAAAAAGTACTTTATTGATGCTGCCTTCGTCCCATCTCAGCCATGGGAATGTCAGTAAGCCGCTCTAATGAACCCCAGATTCTGCGCCCACAGAGCCACCAGTGCAGATCTGCTGATATCAGGCACTAGGACCTGCCATAGTGAGCATGGAGTCACAAACCTGGATCTGCAGTGCGTCACAGGTGAGTGCAGACCCCAGCTGTGTCTGTGTACTGTACACAGGCTCATTGTTAACACCAAACCCACTCTTGCCACGTGCCAGACTCCATTCATTTGTCTTAGAGGCACAGGTCCACAAAGGCACCAGTGGAGAAAATCCGCCATTGCTGCCTGGGGCTAGAATCAAATCTCAGTCCTGTCTGTGGAGTTGTAGGATCCCTGGGTATGCAATCAGGTTTTAACCCTACTTCCACCCAGGAGCAGGTATTGTGTCCCTCCAGAGGAAGCTGAGAAGATGGCTGTGTCTGAATCCCGCCTCTCTTCTCGTGAGAATGTGTGCCAACAGTGCTGCTGAGCCATACCCTTTGGGCTAGCAGAGACAGTGGCTATGGCCGGGCTGCACTGTGCCCCTCCCCACCATGTGCACCAGCAGTGGTGCTTTTTATGAGGACCCCAGGCTGTTCCCCTCTGCACACACTCCAGCCACAGCTCACACCACACACCAGCCCCCGAGGCTGCCTCTGTGCAGTCAGCCTCAGTCCTTTCCCTGGGCTCCTCCACGGAAGCCCAAGCTCCAGCAGCCAGTCCCGGCCTGCCCCTGCTGTCTCGCAGGGCTAGGGATCGCAGGGACCCTCTGTGCTGGTTTCTCTCTGTTCTGTTTGCCAGCTGGCTGCTGCTTTCTCCTCTGAGCCTCAGAAGCTCCCTTTCTGTCCCTGCTGACCTCCCAGCTGGAGAGGGGGCATCTCTGAGCATTCCTTTGCTGTTCCCTCCCCATGAAACAGGCTCCACACTGATTTCCTTTTTCTTTTCTCTTTTCTCCTACTCGTTTTTGTGAGGAGTCTTCTTGTATTTCTGAAGTAAGAGATATTCTGCCCAAGTTCACTAGGTATTCTGTGCGAACTGTTCTGTCTGTGGGTGTAATTTTTGGCGCATTTATTGGAGAGGATGAGCTATGCGTTCTTCTACTCTGCCATCTTGGCAATCCCTTGAAAGTCAATCTTTTAAAGCAAACTGATCCCAAGGAATGGTAAGTCTGTTGTGGGTCTAATGACTTGGACTTCCTTTTTTTTTTTTTTTTTTTCTTAATTTTTTTTTTATTTTTTGGAGGAGGAAGGTAATTAGGTTTATTTATTTATTTTATCATTATTATTTTTTTAAATGGAGGTACTGGGGACTGAACCCAGGACCCTGTGCACTCTAAGCATGCAATCTATCATTGAGCTATACCCTCCCCTAACCAAGACTTGGCCTTTCTAAATACATAGAAAGTAATGAAAGATTCACTTTTCTATAATGAATCAGCCATTACAATTTAGACAGTGTTTCTCTAAAGTAGCACTACAAACATTTTGGGCTGGACATAATTCTATGTTGTGGGGGCTGGACAGGGCATTGTAGGATGTTTAACATTCTGGTCTCTATGCACTAGATATGAATATCCCTCCTCCTCAGATGTGACAAACCAAAAATGTCTCCAGACAGTGCCAAATGTTTCCAGGGAGTAGGGGTAGGGTAAATAACACCCAGTTGAAAATCTATGGTATAGATAATGTGCCATATGCTCTCATTTACTCTTTTGGCATGAATCAATTCTAGGATCACACTGGAGAGTAGGTGATGGACATATAATGCTGAGCTATTTATTATCTTAATACCAACCCTAACAGCCTCAGAATACAAAATCAAGCAACCAATGCAGCGAGGATGGAACGAATGCCCAGATTTTACAGCTACTGACCCAGAGAGTCAACAGAGGGAAAATGTAGTTCAACTGGAAGAAACATGTTTAAAAAAACAGAAGACTCTTACAATAAGGTCGTTGAGCAAACCTATCAGTAGAAAATTATAATGACCTGTAACTGTTTTTGTATGTAGAAATGTCTACTTTGATTACATCTTATCTTTCATTTCTGTCTGAAATCAACATTTGCTGTTACTAAAGTCTAGTCGCAGTGCCTGTGAGGTTATAAAATTGAAAGGAAGGTTTGCTCCTTTGATGGAAACACAGTGTATTTTACCTTCTGACTAATTACCTTTGACAATGTGCTGAAGTCAGCAAATCCATCTTCAAATGATTCACTTCCAAAAACAGAAGTAAAGGGGTCTGTGGCTAAAATGAATAAAGAAGATCAATAAATAGGACAGAAAGACATCAAATTTCATGTCCTCTTTTGCTTGGTAACATTCAGACAAATGAAAAATATCTTAGCCTAAATATTAGTCCCTGAACTTATGACTTAATCCACAAAGACAGCTGAGCACACTGATATCCCCACAAGATGTATTCCTTTATGAATCAACTGACAGATGATTCAAGAATCAAAAACAGGCGAACTAACTCTAGGTAAGGTGTAAGGCTTTGAAATACACGTCAAATAATAGCTCCCATGTGCTTAAACTATTTCTAATAAAGACGTCAAGAAGTTAAAAGAGTAGATACCATTAATTCCACATTTCACACACATCCTTCAAGGCCCATTTTAAATGCTACCTTGTCCACAAAGCCTGGTATAACCTAGGTGTGTCTAATTTCTGCAGCAAGAAGTAATTTCTTCCTTCTTTGTGGCACTGACTGAATTCTAGTTTATATCATGGTTATCTGTGGTTGATATATTATCCTTTCTAGATTGTAAGGTCCTTAAAAACAGGGAATAATGCTTATCCAGTGAAGAACAAATGGTCAAGAAACATTCATTGGTCATACATAAAATTCAAGAAAATAAGAAGAGTTCCTACTTCTGAAAAGCTCACAGTCTAGTGAGAGACATATAAACAAACACTGATAAAACAATCTTAAATGAACCATTAGAAAGATATAAAAAACCTACAACAGAAGTCACTAACTGTGGGAGAATGGGGAAAAGCATCAAAGAAGCCATTACATTTGAGCTAGGTCTGTTCAATAAGGAATGGAGTTTGCTGAATAGATGGAGGTGGGGAAAAAAAAAGCTGTACCAGGCAAAAGGAAGAGTAATTGCAAAAGCAATATTTAACCACTGCTCCATAGGCATGGGAAGTTATCTGTTCCATCATAGTGCACTTGCCGAACAGACTAACACTTTCAGCTGGAACAAACTGATTTACTTTGAGATAGGCTTTATAAGGGCTACCAATAAAGCCAAAGAATGTTTACAGGAATTGCTGCTTGATATAGGAAAGTAGAAAGAAACAAAGGAAGAAGGGGTAAGAGAATAGCCAAGGAGAGGGTAAGACAGAGCAAACAAAGAGGCACAGAAAAATCCTCCTTGTTCTTCCTCAACTCTTCACCTTTGCATCAAATCAGTTTTAGAACAATAGTCTGCTCACCCACTCATTTAAATGTGTAAAGTGTGCCCTTACCTCTAAAAACGTGTATACCAAAGAAGATATATATTATTTTTGTCTTGTCATCAAGACAGTCATGAGGTGGGTAGAAGCTTAGGGAGAAATATCAGTTCTTTAGGGATCGACCAACAACTATGAACCTGAAGAGGATGCTGGAAGTCTAGATATGCAGGAAATCCTGGAGCTTCAGGTGTAAAAGATGCTTTTGTATTACTACATATCTGCTGAGTCCCACAGCCTTAGGCCCAGCCTAGTCATGGGTTTCAGGCTTTCCCTTCTTTCTTCTCCTCTTCCTGTAATTCTTGATGTAGTGGCAGCTGACGTACAGCCTGAGCAGGACGTCCTGCAGACGCTCTCCTGACTGGTAGAAGGGGAATGATGAAAAGGAGGTGGGCTCATTTCACTGGAGGAACTGAAAAATCTGCTTCCTGCTTTTGTTCTCCCATTGCCCCACAGCTTTTTACAAGCAGTCATAATATATGTGGCAACAGTGCAGAGTTAGGTCAGGTTTGACTGAAATATTATGAAGTGTTCATTGTGAAAGACATTAATAAGAAACATGATATTTCTATCTGAAGTATGTACTACATGTAGTTTACTAGAGTTTTCCTACACTTTCTTAATCAGAGTAAATGACCTATTCAGTAAATGACCTGGTTCAAACACTGGGGGATGTATCTATGATGAATGACAAAGCACTTTTGCCCACATTGGGAAAATAAGACTTTGGAAAGAACTTTCTCAGACATTCCTCACAGCTGATATGAAGCAGAGGCCTGTCTAGAAACTGGAAGGACTCACTGAGCATGAACTTGTTCAGATTATGTGCGAGACACCAGCTGAAGAGTCCCAGAAATACTGGGAGAGGAACTCAGCAGATGGCTTTCTTCTAACTGAGGCACCAGGAGCTATGGGTCAGCAGAATCAGGTTTTGAATGCAAATACAATCTCATTAGCATCCTTTTCTACCTAAGAATAAAGGTAATTATCACTTTGGAAAAATACATAAAAGCATAACTTTAAAAAATCATCTATAATCTCATGAACCCCTGAGGAGAGGGGTTGAGAAATGGCAACATGGGTGAAGGGGATCAAGGGGTACAACCTGCTAAGTCATAAAATAAGTAAGTTATGAGGATGTAACGTACAGCAGGGGGACTAAAGTTAATAGTGTACTGCAAATTTGGAAGTTGCTAAGAAAGTACATCTTAAAAGTTCTCGTCACAAGAAAAAAATGTGTAACTTTGTATGGTGACAGATGGTAGACTTACTGGGGTGATCATTTTGCAATGCATACAAATGCTGAATCACGTTGCAACACCTGAAACTAATGTAATGCTGTATGTCAATTATACTTCAATTTTATAAAGAAAGAAAGAACCCTTACCAATATTTTTAGCATAATTCTTTAACAGCCTTTTCCCTGGTACTTTTTTCCTTACATACTTTTTTCCTTACATATTACATATTTGAGGTCATACTATGCTGACAGGCTTTTTTGTAAGGGGTGAATGATAAAGCTACACTTTAGGTGTATCACTTTTTACCCCCTACCCTGATTTAATTCATAGCATTCATAAGTACCTGACATACTATATATTTGTTTATATAAACGCTATAAAGACAGTTCAGTTTTATATCTTCAAGGCCTAGAACAAGGTCTGGGAAATAGGAGACACATTTGTTGAAAATATTGAAAGAAAAAAAATGACAGACTCTATCTATTTATTAAGGATTTTCCAAACACATACCATAACATTTATTAGCACAACCAGCAGACCAACAAGGGATAAGCGAAACCAGTTGTAAGGCTCACAAATAATCCCCATAGAACGCCATCTACCAGAGACTCCTGGGAGAAGGAAGAGACCTTTTTTCACCCATGACTCATTCACAGCCCATAAGATAATCAAGCTCCAGCTCACAGAAAGCCTTCAAGAAATACTCATGAATAATCTAAGATGCAAATGTTAGTCACCAATAAAGGAGCCACTTTCTCAGTCTGGTTTCCAATTAGTTCACTCACTCCCTGACCCTCTAATCCACTCAAAATTTACTTAAGCACCTATTATGTTCAAACTGAGGTACTAGGGATTCAGAGGGAAATAAGACACAACACCTACCTTCAAAGAACTCACGATTTAACTGAGTGATATACATGTACACAACTGCTGCAAAATAAGTGTTACAGTTCAAAGAGAGCAAAGGAGAAATAACAGCTAGGTTTATGTGGAAGGGGGAAAAAAGGTTTCACTTTCTTTTACTTATGGACAGGAGGAGGTGGGAGAAGAGAGAGATATATACTCACTATACACAAATATATAAATATACACCTGCTCATGCATGCACATTTTTCCATTAAAAAATTAAGTGGCCATGAAGAGACAGTCACGGCCTGTGGTTTGTGGAAATAGAGGAAAATAGAGAAGAAACATGAAAGAGAGAAGAGGCTAAGAATAGTAAAATATATGAACATCTGCGTGCTCAGCCTAAGTCTTTGCCTGCAAAAATGAAGACCTACTTGGCATTTTACTAATGTTGGTGTCAAAGATGCTCTGGGGACACTATGAGCTCCCTTCTATATCCTCAGAACATTATAAAGCTTTAAGAATTGGAAACATTCTGCATTTTCTGAGTCAGGAATTAGTAAAATATTCCATGCAAAAAATATTCTGGCACCAGAACTAATCTCATTTATAATGAAGTGGAAAAAGAACATTTACAAGTCAAAATAAAGTATATGTAGAAATTGAGTAACCTGAATCTGATATTTTTAGTTTTCTTTCTTAGTCTGCAATGTGTCTCTCCATTAGGAGAAAATGCTAAAACAAACAAACAAACAAACAAAAAACTCCAATGTGAGACAAAAATATTAAAAATATTTAACGTCCTTCTCTTGTTATCTGTAACTACTATATTTTTGAGGTAGGAGTAGAGTGGTTTATCATTTAATTTTTAAGAACAAAAATTTACCCTTATGTTTTAAATTTATTTTGAAAGTTTAAAATTCTCCTGTCCTGTAGGATTATTCTTTCTGCGGATTAAACACTAAATTTCCTGGTGAAAAAGGATAGAGGTATAGGGGTGTGAGTAAGGAGGGCAAATGTCCTGTGTTTGCGACCTTGGGTATATAATGCCACCTCTGAGTCTCAGAGGTTTCCAGATGTTGAGATTTCATGAACAAGTAAACTATATACATTAAGAACCTACATACATTTATAAATTAGGAGAAAACAAAAGATTTGTCAACTTAACCCTAAAAACTGAAAAAAAAAGTCATCTTTCATTTCTCAAACAAATGAACTTTAACAACTAGAAAGAAGAGGAAACAATCATAGAGTACAAGAATCCTTTCCAGGAAAAGAGTTGGCAATACACAGACTCCCTCCCCCGCCCCTCCCTTATCCCTATTTCATTTGGAACTGACAGAGTACATTACAAGGAACATTAGTCTGCACTTGGAAACCATTAAACTAAAAAACAGTAGCAGCAATAATGACAATAACCACAGCAGCAGCAGCAGCTGCCTCTCCTGTGACAGGAACCACAACACATACTTCAACATGCTTTATCTCATTTAGTCTACCCAACAAAGTCAAACGGTATAATTATTAACCTCATTTTATAGTTCAGGAAACTGAGACTTAGAAAACCTAAGGAACAAAGTTCTGAGTGAGTTCAGGCAGCTAGATTCAAGCATCCATGTTCTATTAATGACAAACCTTCTCTAGACTGTTTCTATTCAATTCAAAATCTTACGACAAGGTAGCAGATTTGAGACAAATCATTTATTCATTTCTTCAGCAGTCATCTGGTAAGCCTTTGCTATGTCCTGGAAACTCTGGGGTGAGAGAGCAGGAATGCAGCCTAGGACCACTCCCACGTCTCTGCTTGGACAACTGAGTAGATGGTAATGATACCAGAAGTGGGATATTCAGAAGGTGTTCAGTACTGTTTTACATTTCATAGACTGGACAACCTTACTTTCAGACATGTATCTGTGACATATAAGTAAAAGACCATCAAATATATATACATATAATATATATAATAAATAATATATAATACTAAATAATAATATAAATAATACATAATATATAAAAATTATGAAAATTACACACACAGACACACACATATGGAACACGGGGCTAGTAACTTAGACTTGTGGTTAGTAATATGATCAAATGTTAACAAAGAGAACTCTGGCAGTCATGCAGATGACAGATCAGCAGGTAAATAGGCAATTTAATATCATAGCCCATGATGAGGGTCCAAACAAAGCTGAGTATAAGGAGGATCCCAGAAAATCAGGGTCCATTTGAGGGTAAAACAAGGTCTGGCAAATTATTGGAGGTGAGGAATGACAGAGAAGAAGTCTTGGATGACTGGCTATGAGCCAATAATAGTATCATTAGTAGAGAAAGTAGAATGGAAGGGGAGGTGAAGCTTTGCTTCTTGATTTTGTTTGTGTTACACTTTGAAGGAGAGACTAACTGGAAAAGATAACTATCAGTTTTAAGCATTGTTGAGACTGACACTTGAGGAGAAATATCCAGCAGGTAACTTGGAGGCACTGGGGCTCAGGGTAGAGTTCAGGCATAGAGGACTAAAGCTAGGAGTCATCAGGAAACAGGCTATAGTTGAAGGCACAGAACTGGACAACACCACCATAGGGAGTGGGTACTGAGAAAAGAGCAGAAGCCCCAGGCTAAATAAAGGACTAAAAAGACAGCCTCCACTCTTCAGCTTTCCCTTCAGGACACTGAGATGATTCTCTTGATCTTATTTTGAATAAAAGGAGGCATCTGTCCCAGAGATCTCCTGGGAGAAAACTGTCCTGAGGGAAAAGAGACTAGCACAATATAGGGCAACAGGGAAATTACTTAGAATATATTAGATCAGCCATCCTCAAACCGTGGAAGTTCCCCAAGACCCCTTTGGGGGGGTCTGTAAGGTTAAAACTATCTTTAGAATATGAAGATGTTATTATTTATCTTTCTCATTGTATTTATTATTTGCAACAATGTTGCAAAACCAGTGGTGGGTTAAAAAAAAAAAAGTGGTGGGTGCCTTAGTGGGTGGGAATCAAGAAAGTTGCACCAAACTGTACTGACTGGTAGCAACTGAAGTATACTTCATGGTCACAAACTTCCAGGGGGAATAAAAGACAAGTTGCATTTAAGAATGTCTGTCCTTGATGAATCAATAAAAATTATTAATATTAATTTTAAATAAACTGTGACCATTAGATATACATCTTTTTAAAATTCTAAAAGACAAAATGAGAAATACACATAAAGCACTTCAGCTGAGTACCAAAGTGTAACGGTTATCTAGAGGAAAAGCACTTACATGATAGTCTGAGAAACAAGGTGAACTAGCTGCTTTTTTCATGTTTCATGTTTTTCAAAACAACATTTTGACTTGAAAGAAGTTGACAGATTAGACAATGGTTATTCAGATTTGGGTATTTGGTGACATTTCCTCCTAAATAAAGTGAGTCTGTCACCTTAGGAAAACAACTGACAGTATTTGTTACAGATGATAAAAATTCAAGTTTTAAGTAAAAATTAGAATCTGGGAAAGTATTATCTGCCTCATAAACTTAACAATACGCCAATACTTAAAAGACTCACATGAGATGGACAGTGATATCAATAAATGTGATTTTAAGAATATTTGTAATTAAATGCGTCAAAATTTGGAAGATGTGCATAACTCAGTGCACCAATATTTTCCAAATGATCAACTCATGTTACAAAAATCACATATGGGTAAAAGGTTCATTTAATGTGCAAGAAAGACTAATGGATTTTAATGCAATAGAATATGAAAAGTTCATTGATACAGTTCCATATTTCATATTGTAACTAACTTTGAGGAAACTAAAATTTGTTGAATTTTGCTATAGTATCAAAGAAGAGTATCCATATTACCTGAAAAGGTTATTAAAATACTCCTCCCTTTTCCATCTATATATCTGTGTGAGGCCAGATCTTTTTCATTCACATACTTCAAGCAAAACATATTGTGCAGCAGACAATGCAGAAGTAGATATAAGGACCTAGCTGTCTTCTGTTAAGCCAGACAGTTAAAGAGCTTTGTAAAAATGTATAAACAATGCTGCTCTTCTCACAATGTTTTTTTTGGTTTGGAATTATTTTCCTTAAAATTATGTTAGTTATATTAATATGTAATGGGTTTATTATTTTTGTTTTTAAAATGAATTTAAAATTTTTAATTTCTCAGTTTTAATTTCTAACATTGTAAGTACTGATAAATATGACCTATATAAACAAAAGCTCTTTGAGGGGCTTCATTAATTTTTAAAAGGGGTCCTGAGACCAAAAACCGCGATAATTTCCAAAGTCACTGCCTGTAGTTGCTTCAAATAACCCACCTCTATCCTAATTACTTTTCATTGTTCTTGTTGGAATAAAAGCCCAGTAAGTTTGAAGTCTGAAGTTTTCTCCTCCAACACCAAAGAGTCCTTTCACAGAATTTTTACAGGTTCCTTACTAAAATTCTTTCATTTGTTTACCTACCATTTTTCATTTGATTGTTTTCCCTGTGCTCCCAGTACCCTTCATCAAAACCTTCTGATCAAACAGGAAAAGAAGGAAACTACTTCAATATAATAAAGATCATATATGAAAAGCCAACAGTGAACATCATACTCAGTGGTGAGAGACTGAAAGATTTTTCTCTAAAATCAGTAATAAGACAAGGATACCTTCTTTCACCACCATTTCTATTCAACACAGAAATCCTAGCCAGAGCAATTAGGTAAGAGAAAAGAAAAAAGGCATCCATATTGGAAAGGAAGAAGTAAAATGATCTCTATTTGCAGATGACATGATCTTACATATTAAAACCCCTAAAGAGGCCACACACACACACCAAAAAAAAAAAAAAAGTTTAGAGTAAATGAATTCAGCAAACTTAGTAGGATACAAAAATCAATGCACAAAAATTGGTTGGATTTCCACACACTGACAATCTGAAAAAACCTAAAAAGGAAATCAAGAAAACAATGTCATTTATAACAGCATCAAAAAGAATAAAATACTTAGGAATTAACTTGGCCAAGTTAGACCTGTATAATGACAACTATAAAATATTCTGAAAGAAAGTAGATACAGATAAATGGGAAAACAGCCCACATTCATGAGTCAGAAGACTTAATATTAAGCCGTTAATACCATTCAAAGCAATCCACGACTCAATGCAATCACTATCAAAATCTCAATGACATTTTTTTGCAGAAATAGAAAATTCACCCTAAAATTCATACGGAGTCTCAGGGACCCTAAATAGCTGAAACAATCTTAAAAAATAACAAGATTACAGGTCTCAAACTTCCTGATTTTGTAACTTATTGCAAAGCTATAGTAATTAAAAGAATACTGGCCTTAAGACAGACATTTAGATCAGTGGAACAGAAGAGAGAGCCCAGAAATAAAACCCTGCATATATAGTCAAATGATTTCCTCAAGGATATCAAGACTACTCAATAGAGATGTAAATCTAAACAAAAATGATACAAATGAAGTTACTTAGAAAACAGAAACAGACTCACAGACATAGAAAACAAACTTATGGTTACTAAAGGGGAAAGGGGAGGAAGGATAAATTAGGAGTTTGGGATTAGCAGATACAAACTACAATATACATAACACAGATAAACAATAAGGTCCTACTGTACAGCACAGGGAATTACATTCAATATCTTATAATAACATAATGAAAAAAACATGAAAAAGAATATACATATGTATAACTGAGTCAACATGCTGTACACCAGAAACTAACACAAACAGTGTAAACGAACTATGCTTCAATTTAAAAAAAATGTTTATCTTATTTTCTATGAGGTCCTGGGTTCAATCCCCAGTACAACCACTAAAAAAAAAAATAAATTAATGAAATAAATAAACCTAATTACCTACCCCCAAACAGAAACAACAAAAATGTAATAAAGTAAAAAAATAAATAAAAGAGTTAATTATAAATGTATTAACCTTTCATTTTAGTCTCTTAGATTATCCTTTCTAATCATATAAGATCCATAGCAATATATTAATTCATCAATTGAATAATGGGAATCTAAAAAGCACATGTATTTTAAAAGATATAATTTAACCACTGTTACTACAATAAGCCTTTTAGAAATTTTATTTGCTGTCATTCTAAATTCCAGGTTAAATCAAAATCCTACATTAAATCCTATTTTCTACATACCTGCTTTTTACATTTCTCCTCCTTGCTTGAAAAGTTAATTTTCAAGCTGAAAACAAATAATGCACACTGCTAAATCTCATCTTGTTACAATTTGTAGGAGAAGTCTAAATTGTGAAGGCACTTCCACTAATCTTTCTCTATACTTGTGATCTTCAATTTGCATAACCAGCAAATCTCTGTACTGAGTAACTTACTCTGTTTTCATCTGGAAAAATAAGGCAACCTATTTTTAGCATGATATTGAAGTAGTAACATGTTTGAGTCCACTTTCTTCTAATTCCCTGCTCTCCTACACAATAGCTGGTCTGTTTTATTTTTTAAATGAATAGTGAGAAAGAAGCAGAGTTATTACTTAGTTAAAAAAGCTTTTAGATTCTATTAGACTTGGGTTTCAACCTTGGCTTCATCTGGTTCCAATCTAGTAAGCTGCATACTTCTGATCAAGTTACTTTATGTTCTGGTCCTCAGTTTTCTGATCTTTAAAATGGGAATATTTTACTTAGAAGGTTATTAAAAGGATAAATGGAAACAGACACCATAAATAAAGCATGAAGACTGGATGCTAGAATAACATTTAGCTCTTTTCTGCATTATTAACAGAACCTATTTACTATTTGTGAAGCTATTATCATTCCCTATGGGAAGTCACCAATTTTTAAATTTAGGTCAAGATCCGTAAGAGTCAATACTGACTTTGAAATTGCCAAGCAACACTGCCTTTTATAAAACAAAAAAAAAAAGTTTGTTGGTTTTACTGACATAGACCAGAATTCATATCTCAGTAAGATCTTTAACAGGAATAGTAAATGAGATAGTAATAGGAGAAGTAGAAAGTGATACACAAACACATTATTATTATTATTGGTAGAATGCAACTGGATATAACTATGCAGTAATTTTAAAGCCATAAATAACTAAATAGGATGAATATATTTGGAGACAAAAAAAAGGAGCTTTAAAAAAAGTGTAATGTTTACAATTTAAAGAAACTGATAAATTATTTCCTTACCTGAATCGCTTGCTGCAACAACAACTGTTCCACCAGGAGCAAAAGGATCATTGTGCTTTAATGTTTCTACCTAAACAAATTAAACAAAACTGTGACTTAGAGAGGCAACATTTCATAGCTGAAACCTCACTGCCACACCAAAGAAACATTCTTAACAAACTAATTAAGGAATACAAGGCATAAGGAACAAATGTTTCCCCCTACTGATTTGCAATCTTATTAAATTGAAATGATACATGCTGTTTTCTAATCCTTTATTATGAAACATAACATACATTCAGAAAAGTATATGGACCATATGTACAGTTTAAAAATAAGTATCAAGTAAACACTTATGTAATCACCTCCCAGGAAACTGCCAACACCTCAGAAGTCTTCACATTCCCCTCTCTAATCACAATCCCATCCCTCCCCTCTGTGGAGGTAATCATTGTCCTGGCATTGGTGGTATCCATTTCTTTTCTTCATAATTTTGCTACTTGTATAGATGCATACTATTTTAACTTTCATTTTCAAATAATTATAGATTTCCAGAACAGTTGTAAAGATAATACAGAGACTTCTCATATGCCCTTCACCTAGCTTCCTCTAATGTTAATGTGCACACAAGAGAGAGAGACAGTGAGAGAGAGCTTTCTGCTAAAAGAATTCTGCAACTTTAAATAATAAGCCATGTAAAAACCTGGATCAAGTGGCAAGGGTGAGTGGCTACAAAGAGTAAGGACTTTAGCAGAAGCCAGACATTCTGCCTATTGAATTGTCTTCCTACTCTACTCTGGTTTTTAATCATAGTCAAACAAACAGTATATTTAAGAAACTAACTGAACTTTCTCTTTCTGGCATCAGGCTCTTTTTAAGAGGTCAGCCAAAAATCAAAAGGGGCATGAAAAGAGTTTTGGAATATTTATCTCTTAGTCTGACTCATGGCTATCAATGTCATCTGTATTACAGGCTCTATTTCTAACCATCGAGAAATTGGATATTAACAACTGATGTCAAAGGATATTGCAGAGCTCAAGTAAAACTGATGCATTTGAAAAGAGAAAAGCAATGCAAACTGGGACTTATAGTATATTCTCCTTTCATACAAGAGGACGCATTAAAACAACTAGCAGAAAAAAGTAATTATACTAATGATGTTTTTAGAAGTGAAAATGACAGTACTTATTTTAACTGATGTTTATTTTAACTTTAGTATTATTATAATAAAATGAACACACTTGCTTATACTCTGATTATCTACTGAATGAATACATAGCAATCAAGGGGAAAAGTCAAGCTGGTCTGAGTAAAGTGATGTTTCGTGGTTCCTAATACAATAGTCAAAATACCAGTGTGAGAGACAGTCATGGCAACTTAAGTCACCAACTATTGTTTCTTCTCTCAACTTTGAGGGAAGGAAAAACTAACAGGCCTGTTTTTTAACAACAGCTTGCAGATTTTATTTACCACCACAGAAAGAAACAAAAAAAGTATGCCTACATGTCTGTCAAGTTTAATTATCATATACTGTGCAACCACCCTGAAAGGCCATCAGGATAGCAAGGGGAACAGGGTGGACTGTGTAGCCCAGGAAGGAAAACTGGCCACAAATCTCTGTTATGTTGTTTGATAATTAGGCAATCTAGTACACAAAAGTAATTTTCACAACTAAAATTCAGATGATACGATTTTACGGAATTAATGTTCCAAAATCTTCCTACAAGGTCACCTAATTTATCACTGAAATTCTCTCTCTTCTGCGTTAGCCATCTACTCCCTCCTTTCACAGCATGACTCAGCACCTACATGATGCCACCATACATGAGCTAGGATAGCAGGAAATAGCAGTTATTTGTTTTGGTTTTGTTTTTAAAATTATGTCCCTTCTGAGAGCAGAGACCAGCCTTGAGAGATTTGGAAAGACTTGTAGGGAAAGAGTCATGTCTGGAGGCATAAACAGGCCTGTTTGAAAAGAAGGAAGATCACAAAAAACAGGGGGTTTGTAGCTAGGAAGAAGTAAGCCTAAATCTTATACTATAGTGGTGAAGACCTTAGACTGTGGTCACATAGACCAGAGTTTGAATTTAGTTTCGTCATTAACTCACTATTACTTAACCTCTCTAATCCTCATTAACTTTATCTTTAAAAAGAGGATAAAAACTGATACTCATAGGATTATTGTGATGATTAAATAAGATAACACATGAAGAGTTTAGCACCATACCTGGCACACAGAAGAGATTAGATAAATGTAGCTATTACTATACTGCCAATTTGGTGTTTAGTTTTGTTTTGTTTTGATTTGAATGGAGAAATTAAGAACTGTCAGCAAGGGCAATATTGCTTTCAAAAACTGGGGAGAAAAGGGGAAAAGTAAGTAGACCAAATGGTAGAAACAAAAGAAACTTGTTTATTTTTAAATTAGGAAGAGCTGCTTTGGCTTTCTTGCTCTTTAAATGATAAAACTGGCTAATGAGGGGCTAAAATAAGGTGAGAGGAAAAGAATTCAGGTTGCAGCCAATTTGAGCAGAATTTGGCAAATGGGTCTACACTGCAAACTAAGTGTTATGGGAAAATAGAGTATCCAGTAGCCTGTGGAAACCACAAATATTCAGTTACAGAGGCATTTGTTAGTTTTATATTGGTGGAAAATACCAGTTGTTGGCCAAGTAGCTCTTTACTGAATAGAGTAAGAAAGCAATTCAAGAACACCAAAGTCTAACATCTTTAAAAGAATCAATTACTCTTTCAAGGAAGTATACTTAACCTAAGAGTAACAAAAGATAAAATTTTGGCTTCACATGCCTGTCAATTAACTGTTCCTTTCTATGTCTGGTTTACTTAGAGACATGAAATATCCTGCCTTGAAAAATAAGCCTTCAAAAAAAGGAAAAAACCCCAAGAAAAAACCAAAAATGCCTTCTAAAACCATTCATAATTATTGAAATTGGGTGACAGATACATGGAGGTTAAAATATTTCATTGTATTACTCTATTTTGAGTGTGTTTAAATATCCATAATATAAAGATTTTGTTTTCAGAGCCCCCAGATGATGAAGTGCTTAGGTGTATGACCCTAGTTACGTTAAGTTAATTTTTCTGAGTCTCAGTGTCCTTATTGTTAAAATAGGGACATCAGCACCTACTTTGCAAAGTTGATGTGAAGATTAGAAAATACGAATGTAAAGCACATAAAAGTACCCGGATCATAGTATGTGGTTATTCAATAGTGATTGTTGCACTATGGATATTATCCAGAGAGTCTGATTTAGTCATGACATTTAGGGAACTTATGCTTCTTTACAAGAAAAACATTCTAAATGTGTCTATAACATAACATAAATGATTTTTTTTTAAACGCTGTTCCTTTAAAATTGATCTAATTATTTCAATTGGTAATGCATACCAAACATCTCAAAAAAGTTTTACAGGAAACAGGCTTATAGATTTCTAATCATTTATTTTTAATATCCCCAACAGGATAACACTTGGTCCTTTGAAGGGAGGACTTGATATTTGGATGACATGAATTATTCTAGTCAATTCCATTGGGTTATCAAACTGTGAAATACCAGTCTGAAGCAAAAACTAGATAGGTTTGATAAGACAAATTTTTACATGGTCCAGAAGTAAAACCTGAAAGAGGATTTTCTCATCACTGTGTATTTCAAGACACTCACTTAGAATATTTGTTCCCCATTTAACAGTGTTTAACCCTCCCACTTACCGATGTGTTACTGCTACTGCTGGCTGTACTGAAAGGGTCAGTACTTGAAGTGGCAAAAGGATCAGCTGAAGACTGCTTGAAGAAACAGTCAGATGCAAATGGATCTGAACCTTTGAAAGGATCACCTCCAAATGGATCTAAATAAATACAACACAAATATGAGAGATTAAAACACTATTAATCTAAATTTCCTGTCACGTAAAGGCATGACAATTGCCTTAATTAAAAGACATTTTGAAATCCTGCAGAATCTAAGTTAGGTACTTCATAGTATGACTATTTATTTGGTCATAAAGAAGTATAGACAGTTGCATCCAGTTAAATAGCTTTAATTAACATTCTTCCCTACTCAAAGCAAATCAGTAGTTCTAACACTTAATACACAAATGCTACCTGTATGCTAGGTTTAAATAATTCCTCCAAGCTGGTGATTCTAATTTTGGGGGTGGGGAGATCACAGATTCCTTTGTGGTTTTGATAAAAGACACAGTCTTACACCTAATAAACTTATTTTTTAAATTAGCATATAATTTCAAGCAATCCCATTTTAAGGCCCTTATTCTATGCTATCATAACTAAAGAAACAACAAAAACTTCTAAATATATTTCTCTCTCTGAGCTTAAGGGTAACAGCCAATAGTCTGGAACAGGTTTGGAACTAAATGGTACACAAGATTTGCTTTATTCTAATGCAAAAATTCCAGAGAAAGAGTATCTTTAAAAAGTCTGACATTTAGGAATTCTTTAAGAAGTTTACTTTTCCCACATTTATTCAAATAGGCTGGAATCTTAGGAAAACAAAAGTTCTCAACCCAGCAGTGGAGCAGACCATCATATTCATCTAATCATTTGCTAACAAAGAGAAATCAGTATAAATGTTATTATAGGCATCAAAGTATAAACACTGTCATTTTTTTTAAAATAAAGTCTAGCTAACAGCTTATTAAGCAAATTCACAAGAATCTACAACTTCTTCTCTGAAAATGTCAGGCACATACAACATCTTAGGCCTTAGGTCAAATTCAAAACAGAATAAAAAGTCCATTTCCTATAAATGCTCAACTGTGATCTCTCATTCCTAAATATAACATAAGCTCATAATCAAGTAGAATGAAATTAAAGCTAAGATGGACCTCAATAATATACTAACCAATTTTCCCAAAAGGATCATCCTTGAAAGGATCACCTGTGGTAAAATAAATAAGCAGAAATCAATAATAATATTTACTGTTTTGGCAACATTACTTAAAGGGTAACCTTAAAATAAAAGCAAAGTTTCTTAGAGCAAAGTTTGTTTCATTAACTCCACCTCATAGGAGATAAAATAATGAATGCCATTTACCTTAAGGAAATGTTTAAAATAAGTAAAGAGTAAGGGCAGAACATCAACACATCTCATAAAAGCAAACTTGAACTAGGGCCAACTATACTAACCTCCTAACGACAAGCTGAGGTTACAGATGGAGGGGAAAAGAAAAGCATGACAGCAAGAATTTTACTGACAAAATCTCCACTTTTCACAGGCGTACTGGATGGGTATTACTGTCACTGCTTTAGAAACAAAAACACTGAGCTTCACTGAAGTTAAAAAAATTGCTTATAGAATTGAAGAGTCTAGAAATAAATCCTTACACATTTGTGCTCATTTGATTTTTGACAAGCAGCCAAGACAACTCAATGGGGAAAGAATAGTCTTTTCAACAAATGGTATTGGGACAACTGGATATCCACATGCAAAAGAATAAAACAGGACCCCCCCATCTCACACTATATACAGAATTAATTCAAAACAGATCAAATACCTAAATGTAACATCTAAAGCTAATAAAACTCTTAGAAGAACACATAAGAATAACTCTTCATGACTTTGGACCTTAGATACAACATCAAAAGCTTGAGTGAAAAAAAGTAAATTAGACTTCATCAAAATTAAGACAACACTGAATACAAGAAAATACTTGCAATCATGTTTGATAAGGAATTTATATTCAGAATATGTAAAGAACTCTCACAAGTCAACAAAAAAAGACAATCAACCCAGTTAAAAAAATGGGCAAATGATTTGAATATACATTTCTCCAAAGAAGATATGCAAATGGCCAATAAGCACATACAAAGATGCTCAACAAATTAATCATTAAGAAAATACAAAATAAAACCCAAATAAGAAGCCACCTGACACTCACTAGGACGGCTATAATCAAAAGGATAGGAAGTAACAAGTGTTGGCAAAGATACAGAGAAATTGCAACCCACATACATTGCTGGTGGGAATGCATAATGGTACAGACACTTCAGAGAACAGTCTGGCAGTTCCTCAAATGATTAAACATTACTGTATGATCTGATACCTGAAATCCAGAGAAATGAAAATATCTACACAAAAGCTTGTACATAAATGTTCACAGCAGCATTATTCGTAACAGCCAAAAAAGTGAAAACAACCCAATGTCCATCAACCAATGAATAAGTAAAATGTGGTATATCCACCCAATGTAATAATATTCATCAAAAAAAGGAATGAAATATTGAAATATACCATAACATGAGTGCCCCTTGAAAAATATTAGGCTAAATGAAAGAAGCCAAACACACACACACAAACCACACATTGTATAATTCCATAAATATGCAAATCTACAGAGACAGAAAGTAGACTAGTGGTTGCCTAGAGTTGAGGGTTGGGAGAATGAGAACTGACTTTCAAAGAGTATGGAGTTGCTTTAAGGAGGTGATAAAAAATGTTCCAAAATTAGATTTTAGTGAGAATTTTACAACTCTGTGAATGTACTCAGACCATTTAATTGTACACTTTAAATACTCAATTTATATATCTTTTAACACTTTATATTTATCAATAAAGATTTTTTAAAAGAAGAGTTTCAGCATCCAGGCTCTCTGCCATGACTCTAAGCAAGTTACTCTATTTATGTGCCTCAGCTTCCCAACTTTAAAACTGGTACAAACTGACCTAACAGTTCCACAAGGTGAGTGTGGAAATAAATAAAAAGCAAAAAGAGCTTTGACACAAGTGGCATTTAATGTAGCTTCCACTGACATCAGACAATTTATTAAACTTAAATGTTTCTTCAGTAAAACTGAAGGCACCTTAAAGGCAGGGATTGGACTACAAACTACTACAACTTGCACTGTTTTAAAAGCATGGTGTTGGCACTTTTGGTAAATAACTGCTGGTTGACTTAAGAGTGCCCAATCTCCTCTTTTCCTTTTGGTCCCTATTCTGAAGAAGAAACATACTCTTAATCAGGGGCTCATCTAAGACATAACTAAAGGCTTTAGCTCTAGAATGTAGTTGCCTGAAGAGGACAATACTAAAATCTGAGCATATAAGACCTCATTCTCACTTCTACTTTGGTTATAAAGAGTAGGCTCTCAAAGCTGAAGCCCTAATTCTGACATAGTTCACATATTAAAATAAAAAATTAAAATTGTATGTATAATATAAAAATAAGAGTACTTACTGCCAACAAAAGGATCAGACTGGAAAAAATCCAAGTTTGAATCTGCAACTGGATTTGTCAGTGAACTTGATTCTACATTAAATGGATCTTCCTAAAAATAATTTCAAATTAAAAAAAATGTTTTAGGAACCAAAGTTTTAAAAGGAAATATTTTAAAATAAAATAACACATTTGAAAAAATCAACTGATGGTAACATAATAAATATTTCTGTGGTCATAAAGTCCACTTAACACATTTTTCTCTTTCCTTAGCCTAAACGAGTGTATAACCCATCCTAGGAAGCCAGTGGTAAGAACATTTACATATAAAGTTATTTTTACCTCTTTTGAATGTCTGGCACTATTAAATTCAGGACAAACTTTTTCATTAACAGCTGCAGTCACCACTTCATTTTCATCAGTCACACCAGAAGGTGGTATTTCAGGACTACTTCTTGCCTATAAAACATTAATTGTACATGGACTAACAATGTATTTTTTAATTGGCAGAGGAAACTGACAAAGAATAGCCAAAAATTCCTAAAAAAATTTAGAAGACAAGCAGAACATATTCACTGAATGACTTCTCCTATAATCTTCCTTAGGAAAATGGTATCACCAAGCATCAAAGTTACTTGAGGCCAGAAAACTTCAGGTCTTCCTTAACTACTTTCCTTTGGTCATCCCCCAGCTAGATTCCAAATCTTGCTGAGACTACTTCCTACCTCTTTCTCAAATCCTTCCCTCTGGTCCAGATTACTCCAATATGTGTCTTTCCAATCTATCCTTCTTATAGTAGCCGAAACAATAGATCTAAAATGTGAATATGATCATGACCCTTCCGGTTAAAAGTCCTTTGCTTCCCACTGCTTTCTGGATTTAGATCAGTAGATAATAAGGCTGAAGAAGTGGCAGGGGCAATCTCCGTTTCATACCACCCAGTATCTTTGAAAGATAATCTAGTAATTTGCATTTTGTGCTTAAAATAATATTGTATAATATATCCAAGACTGCACTATCTAAATAAAATCAAACCCGTTATTTTTACTTCCTTAATATCGCTCACATTTGTATTTTCCTCATCATCCTTCCTGTTACCAGTTAAATCTAGGTTACAACAACTCTCACACAGACCACTCCAACAGTCTCTTAAAATACCTCTATGTGTCCATCCCACTCTTCAAACCCACTATCCACATTTTCTAAAAGGTAAACTCAATCCTCTGGTTTCTTGCTTAAAAATTTTTCAATGGCTACTCACTGGAGTAAGATAAATTCCCCAATGTTTCAAGATGAATCCAAATTTCTTACTCTCTAGCCTTTTCTGACCTAAAAGTGGTCATTTTTACCCAGGTACCCATCATAACTACCCATGCAATTTATTTTTAAAATATATGTACTTGGCTCCAACCCAGAAACTTTAGTTCAACAAATTTGGAGTGGGGCACAGACTGTATCAAAATCCGTATTTTCATAAAGCACCAGAGATAATGCAGGTAACCCCCTAAGAGAGAGCCTCATTTCCTACCAATACATTCCCCACCATCAAAAAAAATATCCTCGGGAAACTTATGACCCTGTGCAGCATGTTTTCTCCCATTTCATACCTATGCTAATGCTGTTTTCTCTGCCAGGAATGTACCACCTTCTCCTTTGCTTAACCCCTTCTCACGTCAAAGGTCACTTGTAAAGTTTTCCCTACAACATCTTCTCTGAGCCTCCTCCAAGCTGTCCTATCTGAATATCCTATGCTTACTTTACCACAGCTTTCTAACACAGTGTTACATGACTAGACTGTGTGCTGCTTGAAGACAGGGTTAATAAAGGTTTTTTGTTTCTGTAGCTCTCACATAACATAGCAGCACTCTTGCATGTAGTTGGTGCTCTCTAAAGTAACTGGTGAATAAATGTTCTCAACGTTATGAAAAAAAGAATTACTTGCAGCTTTGGGTGAAAGTACTTAAAAACTATTTTAAAAAGCTACTATTTATAGAACTACTGTTTTGAAAACATGCTAACAAATAAATCAGTTAAAATTATATTTTTACACTAGTTAAAACTGTTAGAACCCACTCTCTGCCTCTTAAAAAAACCTCTACTGTCTCAGATGAGGCAAGGCCACATATTTATATTAGATGTGATGTCAACAAAACTTTGCTCTGAATCAATTTATTTCTCTGAAGTTGATGATGAAACTGTTAAGGAACTATTCAACTCACTGGAGATTCCTGGTGTATGGGCTCAGACTCCAGGTTGCCCTGGCCTTCAGCATGCTCATTAAGATTGGCTGTTTCACTGCTGCTGGTGCTGAGGCTGCAATAATCTGTAGCGCCATTTACAAGAATG
Source organism: Camelus ferus (assembly GCF_009834535.1). Lineage (NCBI taxonomy): Eukaryota > Metazoa > Chordata > Mammalia > Artiodactyla > Camelidae > Camelus > Camelus ferus. The sequence continues at coordinate 36,919,415 of NC_045708.1, forward strand.
CTATGTGGGCTACTGCACCAATTTAACTGACTATTATGACTTTCCAGCTCTTTCATTTCCATCAGCTTCATTTGCATCTGTCAACACAAAGTAGAAATATACAGCAGAATTTATTACTAGAAAGATATGCTATGTAAAAATAGCTATATGCTTATTAGACTTGGTCAAGGGTAAATTTGCTTCCATTAAGAAGAATCCTCAGGGAATGCAGCATGCCTTAGAGAAAAGATTTCAGCAATCCATCCCAGGAAGTTCTCCTCTTAAAATTCCAGTACATATAAATTTGCTTTTGTACATCTCTGAAAGCTCCAAGAATTTTAATTCAAATATCTGCAAATTGGCAGTCCTTTAGGATATAGTTAGAAAAGGGGTCAGAATATTTGGAAAAAGATAGCAAAGTGACAGAGCAAGAGAAGATTTTGTGATGAAGCTTTAGAAGAGCTGAAGAAGGTTGAGGGAGAGCACACAAGACTGGAACCATCCATACTCCTATTGGGACAGAGAGGAGGGAGCAAAGGTGTCCTAGGCTCTGGCATTACTTATTAATGGCCTAGAGCCCTAACAAGTAGTCTCCATTAAGCTATATGAAACATAAAGGACACTCAAGTTTTTTTTGATCCCAGTATCAAAGTGACTTTATACACCTGGGATAACAGTGGGACAAAAAAAGTGGTATGCAATGAACTGTACTATATATATGTATATATATAAAATGTTGAGGATCAGAAGCAGGAAAAAAGTGCTTATTTATACCAACATCTATAATAAAGAAAAACAAATTTACAAATAACTCAAATTGGGAAGGCAGAATCAAAAAATGTATCCATTGAAAAGGAATAATAAATGGAATTTTACTGAATATTTCCCATTTTTCATAAAAAATATATTTTAATCACAGTACAATCCTCTTTATTTACTAGCATATTGTATTTTTTATTTTTAGCAAATATAAAAACTATCTTCTGACATTTCATAAATCAAGGCTCTGTTCCCTAATCTTATTCACCTAATATTCCCCATAAGGTTCTTAAGTTGCTCAATTTGGAATCTGTCATTTAACAAAGGTCTTTTCAGGGTCATAACCTAGGGAAAGAACACTATATTGGATTGGGAAACAGATGTAAATCTGGCTCGATCACCTTCTAGTTAGGTGATCTTAGTCAAAGTAATCTCTCCAAGCCTCCATTTCTTAATCCATAAAAGTAGTATGAACTATCTTCAAAGATGACTATTAACTGAAGCAAAAGATACATTTGAAAGAACTCTGTAAAAAGTAAAGTCTATGTAAATAATGGACAATGTGTGTAAAAGTGCTTAGCACACTGCATTTCTCACTATTACAGAAATTAAGTTTTCCAGTTCCCTTTCCCCTAATTCACTCTATCTTTAAAAAGTTAGACTTGAGCCCTTTGAGCATACAGACCACAACTTTTGTTATCAACTTTGTATCTCCAATATATAGCACAATGATGCACACTCTAAGTGCTTACTACATGCGCACTGAAAAACACAAGTATTGTGCTTATAAATTTAAACAGTGGGCATCAGCAAGCACATATATCCACAAAATTGCATTGTATTTTGAATTTAAACTAACAATCCAAAAATTCTACACATTTGTAACACACAGCATATGTCTTGTATACTCCTAGTGCTTAGAGCAGTAGCTTATAAACTTTTTTTTTTAAACTTTAATCCATAGAAAGAAATAGATTTTACACCCTGACCCAGTAAATATGTATGTATATATTTGGACATGTCTGTGTGTATATATATATACACACATAAACACACATATAGATGCATATATCATATATATAATTATACACACATACATATAAGCACATACAGTGGAGAAACAAGTTTCATGAAGTAATAATTATCCTTATTACTTATAATGCATGCTGATATTTCCTATCCTCTTTTACTTCAATTAAAACATTTATCATGACCATTAAAATCAATTTTAATGCCCACTATCTTGTAGTCTAAAATTCACAAACTTAATACTAAAATAATATCCATCATACAGATGAAGCAGTAGAATGAAATATTTGCCTAACAAAGAGTCCTATTTAGGACAGTTTGTTCCTTATAGTTATTTCTGAGACAACCAATAGAATCTTGAACAAAACTAGGCTTTTCTGTGTATCTGGCCCTTCCATGTATCTGTCGCTAAGCCATTCTTCCTTACTCTCTATGTAAACTTAGAGGATATAGGGGGGGAAAAATCATACAACTAACACAAGTTCTTTACAAACTGTGCAAGAAAAGTGCAATAAACATTCAGAATGCCAGAAATACCTAGATAAAAAGTATATATTGTATAAGTCAGTTAATAGAGTTAAGGTCAAAGGGTCTTTGCTTTTTTCTTGCAAATACATGATAAGAAGTAAAAATAAAAATTCAACAAGTCAGAAAAATTTTCTTCAGTTATTCTTTTTTCCAGAAAAGCTCTAGTTAACTTTTAGAGAGCAATAAAAGTCTCACGCTAATTTACAACTGAATTTTCATTTTTATAGACCCATGGGAATATACTGCCCTCTGTGGGAAAGACATACCAGCACTGAGTCAAGTGTAAGAAACTGGTATGCTTAATCTTCAGGTTTGGAGATCAGATACAAGGATCTAATTCCTTCCACAGATACCAAATTTATTCTGGACACTTGGTAGTACAGCTTACTGAGACTAGTTTCCTTTCTCAAAAACACTTTTATTTTCTCTCTGGTAATTTATAATATTCAGAGTCCTTTCTACTTTTCTCATCTATGCTCCTTCCTTTGAAGGCAATCTTCTTTCCAAAAAGTCAAAGAAAAGAAAATGAAAGACAAGCCAGAGACAGGGAGAAATTATTTGCAAAACAAATATCTGGTAACGTGACTACAATTAAAAAAAATCTGATAAAGGACTTATCTCCAGAATACATATATGTTTAAAAATCCTTGTAATTTAATAATAATAATACAAACAACCCAATTTAAAAAATGGGCAAAAGACTTAGACATTTCATCCAAGAGGATATACAAATGAATAAGCACGTAAAAAGATGATCAACATCACTAATCATTAGAGAAGTGCAAATTAAAAACTACGAAATACCACTTGACACCTACTGGAATGACTATAATCAAAAAACAGACAATAAAATTTTTTTTCTTTCTTTCCTGTTTTAAAAAAAAAAAACAACACAGACAATAAAAGTGTTGGTGAGAATGTGGAGAAACTGGAGCCCTCATATATTGCTAGGGGGAGTGTAAAATGGTACAGCCAATTTGGAAAACAGTTTGGCAATTTAAAGTTTAAAAAAAAGTTAAACATAACTTTACAATATAACCAACAAGTTCATACCCAAGAGAAATAAAAACATATGTCCACATACAATTAGATGCAAATACAAATTCATAGCAGCATTATTCACAACAGTCAACAATTTAAAAGAATCCAAATGCCCATTAACTGGTGAATGAATCAACAAAATACTTTATAAACATAAAATGGAATATATTGATACATGCTACAACATGGATGAACCTCAAAAATACTATGCTAAGTGAAAGAAATCACACAAGAAAGACTACGGTGTTTGACTTCCTCTGTATGAAATGCGCAGAAAAGGCAAATCTATAGACGCAGAAAGGAGATTAGCAGTTACCTAGGGGTAGAAGTGGGTACAGACTACAAATGGGCACAAGGATCTTTTGGGAGTGATGGAAATGTTCTGAAACTGGACTGTGTTGTTTGAACAACTCTAAATTTACTGCAAATCACTTAACTGTATCCTTAAAACTGGTGAATTTTATGGTCTATAAAGTATACTTTCAAAAAACAGTTTTTTTAAAAACTCAAAAACTGCCCATTCATCTGGTATCATTCCCACTAGGGTATCTTTCTTTTGGGTTTCCTACCTGTTTATTGGTACTGACACTGGGACAAGAACTGTGCTAAATGGTATGTGAAAAAAATGTATGTTTTTAGACCAAAAAGCTCTGTCTACTGAGGAAGACAGACAGATAAACAAATGTGCTAGGGGGAAATGTCACTATTGCTATAACAGAAGTACAATGTCCAATAAAGGCAGGGTTCAGAAAATGCCACAGAGAAATAAAAGGTTAACCTATGTCTTTCAAGATGAGTGAGCAGGTATTCCCTGCCAGACAAGAGTGGAGAAGGAAGCATATCAAGGGGAAGTCATAACTGACTAGGTTTTAGAAGATCTGGATTCTACACTGTGGCTCTTTTGAAGTCTATATAACCCATAGACTTCCTTGGCTTCAGTTTGTTCAAATTCAAAATAAAAGGAATGGGATACATGATCTCTAGGCACATCTAACCATCCTACCATCATTCTATAAAATATTCTCCATTTAGGGAAGTCAAGAAATAGCAAAGCAAAGGATCTATATTCTGGACCCACTACAATACTGCATAATTATCTAGATAAAGAACAACTTCCTAATTATAAAAAATAAATGTTTACAAATGAGCAAAATTGATTTTAAGATTAGAATACCCAAATGGAAGACACTGGGTTATTACTTGTAAAAATAAGTAACACCTACTGAGCACTTATTTACCAAACACTATGCTAAAATGTCTCACTGGTTTTGCCTTATTTTAATCCTTACAGCAGCCCTAGGAGGTAGGGGTACTGTTAATTCTCCAGTTTTAAAGATGAGGAATTAGATACTAAGATGATCCAGGCAGTTAAGTGATAGAGCCAGCACTTTAACCTAAACCATCTCACTACAAATCCCGCACTCTTAACCACGACTCCAGTGATAACCATCAGATGTACAAGATGTATGATAGTTTTATGACAAGTGACAAGAAACCTATTTGTATAAAGTGACTGAAAATGAGTAATAAAGTAGGCAGAGGGGGAAGCAGCAGAAGTTGAGAAAGCATGATTTACTAAAAGGAAATATGAGGGCCCATTTGAGTGTATTTCTTGCTGCCACAAAGACTTACTGAACTGATTTCCTGCTGTGAATCTTGTAGGTGCTGCTGAAGAGGTCCCAGCTGGGCCTTCCCTGACTCCACACTCTCCTCCAACTCTGCTGTTTCTTGCTGTAAGCGACTCAGTTCTTCCCTAGCTTTGGCCAGCTCTTCTTCGTAAGTGGAGATCTGAGACTCTTGACTAGTTAATTCAGCTTTCAGCGATGAGATCTATAATATGGAGGTGAATAAGAAGAAAGGGGGATTAAAAAGAGATGTCATTAAAGTGCTCCATAATGCAGTATGTTTATTTGTTTAGTTTACTATTTTGGTGTTTTCTGATGGATATTTCTGGTAGAAACGGGCAACCAGGGGACTGCCAGAGGAGAGTTGAAGGCCGAGGTACCATACTTCCAACTAAAACTGGAAAAATAATATATGAAGTGTCCTATTTCCCTTGTAATTTCTGGATGCACCATGCCCCATCTTCTCATGTGCCCAAACTGTTGACTAGATTTCCACTTAACAAAAATAACAACAACAAGGAGCAGAGAGTGTTTCCATGTTAAGCAGCAAAAGCAACTAAGGTATAGACACAGGCAGCAGTAAACAGCCAGACTTTACCAGCTGGGCCTCCTCAGCACATTTCTTTCTGACTTCCTTCAGCTGCTCCTCCAGCTGGGCTTTCTGCTCATCTAGCCCATCAAGGAGTTCCTGTACTTGCTGTTTCTGGGCCTGTAGTTTTTGCAGATTAGTATTCTCTCTTTGAACTTCATCTTGAAGATCCTGAAATACAAGAAAGTTAACATATTTATTTTCTTTGGAGGCAGGGGAAGGTTAACCATTTTTAAAAGCTTATTTTAGGTGAAGATGAAGTTTGTCTTATTAAGTATACTCTGTTGGTGGATTGGAGGACTCCTAGCTTTAGATACAATCTTTAGTTGAGGACTTCTTCCCTAGACTCCAGATTTAGAAATCCAATTTGCTAACTCAGTTCCACCCTTAAATGTCTAATGGGCTTCTCTAACATCAAAAACAGAACTCCTGACATTCTACCCCACCTCCCCCAAACCTATTTTATCATCAATCTTCCCCCTCTCAGTTTCTCTGGCCAAAAAATACAGCATCTTCTTTGACTCTTCTCTTTCTCTCACATCTCATCTCCAATCTGTCAGCAAATCTTGTTGCTTCTTCCCTCAAAATACATTTAAAAACTGGCTGCAGTTTCCTTCAACCTTGGTCCAAGTCCCTTTTCTCTCTCTCCTGGATTTCTGCCTTTTACCTGGTTTCCCTGCTTCCACCCATGCTACATTTCAGCTTATTTTCAGCATAGCAGCCACTGTTAAAAACCTGTGTCAGATGATTGTCACTACTCAAAGCTCTGCACTGACTCCCCATCTTACTTAACTGTAAAAACTGAAGTCTTTATTATGGCCCTACATGGTCCCATCTCCAGCTTCATTTCCTACTGCTCTTCCCCTTGCTCGCTCTATTTCAGCCACACTGGCCTCACTGCTGTTCCTCAAACATACCAGATATGCTCCCTTCTCAGGATCTTTCACTGATTATCCTTTCCTCCTAGAAAGTTCTTCCTCTAGGTATCCACATACCTCAATCCCTCATCTCTTTCAAGGCTTTGTTCAACTGTTCACTTCTCAGTGAGGCGTTCCTCACCACCACCCACCGCCACCTCCCTCCCGTAATTCTCCTGCACATACATATAATTTTATTTATTCTATAGAATGGCTTTATTGAGATAATTCATGTACCATATAATTCATCCATTTAAAGTGTACAATTCAATGGTCTCTAGTATATTTATAGAGTTGTACAACTATGACAACAATTTTAGAATATTTTAATCACCCCAAAAAGAAACCCCATACCCATTAGCAAGTCACACTCTATTTCCCTCCCAATCACCCCAGCCCCAGGCAACCACCAATCTACTTTCTATTTCTATAGCTTTGTCTACTCTGGATATTTCATATGAATAGAATCATAAAAAATGCAGTTTTTTATGACTGGCTTCTTTGTGACTTTGCATGTTTTCAAATTTCAAATGAGCTGGCATAAAATAAATAGATTTATGAGGTATAATTTATACATACTATAAAATATGCCCATTGTAAGTATACAATTCAGTAAGTGTTAGTAAATATATACAGTTGTGCAACAACCACCACAATCCGGTTTTATTAACATTCCATCATCTAAAAAGTTTCATGAAGGATTCTTGTGGAGTCAATCTTCATTCCCACTTCAAGCCCCAAGCAACCAATTATCTGCCTTCTGTTGCTATAATTTTATCTTTCATAGTCATTTCACATAAACAGAATCATACAATATATAGTCTATTGTGTCTGGCTTCTTAAACCTAGCATAATATTTTTGAGATTCATCCATATTATTGCATTTATAAGTAGTCTGTTCCTTTTTAATCTTTTTTATCCATTGTATGGATATACATTTGATGGACATTTAGATTGCTCCCATATTTTGGCTACTATAAGTAATAGAGCATATAATTTATCTTACTTTATAGTCTATTTCCTATCACTAGAATGTAAGCCAGAGAGTCTAGGGCTATTTGTGAATTTTGTTCACTGCTGTATTTCCAGTTCCCAGTATATAAGAGGTACTTCATAATTATTTAGTGAATGGCAAATGACACCATAAATATGTCAGTTCTCTCCTAATTAATCTATATACTCCAATGACAATCCTAACAAGATTTTTCAAGGAGCCTGACAAGCTGATTCTAAAACATATTTAGAAGAACAAAGAAAAAAAAAACTGTTATAAAATGTAAAAGGACTTACCCTACAAGATACTATCAATTACTGGAAAGTCAAAATAATTAAGACAGTTTTGTTTGATGAAAGAACAGACAAATAGATCAAAGGAACAGAAAAGAGAATTTAGACACAATCTAGACAAGACAGAAAAAATGATGAGAAGACATAACATTAAAACTGACTGGAGGAAAAAAGAACTTAATGTTTAGTAAATAATGCTGGGCATACCCACATGGCAAGAAGAACAAAAATTACAGTAAGTCTCTAAACTCCACCAAACAGAAAAATTAATTCCAGGTATATAACAGACCTAAATGTGAAAAGTAGAGAAGAAAATATAGATCTCAGTGTAGGAAAGAATTTCTTAAAACAAACAAAAAAATTAACCATTTTGAAAATGCTATATTTATTTATTCATCTATGTACCAGAGACCTTATGCTTAATGATAAAGGATACAGAGATTTTAAAAATACAATGGGAAATCTCTGTACCTTCTGCTTAATTTTTTCTGTGAACAGAAAATTGCTCTAAAAAATAAAGCCTATTTTTAAAAAAATACAAGGGAAACTTGGAATGATAGATGAAAGCAACCACTGCCATTGTCATTGTCATGAAACTCAGCAGCCAAGATGGCCTGATTTACATATCCTGTGACAACTGGGGATCCTCAACCCAAGCGTGGGAAAATCATTTGAGTGACTATTTTCCCAATTCTCTGAATAATGTTAAATTACTAGTACCACTGCAGATGTATGGGAGAGAGGTTAATTCACTACATATAAAGGAGTCCATAGGAAATTGGGACTTGATTCTCTCCAGGAACCACAGGTGAGAAAGAAGAATGGATTGACAACTCTAAGGCATGTGTCCCCAGGAGGTGGGCAGAGACCTCAAAGACAGTGAAGTAAAATTGTGAATACAAATTTCTAAAAGTAACAAAATCTTTTAAATAACATACTATTCAAAGATCCCAATGATCATTCATCAAAACAAGAACCTAAAAACAATAGGAAGAAAAACTTATCAGAAGATTCTGAATTATTGCATGATTTATTCAAGATAGAATCATCATCATGATAGCAAACACTTTCAATAGTCCTTACAATGTGCTAAGTACTGTTACAGGATCTTTACATATATTAACTCATTTATAACATATATGACAAATCTACGAGATAGGTACTATTATCATTCACATTTTACACATAAAAAAACTGACGCACAGATGGGCAAGTAATTGTTAAAAGTTACAGTTAGCAAGTGATGTATTCAAACTAGGTTCTGATTCCAGTTTGAGCTCTTAATCACTATGCTATATACTGTCTGTAGACTAAATGTCTCTCATACATGTGTGCCACAGTTTTTCAAATATATGCAGATGCTTCTGTGATTAAATAAAACTGAACAATGCTTTAAATAAGTGCTTTTTATCTTATATTTTATCAACCAATTGATTAAAAATGCAACTTCTATCATGCTTCTTTCTTTAAAAATTCCCATAAAAGGTTCAACACAATGGATGATCATGAAAAATTCTTCTTGAACTAACATTCCACGAGTCTAGGTGATTATAGATTTATAATGGTGAGCTCTGCTAGTACTTTATCATCAATTTACCAGTATGCTTAAACTTCTTCTCATGCCTAAATTTTTAACCACGCCCACACTGTTAACCAACCCATACTCAAAATGGAGATACAGTTTTAGATATGCACCTGGCACTGGCTCTCAATAAATATATGCTAGTTTTCATTGTTTTTCCCTTGATTCATGATTGTTTTTTCTGCCTTTGTTTCCTCCTATTCCAAACGTCCAACTTTCTTAGAGTTTTCTCTCTGAAAAGAAGGTTTTTGAAATCACTCTGCTATTCCAAAAATATATGATCATTCTCTCTTACCTATAGGATAAAGTAAAACAGGCTACAAGATACATTAGAACCTCCAATGCTGGGCCCCATGTTATCCTTCCTCTTCTCCTACCCTCTTTTCCTCATCTTCACCTGGGCCCCACCCTCAATAGATCCTCTTCTTTCCCTAATATACAATATACTTCAATGTCCCTGTGCCTTTCCTAAGCCACTTGCTCTGTTCTGAATGCCCTTCTACACCATTACTATCTGGAAGCTCACTTTTCATTCTTTAAGGCAAATTTAATCTTCTCTGACCCACCTTGAGCTTCCTTCACCTGTCCTCTTTTTTTTTTTTTATTCAGTTATAGTCATTTTACAATGTTGTGTCAATTTCCAGTGTGGAGCACAATTTTTCAGTTATACATGAACATACATATATTCATTGTTGCATTCTTTTTCACTGCCTTCACTTGTACTCTTATAGCAGTTTGTACCTAACCTCTATGATCACACTTACTACACTGTACTACAATAATAAACTGCTAAAGGAGGGAACTGATGCCTCACCTTTCTCTGAGGTTCCACAATCTATTACAAAGCCTTGTATATTTCAGAAGATTAATTAGACAATTATTTGTAACTACCACAAGGGTTCTAGTTTCTGGGAAGAACTATTGGGAAATGTGCCTGAGGCTAACAGAAAGGATTTTATGTTCTTTCAACATACTGTGAAAAGCTTCACTCTGCATTTAAACTATAGCTAAATATTAAAACTAGACATAAACTGACCTATAATAAATGCTTTTTGTTAAATTAAAATAATATCTAAATTCCTATACTGATTCAATATTTGTAGTCTACAAACCAAGACTGATTTGACATTTAAATTTTCCATCATATGGAAATAATTTTTACTGTTTTAGCATATCACTGTGGCATATACGCTTCTTTTGTTTTCAAATTTACGTTTTTATTTTTTTAACATTATACTATATACTATTCTTACTCTTCAGGATGGCAGAATAACAGCTTCACTTTAACCAGTAGCTTGAAAAACTACTGTGATTTGAAACATTCTCATAATTCAATTATAAAGTGTCTTAAAAAAATGCCACTTGCAGTCTAAAGTTATTTTATATTTGGGAAAACAATCCACTGTCAATATCTTGTTCATGAAATTATTATACTGTTTATATATAATGATATGCTGGCCCACATTTTTAAGAATCTTGGGAAATTTTTTTTCTCTTTTCCTTTAATTAAAAATGTTCAGAGAGATGGGAATAGGAAAAATATCTATTCCCTACTTATTTGGGAATATGGGTTACTTATTCCCATCTTCAAATATTCTAGTCTAATCTGCTACCCTTTCCCAAGCCCCAAAGAAAAATATTGGACTTCACATCTCTAATAATACCTAGTCTTTATAAACAGATGTAATTTTGATGTCTCTACTTTTATTATAAATCCAATTAAGGAAAATAAAATTTACCTTAAAAGGGTCACGTAATATAAGAAAACATCCAGGACATAATGTTAATTTTCAAAAGCTGAATACAAAGGCATACATGGTATGATCACAAATAAATATAAAGCCATGTACACATATTCATAGAAAATATTGCAAAATGTTAACAGTGGTTATCCCTGGAATGTGAACTTGTGGGTTTCTTCCTTTTTGTATTTTTCTTTATTTTATAAGATTACTATGGACTCATTACTTTTATGATCAGAAAATACAAAGAAAAAGAATATGAAAGGGAATATATATATATGTATAAATGAATCACTATGCTGTACACCAAAAATTAACATAATATGTGAATTGACTATACTTCAATTAAAAAAAAAAGTATCAAGTTTGCAGTTTTTTAAAAATCACATACCTCTCATGGCTTAATACTAACATAAAAATATTTTGACTGAATTTTTATGTAAGAACTACTAATAGTAGGATCAATGCTGGTTTCCTTTAATAAAATGAACCAGTTTTCAAAACTAGTATTTTTAGTGAGTCACTTTAAACACTCTTAGGAGATGGTTTATGCAAGAGGAAATGGAATAAACAAGCCAATACAATATTTACTCATTCTTGCCCTTTCTCTTCCAAAGAGCAAACACATTCACTCAAATTTCCCAACCTCACTTCTTAGCTGCTGTAAAAATCCACACAGTAACACAAAAGTACAGGTGTTAAGAGAAAGGTTATTGAGCAAATACCTCACATTAGTGATACATTTTAAGCTAGACAGATGGTCATATTAAAATCAATTATAATTAATGCTTCTCCATGTCTAAATATTAAAAAGATCTCTACAAAAAATTCTGAAGCTAATCCATAGACACAAGTCTTCTTTTTCAGTAAGCAAACATAAAACTAGTAAAACTGCACAAAATCAAAATGAACAGATGCAAACACACATGCCAACAAGGATAAAAATTTCACTATAAAATTATTTGGTAAGGCTACCACCCCTGCAATGCAATTTTCACAGCAACTTCAATATCCAGATATAGTTGGCTCTTTTATTTTTTTGGTAAGGATTTGCTTATCCTGAGACTACATGAAGGTTAACAGATGTACTTCTCCCTCCCTGCCTCCCACCTTTGACTAGGGCAGTGACAGTGCTCTTAACAAACAGTGTCTTTGATTAAACAAGGATAATTTTCTTTTAACCTGAAGGTAGCCCTCTGGGAAAATCCTTTCCTGAATGAGTGCACAACATCGGCACCACCAAATGCTATCCCACCAAGTGAGTGGCTAAAGACATTTGCGATACCTTCCTAGTTACACTCAGTTTTCCATGATCATACTCCACTTGCCCACCTGTGCCATCAACAGAAAAAAGGAGGATAGCAGCAATCAGAAAATGGCAAGCATGACTTGTAAGAAACAGTTCACAGGTGAATACCAGTCCACAAACCACCCTTTGAGTTGCAGGGCATTAGATTGTATCTTTATGGATCAAATCAGGAGCCTGCCAGGTTACTGGGTTGAGCAGTTGAGGCAAATTGGTCAGCCCCATGGTCAGTACCTTATGAAGAAAGGCACTGCTCTTCCTGGGATCCTGGGGGCCAAAAGGGACTCCATTAGGCCCTGGAGAGAGAAGTAGTATGTTTGGACAAGTGTGTCAAGAGTCAGGAGCTGGGCTGTAGTGTACATTTTTCAGAGGGATGACTGAAACCACCAAGAACACTTCTTGCATAAACCCTATGCCGATTAAGATTGGGAAATTGTGTTTTATTTCAACTGTGCAATTTGTATCTCCCAGATTGTTACACTACAACAAAGATATGCTCTTAAACGAGAAAAAAGGAAGGAAAATGGCAAGAATGAAGTGAATAAGACCACTGAAATACACTGCCAAAGTTTGTTTTAGAAAAATGCCAAAGCAAGTTGCATCCAAGGCTCCTCATCCAGGAATGCAGGGATCCTTGAACTGGGATGTTGGCTTTATTTAAAAATAAATTTCAAGGAAAATGTACTATTTTCTAGAAATTACACAAATTACTAAAAATGAGAAACCTGTCCCCGTCCCTCCACATTCCACAAAGTGCTACGGCGGGTAGTGGAGATAAAATTTAAACAAGTATATAAAAACTCTTAGCTATTCTTAAGAATACAATAATTCATTTTAGCAACCCAAGTTAGTTGTACAACTAAAGAAGTAAGTCTATGAAACATGAATACTTTTGGACTATTTCATATAAAATATAGAGTAAAAGATAAATAAAAAAGGACACTAATTTATGAATAAAACACTTAAAAAAAACTCGAAGCATATATACAGTACATACGTGTATACTAGTATACCCATACTTAAAGAATTATTAAAGAAGACAAGGGGAACTCTAAGCATTTTGCTAATCTTACAGAAAATGCTAATTATTTAACTGAGTAAAAAAACACTCCAAAGACTAATCCAAAAGTGGAAACAATCGGTACATTCATTATGTTGGCCTAATTTTCAAAATGGAAGTTATGCAAATATTCTTTTTTGGGGGGGTGGTAATTAGGTTTACTTGTTCATTTTTTTTAGAGGGGGTACTGGATTAAACCCAGGACCTTGTGCGTGCTAAGCATTCACTCTACCACTTGAGCTATACCTCCCCCAGAATATTCTTAATATAAAGGAGTATCAACTATAGAGCAAGATGTTTAAATCAAAGACCAGAAAAGGAGTCTTTTAAGCTAGGGTGGGTGTTGGAAAACCTCACTAACAGCCTGCCTTTATTTCCCAATCATATGCTTCTCAGCATGTTCTAAGAGCTTTATCGCTAGGAAAAGAATGTTGAGCTCATGTATCTAATTTTATTTCCATCCAAAATAAGTCATCCCTCTTCATCTAGGGAAAATACCAACTAAGTGAATTAAAATTTTTTAAATAGGCGATTACTATAAGTTACTAAATCTTTATTGATAAAGTATAAATAATCAGGAGCTTCTCCTGCATGAAGGTAGTAGGAACAATATGGAAAAGTATGACTCTTCACGGTATCAGCTGTGCTTCCCATCATTTCTGCCCGTGGTTTCTGGCTGTGTCTTGTCCTATTTTTAATTTCATGCATAAAATTGAAGTTTATTCATTTCTATTGTCAACACATTCCTTAAATTTACCTGCATCTAGCAATATACTATCATGTATCATGAAAGATATGATCCAAGGTACAATTTCTAAGCTTAAGGAGCTCACAATATAGGCTGGAAGATATTGGAATCTGTATACATACACACCAAACTAGCATAGCAAGGGAACATACTGGATGTGCAATTTAAGTGGATACACACTCCTCTTGGAGTTCCAACACAGGAAAGACAGATGTGTAGACTAAAGGGACAGAGAAGGGAAAATTTAAGAAAGCGGTGATGGGGGGAGGGTATGGCTCAAGTAGTAGAGTGCATGCCTAGGATGCATGATGTTCTGGGTTTGGTTCCCAGTACCTCTTCTAAAAATAAATAAGTCTAATTACCTCCCCCCCCCAAATAAAGTAATTAAAATAATGCAATAATAAAAAAATTAAAAAAAAAAAAAGAAAGTGGTGACATTTGAGCTGGACTTTAAGGCATGGGTAGAATTCACATAAGCAGCGGTAGATTTCAACAAAAGGTGTAAGGGTGGGAATAAGAAAGAGGATGTGCATGGCACCTAATTCAGAAGCAGACAATCAAACAATAAGTAGTACAAGAGGAAAGTCTGTATCTCATCTTTTTTCCTACCTCTCATATACTTAGGAGGTATGACATCTGAGAATGGTAATACTGAAACTGGTTTAGGAAGAAAGGCAAGAAGAATATGGAGTAAGCACTTTAATGCCACTTCAAAATTTCAGATGTTAGGTGATAATGGTGGCATCACAGAGAACGAAAAACATTGACATAGAAAAGTTCAAAACCTGAAGCCAATATTTTTTCAACATGATGAGACTCATTTTTTGACAAGCTGACTTTGAAATGATAAACATCAAAGTACCTAACTGGAGATGTGACCCTGGCACTCAGGAGAATTGAGGGCTTGATAAATATTTGTGAGTCATCAGTATATGGATGGCAGGGGGAATAAAAAAAAAAACTGAAGAGGGGTGGGTGCAGAGAGTGTGTCCATCAGTCCCTGGCAAAGGCAGCACAAGCAAAGGGTCAGAGAGGTGGGGATATGAATATCTAGGAGAGTGCAACCCAAGAAATCAGTAACCAATGCAGGAAAGACCAAAGGATTTGGCCTTAAGATTATTCCTGGTCCTGGGAAGAAAAATTAAGCACAGTGGATGGGTGAACAGGAAACTAAATAGAGTTACTGAAAGGATAGGAAGGGAGAAAGGGGCCACACAAAGCAACAAAAAATAGAGAAAAACAGGTTGGTAGCTAAAGTGATAGCAACACATTAAGAAAAAAAAAAAGGTATTTTCAAATTGGTAAGTCCAATAAGCAGACAGCCTGATGTGAAGACAGCAGTAAGAGAAGAAAGCTTGATGATGAAAGGAGAGTGATAAGATGACAAGACATAGAATAATACTACTATTCAGAACTTACACTGAACTCTAACCCTGTGCCAATGACTCTGAGGCACCTTACCTGCATTATCTCATTTTATTCTAACAGTAAACTCTGGTGTTTTTATTATCCCATGTCCCAGAAGGAAAATCTAATGTGTAGAATGCTTATATTTCTTACTTAGGACCATAAATCTTTCAAAAGACAGAATAGGAACTGAATTCACGTTTGTCTGATACCAAGTCATTCCTATAAAATATGCAAAACTGAAGAAAGCATACATATCAGGATGAATTCCTAAACCCTTGCTGGTTACTCCAAAAAAATTTAATAAAATTATACATATGCAGCTTAAGGTGGGAAAGAATGTGGGTCTACCCTTTCCCCATAACAACAAAAAGCCCAAACCATAAACATTTGAGATAGAATGTCCTTTCATAGCTTGCTTCTCTTAGATCATGTTGGGCCTAATTTTTCCATAGAAGTCAACAAACTAGCAGTGTACCTCATTTGAATTAACAGTGATCATCTCATGAAGTAAAATTTGAAGTTAATTGTTCATTTGTTCTTAAGAAAAAAAAATCTTGAACTGTAAGTTAATAGAAAAGAGCGAGTGTTTTGCTGCTTTGGTCATATCTGAAAAGGTTTCTTGAAAGTCTGGTTTCTGTGCTCGAGATATAAACTCATATAATCATTACCGGTGATTATAAACATGGAGAAAAGCAAGAACACTCAGAAAAGCTAAGTTTGGATTAGGCAGCCACTTTTTATTTTCCCGCTTAGCGGAGGCACTGGGGACTGAATTCCGGATCATGTACACACCAAACAGGCACTCTACCACTGAACTATACTCTCTACCTCCATCAGACACTTATTGATAGTTCAAAATTCCATTACTTCTCTGCTGATGTCTTTCTTCATTTTGGCATTTCCTACTAGCACCTACATTAAAAAGTGAGGTCAGAAAGAAGCAGTGAAGTTCTTTGATTCTGATATTTATTAATAGCTCTAGTAAACTGCCTTTTGCTAGAAAAATCAGAAAATAAGCACTAGGAATTTGAGTTAGTTACAGATTTTAATTATCCATATCATTCCTAGTAAGTGCCTCATCACTAGTGGGTAAATCAGAGTTAACTACATAGGTAATGAACTATACTTCCTACCACCTTCTGCTAAGTTGTCTTGTGCTTCAGAAAACTAAAATGAAAAGTTTTAATTACTTGTAGATGTCAATTCTCCATGCCATCCTCAGTCCAGTGTCTCACTGCCATGGATAATACAAAGACACCTATATTGGGGTGGAATGACTAATGAATCTACTAATACAAAGCTTTAATCCAATGTTTTTTTTTTTTCAATGAGCTTTTATGTTCAACCATTGCAGCTTGGCCTGTATTAACCATGCTCCAAGATACCTTTTATTTATAGCACCTTATGCAAAAAATTCAACAATTTAGACTGCCTCTGCCAAGTACACATTTTGGATTCAGTAAAGCTTAAGGTTTAACAGATACTTTACCATCACCACTAAGTAAAGAAAGACAGGCATATAGCAATGACATTTTGACTGAAAATAAAACTTCCGTAAAAATAAAAAATCAAATATTCAAGGATAGCCCATTTAGCCTGACGAGAACAGTGTAAATTTTAGTGTTCTTCTAAACAATCTATTTAAAACTCATATCCTCAAAAGATGCAATAGTGAAAAACCATAGATAGATGTACACAAATAACAAAATATTCTCCATTGCAAAAACCTCTGTACTTTGAAACACTACCTGGCTAAATTTAGAAACTGTCCAATATTATATCAGTAACATTATCTCTTCAGCCTGAGAAAACTTTGTAGATTATTTCATCTTCCACTCCTAAGCTATTTTCAGCAATAATAGCTTAAAATCTATGACTCTTTTGCATTTCTTAAGAGGCTCAAAAACTGCACAAAAATAAAACTGAAGTAACCATCCCATATCTCACTACCACAAAGAGAAATATATTAGAGATGATCTCTTGGCTTCACATCACCTTTAGGAAAATCACAGGATATATAATAAGTATAATAAAAAAACAACTTCTAACAAGAAATTTCTCTCTGGCTTCTTCCTCAATTCCTCAGTAAATCTTTCTCCCCACCCTAGCATAGTCCACCTGATAGACAATCTCTGGTGAATGTGCTACATCAAAACAAAATAACGGATCTAACAATTTCAGAGCTTTCACCCATTTAAAACTATCAGGACAAGAGAATTCAACATACAAGTAACATGTTAAGAAATGCCCATCCATAAGCTCTTACTGGCAACTGCTACCAGTGCTTTGACATCCAACCTCCTGTATGTGCTGGTGCCGCACTCAAGAAACAGTGCCCCAGGAACATGGTCACATGCATTGCTTACTGTTCTAAATGCAACACTGCCCAATTTTCTATATTTTTAATGTTTGAAGTATTTCTTTTGTATTATTTCCCAATCAGAAACTGAGGTTTTATTGTCTTTTCTATTTGTAAAATGAAGCTACTTAACACAGTATTTAATGAAAATGAATTAAATCTCTTTATGCCGAAGTTTAAGATATTCTGGCTACTAAGCAATTTATAAAATGCTATTTTAAATTGTTTCATATCATTTCCCACCTTATCAAGAATTATGGGAGACAACCCTTTAAAATACTAGGTCTCCTGGCTAACAAAATCTCACATACATGAAAAAGCAAATTGCATTTTCATGATGATGATGATGATGATGATGATGATGATGATCTCATTCATTTAATTTTATTGGTATAATAGTATTTATATCATAAGTCATTCAAACTTATCTTTAAGGATATAATATGCAGATAAATATTATCTTTAAAATACTTTTAAAACTAGGCATTTATGTTGAAAAATATTGCTTTCTCATGCTGTATAATCTTTGCAGGCCAGAATTAGGAGAAAAATAATCATTTTGCAAAAGATAAATATTTATATCACATAAATAATAGGTATTCCCTTGACCTACTCATCAATACAACCATCACACAGTAAATGACCCTACACATTTAAAATGAATCCTTCTAAATCAGAAATGGAATAATGAGTTTTACAGTTCACTTACCTGAACCTCACTTGTTCTCTGTTTAATAGTATCTTCTTTCTCCTTAAGGTCCTGTTCCACATTATTCTTTTCCCTAGAAGACCAGCAAACAATGCAAGAATATTTGAGAACATCAGCTACAGCCGGTATGGTTATCCATCCTCCTAATCCTGAATCGCTTTTTAAATACATAGTGAAACATTCAATTTTTAAATGAAGGGCAGATTTTTCTACCCTCTTTTAATTATTTACAGAACAGAAATCAATATAAGCTCTGTTTGTAAAAAAAATCGCTTTCTCACTAAAATGTGGTGAAAAGAGAATAGATTAAAAAAGGAAGAGGAGAAAAATAATCAATGAAACACTCAGGTTTCACTGATCTCACTGTTGCTATGGAAATACTGTCCAATGAAAACTGCTGGTGAAAAAAAGGAGGGGTTGCATCAGCTCTGTAAGCTTAACCCTTAAGTACCACTGTCAAATCAAATGAAAATTGCTAATAGACACAGTCAACAATATTAAGGAAAAGGACATTTACTCAAGTGTTAATTTCCCCTTAAATCCCTTGTGTACACCTATTTTAGAATGAAACAACAGAGAAAATAGAAAAGATTGTCAATACACAGGCCATTTGCTCTATCATATACCACATCTGCTCAAAAGCTATTTTAGGACCACCTATCAATACCCACTGATCAAATATATAAAGCAACGTATAATTAAGTAAAAAAAGAATCACATTAGCATTTATCTCCTTCTACTCTTCAGATCAAACATGCTAGCATCCACTTTTACTTTGAAATATCATCTAAATTCTTAAACGCTCCTACCAGAGCTAGATTCCTAATAAATGAATTCTAAGCAACCTTAGATTCAGAATACAAAATAAAGCTACTTTCTGATAATAAATGTAAATGCCCCTTTGTACTGAAATATCTCTCCTCTCCGTCCCCCATCACCGCTCCCTTCACTTTCTTTTCTTTCCCACAGAATGAAAGAAAAAGCCATAGAATTCTGGGGTGGGGGAAAAGTAAAAGAAGGTAATATGAAGAAGGAGGATGGCATTCTAGAAGTCCTCTAGACTAGTACTGCAGAGTTTCTTCTTAGAGCTTTATGACTATACTTCAGTTTCCTCCCAGACATAACCCCAACAGAAGCCTGGCTCCATTAAGCTACAGCATAAAGTAAGGTGAGAAAATTATACCAAAGGAGACACTTAACAGACAGCTGTATGCTACATTTATAATTCTCACCTTTTTGAGGTGAGATTTTAAATGCAGACAAAAATCAACTGTTTTGGATATGCAGGCACAATATTCTTAAGATTTGTAGGGGAGGAAAAAAAGCACGATAATAAAGCTATTTGCATAACTGTTATTTTCAAAAAGTTGACATGTACAAGGAGCTCAATAACCATTTGTCAGAGGGGTCGCAATGTGGGTCAAGATGTTGTGGAGATTTTAAACATTCCCTTACAACGCGAATCGTTGTTGCAGCCTTTTCCTCCCAAACCTCTATCTACTTATTATGCAAAGGTCATCCTGCACTTCCAACCCTTATAAAAATAGGTAAAATTAAAAATAGAAAAACATGGGAAGAAAAATCTAAATATACTCCACAAATTCTGCACATTCAATCTTGGAAATTTTTCAATCTTGGAAATTTTTCAATCTTGGAAATGTTTTTTTCCCTCCCTAAGTGAGCAGAAGAGTGTTTTCAATCCCGCTGCAAGATGTCAAAGATCAGTCACTTGTAAAACTAGCCCCCTCCTCCCATCCCAAATCCTCAGAGGCATTCTACACAAGGTCAGTAGATAATAACAAAAACAGAATACACTACACAGAATTATAGATCAAAATTGCACACACTAATGTGCACGTGTGTATTCAATCCTTTCTGCTCTGCTGTTAATTGTTGTTGCTGACAGTGTTTGCTCAGAAGATGAAGTGTGCAAACCAGAATAGAGGGATGCAATGAGGCAATGAGCTGACAACACAGCCAAGACACAAGAATGGGAGAACAAAAGAAGAAGGAAAGCTCACTTAGTGTGAAAAGCAAACAGATTATAGAGGACTCTCGGCTCTAACCAGCAAATACAAGTCTATGTTTGGGTAAAATGGAGAAAGCTTAGAAAGTACAAATTTCTCTTCATAATTTTGGGGATGGGAGGGATGGGGAGCAGTGGTGATGTCTCCAAACATCCTGAAGACCATCAAATGAAATACAATATGGGAATCTTCAGGTATTAATTTTTCTTAGTCTGAGATCAATTAAATTTAATATTCAACCCACTATTATCTAGTAAAATTCTGGTCTCATAATAACTCCTTTTATTATCAAAACCAAGTAGTATAACATATATTACTTAACAGAAAACTTTAAAAATAATAAAATGACCAGTTATATTACTTTCTATTGAAAAAATTATGAAAGAAAATCTATCCCATAAACCAGACTGAAAGTAAAATAATTTTCTCAATTTAGATTATAATTTCAAAGATGCCAAATTACTATTCTGTCTTATTCCACAGAATCTTAACCTCTATAACTATCCTTCCCTTTGGGCGCCTTTAACTCTAAAGATGTCCTCATTATTAGGTAGCTTAACTGCCAATAAATCTAACAAGCAAACACAGAAAAGCATGCTCTTCTTATCATGTAGTCTTCAGTAAGGTATTTGGGTCTTACAGAGAACAAGAAA
Source organism: Camelus ferus (assembly GCF_009834535.1). NCBI lineage: Eukaryota > Metazoa > Chordata > Mammalia > Artiodactyla > Camelidae > Camelus > Camelus ferus. The sequence continues at coordinate 36,940,765 of NC_045708.1, forward strand.
ATAGGACTAAAAACTGGAGACCTGGATTCTAATCTGGCTCTGCCATGAAACAGCTTTTCTGACTCTGATTAGGTCACATAACTATTCAGAGCTTGAGTACTATTTTTCACTATGCAGATGCTAATATCTACCATCTTAAGATATGCAAGGTGATATGTACAAGGTATCATGTAATTAAGAAAAAGGCAGGCTTTGAGTCTATGCTATGGCTTCATTTTGCTCATTATATTAGCAATACTCAGAATTTTAAATATTGATGGAGTAACTTTTAAACTTTTTAAAAGGAATTATGGGGGTACATAAAGTTTAGAAAACACTGATCTTGTCTAAATATTCAAAATAACTACTCTCTACTTTTAGAAACTCACTGTATGGTTTTCAAAGCATTAGACTTAGAGTCAAATAGTCCAGAATTCAAATACTGCTCTATCACAGATCATCTTTGTTAAATCACTATAACAACAGCTATTTGTTCTGGTTGACCTTCCCTTCTCCTAGGACCCAGCAATTCTGCTTTTAGGAGACTGCTGCTCTCTCCCTACTATCTTTCTACCCATATAGTTCAAGTAAAAGATGCCATCTTTTTACAGACTCAGCCTCTCTGAGTAACGACTGGCCAGAGATTAGCTCTTGAGCAAAGCTTAACCAATCATAGTTTCCCACCTCAAAATCACACAGACTGCCTCAAGACTGGGCCCATGATAAAAGTCAAGGCAGTCAAAATCTTTATCTAGGATGCTTTATTTAGAATTAATGGAAAACCACTATTACCCCTACCATATTTTCTACTACTACTACTACTACTACTACTACTACTACTACTTACAGAAACTAGCACTTATTAAGCATTCACTGCGTCATAGGTGTTATGTGGTAAGCACTTTACATGGATTAGCTCACTCATTCAAGAAAAATCATCCCTGTGAAATGATGAAGATGGGCAAATGTGAGTCCAAGTGCTGTTGGAATTCATTGTTTCTGCCTAAAAATAATTACATTTTCACAAAGAAGTTGAGGTGAAAGGCAGGGAGACAGAATTTTTGTAGGGCTTAGGCCCTGGATCCTATCAGCTTCTGTTATGGTTAATTTTATGTATTAAACTTCCCTACGTCATGATACCTAGATAGCTGGTCAATCACCAGTTGGGATGTTGCCGTAGAGGTATTTTTCAGATAAAATTAACAGTGAAATTAGCAGACTCTGAGTAAAGTAGATATCCTCCATGGTGTGGTGGGCCTCAACCAATAGTTGAAGGCCTTAAGAGAAAAAAACTGAGGTTCCCCCAGGGAAGAGGCAATTCTATTTCCAGACTGTATGCAGACGTGAGCTACAACATCAACTCTTCCCTAAGTCTCCAAGTTATTAACCTAATCTACAGATTTTAAACTCGTCAGTTCCACAATCATGTGAGCCAATTCCTTAAAGCAAATTGAAGATAATACTTACTTTACACATTATATGTGGAGATGTTGTGAGTGAAAAATATATAATGATACCCAATATATCCTTATGCAATTCTAAGACCTACCTACTTATTTAACAAACAAATACTGAATTCTACTACATACTTGTCACTGTGCTACACTTTAGGGATACAAAAAAACAATGAGACAGCTACTTGCCATTAAATGTTTGTGTGAGGTTGGGCAGAAGAACATAGAAAGATAACCTGCAATGCAGTGTACTGGGTACCACACAGGTACAAGGTGCCGTGGCAACACCGAAGACCCGTGTTACCCGACTCTCCTCAGAGAGGGTCAGAAAAGGCTTCTCCGGTATCAGTGAAGGAAGGATCATGAATTGCAAAAATAAGCTGTGCAGACAGTTAAGTGCTTTGTTTATTATACGGTATTTCAACAGAAATTATTTCAGTCTAGGAATGCTTTGTGAAGGAGGTTAGACTTCAGCTAAGCCATGAAGGAAAGAATGAATGTTGAGCAGAAAAAAGGCATTTCAAATGCAAAGGAGAGCTTATACAAGAAAGCACAGAGGATGTCAGCAAAATGGCAGACTAAGAGGTAAACCAAGAAGAAAATTTCCCATATTTGAAAAAATACTTGAATCTATAAGCCAAGAAGTTCAACGAACTCCAAGCAGGAAAATCCAAAGAAACCCATGCTGAGACAATTACAATCAAATTGTTGAAAGACAAAGAATCTTGAAAGCAGTTAGACAGAAAAGACTTTTCATGTACAAGGGATCCGCAATAAGATCATTAGTGGATTTCTCAGCAGAAATCTTGGCGGCCAGAAGGCAGTGGGATGACATTTAAAATGCTGAAAGAAAAAACCTGCCAAATGAAAATACTCTATCTGGCAAAACTGTCCTTCAGAAATGAGGGAGAAATTAAGCTATTCCCAGATAAACAAAAGCTGAGAACTCCATTACCATTAGACCTGTGCTATAAGAGATGCTAAAGGGAATCCTTCAGGTTGAAATGACAGGCTACTATTGGACAGTAACTTGAAGCCATATGAAGATATAAAGTTCTCCCGTGAAGGTAGATATATGGACAAAACCAAAACCCAGTATTACTGTAATTTTGGTTTACAACTTCCCTTTACATTTTCTATAAGATTTAAAAGACAAATGCATAAAAAAAATTATAAATCTATGTTAGTGGATACACGATGTATAAAGATGTAGTTTATGACAACAGCAACAAAAGTGGAAGGAAAAGAGCTAATAGGAATAGAATTTTGTATACAATTGAAGTTAAGTTGATATCAAGTCCTATTAAAGCATTTGGTTTAAGATAATAAAATTCTGGAGATAAACTGTGGTAAACTGCATAACAATGTAAATGCACCTAACGCCACTGAACTGTATGCTTAAAAATGACTAAAATGGTAAATTTTATGTTATGTATATTTTACCACAATAAAAAAATAATAAAAAAGCACAGAGGTGAGAAAATTCTAGATAGTAGACTAATTTGTCTAAGATGGAGGGTTTATGTGTGGTAAATAAAGCTGGAACGGTAGGTCAGCGTAAGATCATAAAAGAACTTCAGTACTAGGTAAAGACTTACAGACTTTTAATACACAGGCAGTGGGAGTCCCTAAAGATTTCTGAGCTATGCTTTTTTGAATTCTGAATGGCATTATTTTAACAACATAGCTCTTCTTTCTCTGCTGGCTTCTGTTCTGTGGGGAAAGGGAGGAAGCTGAGGCTCTTACTACTCAGAAAGCTGATGACAACTACTAGAAAGGCAATAGAACACTCTGGCTCTGCTTATCTTGGGAACTGTCAAAAGCCTCAAGCTAGATTAGAGTAACAACTACAGACAGTTGAGAAGTCTTGGCTTGTAATTCAAACCAGTCTGAAAGTCAGATGGTCTTTTACTCTAAGAATTCATAATTAGTTGATAAAAACTTAAAGTTTTGAGAGTGAAGACATTATTTTGTACCTTAAGCTTTTAATTCTGCTAACAAATTCCCTAAAATATACAATCTCTATATGACTATGTATTATTTCATTCTTTCAACAAGCAGTTATTGAATATCTACTATATGCCAAATAAGATTAAATTTAGGCCCCTATTTAGAGTTTGCTAGGAAAACAAACACAGCCAATAATTATAAAACTGTAAGATAATTGCTGTAAAAGTTTAAGTGTATTTGGTCCTATGGGAATAACTAAACTTCTTAGTTCCTAAGAGGCTGGCTGTTTTAGTGAATTTTATTTTTGAAAAATAAGTCAGCCTAACTGGAATTAGGAAAAACACAAACTCTGGGGTGTGGCTCATATGACCACTACCCTGTCAGTGGTAGGATCCAAAATTAGATGGTTCATTTTTTTAAAGCAGAAATAAAAGTTTATTTTGCAAACTCCAAATAATTAATTTATTCTACTTATCTAGCAAGACAAAATAAGATGAAAAAAACTAAAAAAAAAAAAAAAAAAAAGAAGAAGAAAAAAAACTAAGACTAGGACTTAGTTTTCCTAATTAAAAAAAAGGGATAATAAAATTGATGGGGAGAACTAATTTATGTTACATCTAGAAGTACTCTGGCACAACGCCTAACAAGCAGTAAGTGCTTAATAAATGTGAGCTGTTATTATTATTATTCTCATTATTCTATTTACTAGTATAAATGTACAACATTTACTGGCTTTTTGGAAAGCTGTAATCAAGCATCCAGAATTATGGCAGTTAGTACTTAAATGTGTTGCTGGAGACTGACTCCTAAATCCTTTAGCAGCTGAAATTTCTTGGTAGACATTTTTGTTTCCCAAAGACAGACTAAAACACATCTTAAAAATGATTGCTCTCTTAATAGAGGTAAGTGCTCCTTAGTAAGCTACCAGTGCCACAAAATAATGCAAGGAAATAAAATATAATTTTTATATAATACAATTGATTCAGAACAGAGCAGTTCAATAGAAATATAAAGCAAGCCACACGTGTAATTTTAAATGATCTAATGGCTATATATTAAAAAGAAACAAGTGAAATTTACTTTATTATATTTGATTTAATCCAAGATACCCAAAATATTTATATTCTTCTTTTGAAATCCAGTATATTTTATACAAATAGTGCATCTTAATTTGGATCAGCCATATTTCAAGAGCTCAATAGCCACATGTAGCTAGTGGTTGCTGCATTAGCACAGACTCAGACTTGAGCAAGGAAGGTTTCAAATAAGGGAAGTCTCCCTAAGCAAAGTTTTTAAATGATAAGCTATACACTTTATGTGAAAATGAATTAAGGTGCTTCCTTATTACCAAAACAAATGCATGCCACAACCTAGAGTTTCGTTTATTCACTCAGCAATGCCACTGCTGAAGTAGTCACAATTGAGACCTTCTTGTATCAGTACCACAGGGCCAGAAACAGATCAGGTTGGATTTTATAAGCAAAAGAATTTCAGATTAGATACTGTAAGCAATGCCCTCTGCAGAGCTAATGGTTTCTCACAGTATTTGAACTGAACTAAACGAAAAACATAGTAAAAAAAAATTCAAACCATATGCTACCATAGCCTTAAGTATTTTTTTTTAAAATCAGTTCTTAAATATGACTGAGGTAGAGATCTATACATTTAGGAACACAGATTCTGGCTTCCGGGCTACACAGTTCCAGTCTCCAGCTCCAGAAGAGAGTACTTGGTCTGCTACTCCAACCAATGTCTGCTGAACACCTTTCAATGAATGCTGTGCTCTAAGTGCTGAGCTAGGTTTGGAGGAGGATGATGATTACTAACATGCACTGAGAATTTACCATGTCCCAGGAACTAGGCATTTTACATGATATTATTCATATTTCCATTTTACAGATGAAGAAACTGCAGCACAGATAGTTAAGTAACTTGTCTAAGTCAGGTCAAGAGTCAAACCAGGCAATTTGGCCAGAAGGTCCATGCTCTGAAATACTACTACACTATGTTGCCTAATTGGAAATAAGAGAGTCTGTGCTATCACACAGAGCTCAGAGACTACTGGGGAAAGAAATATAATTAAGTATTGTAAGCATTCTGAGAAAAGGAAACTGAGTGCTCTCTCTCTGAGCTAAGGTGGCTATCAAGGAAAGCTTCTTAGAAAAGGAGATTTGTCCATTCCTCATCTGAAAAATTGAGATAAAACTACTTATCCTTCAGCCATGTTGCAAGAATTGAATAAGAGAATTTGTATAAAGCAGGCATAGCACAATGCCTAATAACTATTATTGTAATCATCTATCCTATTTACTAGTCCAAGATCAGGATAACAAACTGGCCTGACAGGATGTAGCTTTTACTTCTGAATGTTCTTGCTAAAAGGACAGAGATAAGAAGTAGAAGCTGGTAGGAGACAAATAAATATTAACTCCTGCCTCAGCATAATCCATCACCACCACACTAAGTGATGGAGCCAATTTCTTGGTATATTTTGCCTTCTCATTGCCAAGAATTTCTCTATTTGAGAAAGTTTACTTTTAGAGTAAGGGTTCTTAAAAATGGGTCCATGGATAGTTTTTCAGGGTCTGGGAATTCCCGAAATAAATGCAAAATGGTGTACTTGGATACACACGTTCTTTTTTTCTGGAGGCAGAGTCTAATAGCCTTCATCAGATTCTCAAAGGAAATTCTTGACACAAGAACAGTCTGGCAAAATACGAAAAATCAGTCCAATAGCTTTAATGTTTCTGTAAGGATTAAAAATCCTTTTGTCTATAAAATCTTCTATAGTCTTCAAAATAAGCTATTATTTAGAAGATCCTTTGTTTTGTTTCATCATTCAGTGATGGTTTCTAGTCTGGAAATATTCTAAAATGTATAACATACTTTGATTCATTCACTCAACCAACTAACCTATAATAAAATTCTGTGGTGTCAGGCACTGTGTGCATTAATTTCTAGTCATATCCAAATGAATAAGACATAGTTCCTGCCCTGGAGTTCAAATTAAAAAAAAAAAAAAGACCACACTAAAATGTGGTGAGTACTGTTACAAAGGAATAAAATCTCTGTAAATAGAAAGGAAAGAGCAACTAGCAATCATAGTTTCAGGGAAGCTCTGACAAAGGAGATGACTTTTAAGCTGGGCCTTAAAGCATGAAGAAAAGTTTATAAGGTAAAAGTGTGCTCAGGAAAAGGGGACTAGTAGGATCTGAGGCACAGAATAATCAAAAATTGATGGCATGCTGAGGTGAGAGGTAATAAGCCCACCCACCACATAGCTGGAGAAGAAGAAAGAAGCTGAAATGGCAGATTAGAGGACTATGCTAACACAGAGAGTGCAGAGCAAACACACAGCGTCTGTTCCAGTGCTTTACAGCATCACAGCAGAGACAGTCTGCTTCACCGTGAGAGGTGGCTAAAACAAAAGAATGGTCAGAGTGTTAAGGGAACATCATGAAGAAAGAGACAGAAGGGACTGTGTGCCATACTCAGAAAAGAGAACTGCATCCAGTTGGTAATGGGGAGTCACTAAGCGGTCTGAGTTGTATTTTATGTATCAGTTGGAGGAAGGTTAACTCAAGGAATGAAAGACTCAAAGCAAACAGTCAATTAGGAGCTTATCGCCATGATCCAGATATGAGATAAAGGCTAAAACTAAGACAGAAAAAGCAGAAAGGACAGGGCAGATTACAACAATACTGAACAAGTTATTTTCTCCATATATCTATTACATAATCAATCTATCTATCTATCTATCTATCTATCTATCTATCTATCTATCATCTATTATATAAGATAAGCAGTAGGGATATAACAGTCAACAAGCAAACAGTCCTTATAATTAAGAAGTACACAGTGTAGTGAGATAACCAAATAAAACAGACAATTATAATAACATATGATAAATGCTGTAACAAGCATAAATATAAAAACTATGTAAGACAGGCTCTTAAATAAGGTTTGAAAGGTATGCAGGTTGGGAGGTAAAAGTAGTCAAGAGATGGCTTCCCCTTCCAGAGGTAATGATGTCTGAGGTGAGATCTGAAGGATAAGGAGGAGCTGATCAAGCAAAGGAGAGAAGGTAGGAGTGATTTCAAAAGACATTTCAAAATAGAAGAAGAAAAATCTCAGGATTCTAGTTTGAGTGACTAGATAAATGGTGATGTCACTGAGAGAGAGAAACAAGACAGGACAGTGGTCAAGGGAAGATTAAGAAGTCATGTCCTACTGGACATTTAGATGAAAACACTAGTTAGACAATGAAAAATACAGGTCTGCAGCTCAGATATTTGATAAGATTATTATATCACAACCATCGCTTTTCCTTAAGTTGAAAATATCACACTAATTTAATCTGATTGACATAATTAAATCACTATATAGCAAATGTTGAAGGAACCATATAAAAAATTTAAAGAAACAAATGGCAAAAAAGTCATCCTGCCTCAAGCTCTCAATGTCTTATATTTTCAACTAGAAACAATTTAGTGAACTAGAGGTAAAAACAACACCTCATTTTCTGACTGATAACAAAGAATGTTCTTTACCCAACTAACTCTTGAGGTTATATATTGCTTTTTATATCTCCATTGATTTTCAATGCTCAAAACAAATTATTATTCTAAGAAACACATTCCTTTCTTCATTATTCTTTTCTGTATTTTCTAAAGTTTTATGAGTGTGTATCATAACCATCACTGAGGGGGAAAAAACAAATCTTGTAAAACACCATATTCATTACACACTCATTACAATTCCATATTATATATGCTGTTTATTTACAGGTTTGGTCCCTGGACTAAAATTAAATATTTTCATCCAAAAACCATACAAATAAGAAGGGACTAATCTTTTGTCAGATAACAATTTAGTAAAAGCCACAAACAAAATCTGTTTACATTATTTTTTCCTGTTTTGTAGTTATACACATCATATCCTGATATATTAATAAAAGATTTAAAGGCTAAAGAGTACTCCTGTTACAAAGAAAGAGCTGTTTTTCATAATAACAAAAGCCAAGGTTTATAATGTAATATTCTTTTTAAAGACTTGGTGGTAGTGACCTAATACAACCATTTACAAAAGTGAATTTTAACAACCATAATTTCTGCATGAGTAGATAAGTGTTACTATGACATTACTGGAGTTGACAGATGATAGAAGTTTGCCTACATTGTAGATCTCACCTAAAATAAAAGCCTAGGGAAAATATTTTCACAAGTGTCAAATCAAGTATAAATGTATCACACATTTATAAAATGTGACTACAATTTAAAACTTAATAACGTTTTGAAGCTCTATGATTTTCTAAACAAGACAGCCACAAAATGTTAGATAAGTTCTTTTTATGTAGTTAGCTGTAATTCACTATGTAAAACTGCCACTAGTACAACTTAAATTATGGTTACTAGAAGTAGGTGAAAGCTCAGCTGAACAAAATGTAACTAATATAACAAATGTTTGTACCTATAAGAACATCTTATGTGTGATGCTCTACTTCCTATTAAAACTCACTACAAAAACATTTCATGTAAAATAACTACTGTGGAAATCAAGCAAGCCCTAGAATACTGGGGTATGTATCTATTTTCATAGCTTGAGAGGCACAGATGACAAATATTTTCAAATCTAGCTACTATTCCATGCACATTACTCATAAGATAAGCAAAAATGTTAATGGACCATTTATGGACCATAGGAAAATGAAGTCTACACATCATTACAGACTCAGTAATTAAACGTTTACTTCTAATCTGAATCGAAGTAAAAATGCACTAAATCTTAATGAGAAGCTGACTTACATAATAGAAAGAATGTAGAACTAGAAATTATACAACCAGGTTTGGGTGTCAGCCAGCACTTTTGCTGACTTGATGTATGACTTTGGATTTGATTTTTTTTTTCATGAGAAAGTAAGAAACTGGGTTATATAATCTCCAAGGGTTTGTTTTTATTTGTTAGTTTTTTACTTTCTAGGATTCGAATATTAGAAGCTTTATGTAATGGGCAAAGGCGAATTTTTGAGCTGGAAATGACAATTTGGTAGAATTTAGTAGAAGGCAGAAATGTCAAAACTAAAAAATGACATTTAAAAAAGTGCCCAGACTAAGTTTACAGAATGTCAAGTCATATTTTTCAAGGAGGTAGATGATACTAAGAGTGATCACTAAAATTACTATGGATTTGAAGCTATACTGCCTTCTGTGGATATTTACCTCCCCAGAATTCATTCCATCTTCTGACAGAATTTTTATGTGGGGACACCCCCTCCTCCATGTGGTCTTGACAGAAAACTAACCTTCACTCCCCACCCCTCCCAGGACAGAGTTCATGGCAAATAGGCAAACTATACATCCCTGGTCATTGACTGTTTCAAGAGTAGGTAAGGCTCTAAACCAGTACAATCAGAATGCATCTTAGGGCTTTTTGCAGGAAATGCCAGAAGACAGGCACTCTACTAAATTTGAAATAATAAGTACATGAAACTAAGTGTGCTATAACCTGCTTGACAACATAATAGGAAAGTCTATCTGAGAATGGAACAACCCAATGAAAGTGGAAACAAGAAATGGAGAGAGTAAGGGAACTGATTTTATTATTTGAACCCCAGGATGAAGCTATGCCTTAAGCTATTTCTACTTCTGAGAGAGCTTAGTTTCACAAGTGAATAAATTCACTCTCACTTAAGTTAGCCTGGGTTGAGTTCTTTCTTGGAACTGAAAAAAATCATAAATAAGTTTCTCTACAGCAATCTCAGTGTAGTCTCATAGATGAGGAAAGAGCATTCCCAAGGTCTTGCCATATAGCCCAGACAAATCATTTAATCTCCTTACATCACAATATTATTAATTATTTAATCTCCTTATGTCACAATATTATCAGTAAAATGAAGTATCAGCCATTACCTGCTTTAGTGTTGTGAAGGTTAAAAAAAAAAAAGGTTTTGTGTAACTAAAATGATATTTAAGTCCAATGCCCTATAGGTGGAAAAATGGTCTCACTTTTTAAAAGGTAATTTTAGAGGGATATTTTTAAAATGAGTATTACTATAGTTTCCAGGGAATAAGGAAATTAGGAAATACCGATAGTATCTGGTGTATTTAGATTCAAACCTAACTGTATTCAAGTCTAGTCTACACACTACATATGTATAAGAAAGAAGATTCAATTCCAGATCAAGTAGTTCTGAGATTTGGTATTAGTTCTACTAATGACAGGTTTGTATGATTTTGGGTAAAATAACCTAAGCATCTTAACTCCGTACAGTAAAATAGAAACAATAATATCTACCTTAAGTCACAAAGTTTTGGTGAAGATCAAATGAAATAACAGTTGTGAAAATTCTTGGCATGGTATCTGCATTTAACATTCCTTCCATAAAATGTTTTAAATAATAATGTTTTTCTAATATGCTATTCAAATATCTAAAGTTGGAGGAAAATTTAGAATGTATTTCATTCATTCTAAGATATACATATTTCATTGTTCAAAATCAAATAGTACCTTATATTTGATGGAATGTCATCGTTTATTTGGCAGTGAGTTTTCTTTTTTTAGTGCTACATAAGAAAGTACTGCATCCTACAATTAAAGGTTTCTATAGATTTAATGAAATAAGGTACACCGATTCCCATTTTAAGTACCATAGCACTTAACCACATTAAGCAGTATCTACCAAGATATACATTAGAAACAGAAAAGAGTATGTATGTGTATTAAATAGTCAGGTGTAATTTTACTTTACATACCTCTGTAGGTCAACTATTTCATTGTTAAGGGTATCTAGTTCCTTAATAGCAGAGAAATCTGCAACAAGACTTGATCCTATGATGTTCTAAAAACAAAAAGTGCACAGTTATAACATTATTTGCTATAAAATTGCATATGACAAAGCATTAAAACTGTTTAAAAGCACTATATGGTTATATACTTTATGGTATTACTAACACTTAATTCATTTAAGAAAATCATATCTAATGCATCTTTATATACACACACTCTCACACACACACACACACACACACCTAGTTATATACTAAGACATTTTCCCTTAAACTCTCTAATAGCTGTTGTTCCATAATATATATCACCACTTCAGATCCCAATGTCTTCATCACTTGATCTGAGTCTGTCCAGAATGTTGTAGTAAAGCAGATATTGATATAAACTAATTCCTCCAGTGAAGCATAAATTTTGGGGGAAGACGGATGGCGATTTATTTGTATCATCTGGCACAGAGTAAGTATACAAATTTTTGTTGAATCACAGAATTATGATAGTGGTTGATTTTGTTTAATTCAACAAATATTTACATTTAGTAACATTTTTAGCGTCTATTTAAAGTAAAATCAATTGCTCAGCATGTTCCATAGTAAAAATTATATATGAAACTGTCTTCGTATGACATCCTTTATATATAGTTTTTTTTTCACCAATAAGGATGTCAAAACTGGTCTCTGAATGGTATTTGTATTTAGAAAACGTAGCTGGGTTTATTCTGGGCTCTGCTATTTTATTAGCTGCAAGATCTTCATTACAAAATAGAGAAGTCATCTCTGCTCTTCCCACTTTAAACATGAAATGAAATAAACACTGCATGTGAAGTCACTCTACAAACTTTATGGTATTTTATATGTGTAAGCTGTTTTTATAATTTACTTCCTCAACAGAATATGTTCTTCAAAGATGGAGAGCCTCCCAATGAGTTTCTTTCACCCTGGCTCAATCTCCATTTTTGATGTCTTATATAACTGGCTGAAGTCAGGGCAAAAAAATAATTGCTCCTTCAAACACTTGATCTACACCCAATGCCACAACCAGATCGACAAATAACAGAATAATCACCATCAGGAAATGTTAAAACTGAGACCTGAATATGTAAACTAAGATAAACTGAGGACCTTATTAGCAGAACATAAAACTTAATACTAATACTTATGTTGCTATGAACTTAATGTATGTCACCAACTTGCACACCAGAAGAAGAAACCTAAAAGTTCATAGTATCCCATCTGCTTACATTTATATGATTTACAATTTACTAACTTTTAAATCTCTTAGTCAGTTCTCAAAACTAATCTGAAAACTGAGTTGTAGTAGGACAGATATTGTTATTAACCCCATTTTATAGCTAAGGAAACATAATAAATGACTTGCTTAAATATGAATCCAGCTAATAGAAGCTATTGATCAGGAGACTTCCAATTAAACCCAAGTGCTATTTCATACTATGCCCCTTCGCACCTGCACATCAAGATCATTTAGGTAAATGAAACCATTACCCTAAAAGCCAACTTGATAAACAGATACCCAATAAAATTTGGCAAATAATTCTTTCTATATCTCTTTATGTTACACTGTGTTAACAGTCCTCAGGTGTCTTGTTTTGTTTTGACTATCAATACCAAAATTCATCTACTAGGATTCAATGTTATTCTCTTTTCTATTAATCATAGATTTGTATCAAATATACTCCTTACTGTTTTACTTTGTTTCACTGATACGCAGATCCTTATCATTCTAAGTTAGATTAGACATTTTAAAATAGATTTCTAAATGTGACAAATATTCACTAGAATTTTAGCTGTACAAACCTGACTTATGAGCTAAGCCTGGCCAGACAATTTGAAAGGTCAACAAATGAAAAATTAGTGCTTAGTCTCACTTCTATCACCAAGAGTAACTTATATCACCTAATTACTGAGAAATTTGCTAACAGAGATGCAAGCAAACCAAGAAACTCATGACTTCCACACCTCTTCTGTAACTCTAATTCAAAAAAAGTGACTCACATTTGACATTCTTTCACTATTAAAAATATCATCAAATGAGAAGAGACAAATAAGTTTAACTTCAAACATGCTATGATGTTTGATAGATGACTCCAGAAGGAAGATGAGTGCACTTAGTTGGTACAGCCTGTGTCACTCCTCAATTGCTGACACAAAAATTAAACTCCAATTCTAAAGTAATAAAATGACATGCAACCAGGAAGCACAGAAGAAGTTCACCTAACAGTATGTAAAGTATAAAAAGGGCATATGAAGAAAAATGTAGCATGTTCCCTTTTTTGCACACAATATTTTCTCTCACCCTGTTTTGTGTATTATGCAAAAATTCCACTTTGGTGATTTTAAGTGGATCAGAGAGCCTTGAGAAGGCAAGTTAAAATGCACAAAAGGACCAAGTGACAGACACGTGACAAATGCTGTTTAGGTATATTCTCTGCACCAACTTTGCTGCATAAAAAAACCTCTAATTTCAAGATGTATCTTGTAAACCAAAAACTGTAATTCTAAAAAAGGCATAAAGTAAAGCTCTAACCTTGAGAGAGTAGAGTTAAGAAACTGACAGTACAAGAAAGGCGAAAAGCAGAGTGCTGCAGAATGGAAAAAATAGTCCAAACTAGAAAAAACACAGAAAGGAAAGCAACATTCAAAAAAGGATTAGTCAAATCTGCAAAAAATGCAGTTCTAAAAAAATTAGATTATGAAGAGAAAAGAGATTATTTGAAAGACAAAACAAATTTTAATTTTTAAGGTTAAAATTTTTGGTTAGTAGGTAACAGTGATAAAATCCCATTTTAATGAATAATACTGATATCTGACATAGACAAAGGTTTCTATGCTCTAGTGAGTGGACTTCAGACAAATCTAATAAATTAAAAATTCTGTATAGCAGATGTAACTCGAAGCATCTACTAATGTTATAGAGGCTTCAATGAACAAAGATAATTTGTTCAGAAAGTTCTGCTGTATCTGTATTTTGTGTTGTTGGTGGGAGACTCAGTGGCATAAAACAAAGGCAGCAAGGGAAAAAAACAGTCTACATAGTGAAAGAAAAGATGAAACAACACAGCATTCCATAACTGAGATACAGTTATAGCACGGAGTGTAAATACAAATTTGTAATCTTTATCTTTTTGGGTGGCATCACTTTTAGCCTTCTCTATATCTTAGGGAACCCACATCCTGTATCACAAGAAATCTCAAAAATTCACAAAATGCTCCCCCCAAAACACTCATAAAGTAGATAATCAAAAACCTACTTTATTTAAAAACAGATTAAAACCTCTTATAAATAACTTCTGTACCTGATGGCTGTAAATTTCCATTTAGTTGACTTGGAAAAAATTCAATTTTAATTTTTATTAGACTTGTTAAAATGGGATTTTTTTTTAAAACCTAGCTGACAAAATTAATGGCAGACCAAAATATTCTATTGACATTTTAAAGACAACACTCTTCATACCAAAGATGTGACAACTCCTAAATATGTAACTGAAGAATCGCCACAGCAATGGTTACCTTACAGGTCACAAGAGATTTAAAGATACAAAGTATGCATTTTTAAAGGCAAAAAGCCACTAGAGCATGTAAGTCCTTTTAAAGCTCTATTATTAATGCCAAGATATTAGAAATGCACTACATTAGGAAGGGTTTCTAAATGAGGAGAGAAAAATCAGGAAACAACATTACTGAAACATGTAGTTTTGAAAATTCCCACTGCTGGCCAGAAACCAAAGTAGCTAAAATCTGCTTCTAGCTGTTCAGATTGAAATTCAGTAGTATGCTCAGGAATAGAGGGTCATCTATACGGCAAAAACCACACAGATTTTTCCTCAACATGTTTTCTTTTCTTATGTAAGACTGAAAAGTAATCATAATGTCCTAGGTTGTTTTCAAATTTGTACTGTTTTCTCCAAGAGTGAATCATAAAATGAAACACAATCATTTAATTCTTATAGACTCCATTTAAAATTTATACCCTATGCATAAAAATTAATTCACAAATCCAGAAGGGGAAAAATAAGACCATATTTTCCCAATTTTAAGACTGGAAAATACGGTTGCCATATGTGTAATGATGGTAGGATAAATGACCTGCAGCCCAAGGACATCACACAAGGCATTTGAACATATTTATAGGCACAAACTAAACCGTAATCAGTATAGTGCTCTGTCTCTGTTCCTAACCAGATACATTTTCTCCACTATTCCATACAAATTGAGTCTGTCATTTGACATAGCATTTATTCCTTTCTGTTAGTACATTCAAGTTTTCTTTTAAGTTGTCTTACCTTTTGTAAAGTGGCCCTTTCCGATGGTGGAATCATCTCAGGAGTAAGAATGTGAGGAGGATCAATGCCCTTTATTAACTTTTGATTGATTAAGTGAAAAGCCAAGGCAAACTGATCTTTTGAAAGCTTCCCACAGTCCTTTGTGTCACATAATGCCCTGTATAAATAAATAAAATGAACAGTATGTAAATGCCACAACTACCATTCTAAAAATCCAGACAAAAGTAGTAAGACTATGTAGCTTTAAAAAAATGATTGGCTGAATTAAAAAAGAAAGTCACACCAACTTGAGGCTAGCCCAAAAGTTGCTAAAATATTAGAAGAGAGGTATCAGCTAAAATGGTAAGAAAAAGAGACCATTCACCTTGGTGCTGAGCAGGGGCCTCTAATCTGGGTTTGCTCTGTGCTTTCTTACCAATTTCCAGAACCAGTGTAAAAATTGGGGTGGGCCAAAGAATTCCAACATTCTCTACTCTCAGCATTTTCAACATTAAAGATAAATTTCAACAAATTTGATTCGTTAGTGGCATTAGAATGATTCTAAAACAAGGAAAACATTCCATGTCAGCTTGTTTCCTGCAGCTCTTGAAGTAGGAGGATGTAAGGATCACCAAGTCAAAGCAAAAACAACAGCTGCAAATGGAGATCACATGTGAAGAGAAGGCAGCAATCTGGAAACCTTTACAGAATCACTTGAAGAGAAACAGCAAATGTTTTATTCTATTTGCTTTTTCTTTTCTTTTCTTTCTTTCTTTTTTTTTTTTTTTTAAAGGCTCAGCTTTCTAAGTCCTGATCTGTTTGATTCACTGAAAGCCAATGTGGCCTGACCAAAAGACTATGGGCTATAGTGGCAAAGAAACCTTAAATTTCAGCTTTTCTACTTATTTCTTCTTGTGACATTGGGCACATTTTTTAACCTCTCCAAGCCTTAGTTTCTTCATCTATAAAGTGGAGATAACAGCTATCTTGCAAAGTTACTGTGAGAATTAAAGACAAAGTACATAAAAAGTTTGGGCATAATGCCAAGCCCATGACAGCTGCCATTTATTTAGTACAGTTTCTAACCTACATGTTTGAGAGTGGCAGCTATCACTAGTTGTACATATTTAACCTTTCACAGTCTTGGGTTCTTGTTCCCTTTAAGGCAAATCCGCTGTCCTTTGTTCTTTTCTAAGTTCCTCTTTGCAACTGTGTGGTTCCACTTCTGCTTGCTTCCCCCGAAAACCTCAAGATAACTTCTGGTATAGTCAGGTGGATTGGCAGCAGGCACACTATAAAGCATTCTCATCATACATTGTTGCCTTTAATATGAAATTCACTGGAGACACTAAAGTTTGTCTTATTTTAAGGAGCAAGTGTGTAATTCCCCTGTAAAGGTATAAAAATACACACATACCCTACAGAATTATACAACTATGCCTTGAAGATTCTGGTTTTTTATATTGTTTAAATTTCAGAATTTTGGATTCTCCCTTAAAAACTGAAGTTTAATTAACTGATATAAACCAATGCAAGATTTTAACATTCTAATAACCATTAACTGACACTGTCAATCTAACAAAACTACAAGTTAACCCATTCTCAAGCTTTTGTCCATTATGCAGAAGAAATCGTCAGACTTAAATTTTTCTCTACAAAGAATTCTGAAATAAAAACTGTCCTACTTACAAATGCCTAAAAATAAGAATGTACAAAACTCGAGTTGATAAAAAACCATTTTTTAAATCAATTTAAATAAAGTCTTACCAAATATGGGCTAGTAAGGCAGACGGTAAACCTGTCTTCAGGAAGATCTCACGGACTTCCAATCCAGATACAAATCCATCCATATCTTTATCAGTTTTCAAGAAGATTTCATCATATTTAGCTTTTTCTGCAGGGGATATAACCCACTACAGGAAAAAAAAAATATATATATATATACACATATATATAGTATTTCTGCCAAAATGAAACAAACTGAAGCAACCCATGACAACATCTGTCACCAATTCTGAACAATTCTACCCCACTAACTACAGCAACAGTGTGTCATTTCCATCACACCCCAACTGAAATGCTGTGGGAGAAAATTACAGAAGAAAAATACAGGTCAGCTACAGGGACTAATATTTACAGATGCCCATTTTACTTTTTTTTAAAGTAATGAGTAAATTCAAGCACAGTTAACTCTTGACTTATGAATGATCACATTAAGATGTGTAACTGGGAGAGTCTGTATAAACAAAACATTCAGATAATTCTAAATCCCCATTTTTTTATAGGTTCATTCTGCATTCTTAATTGTAATAAACTGGCTGATGTGCATATTCTGTCATTATTTTCTTTTACTCAACCTTACAAGAAGCAGGTTATAGGGGGGAAAAGGCCTCAGACAACCCAAAATTGGATAATTTGATCCCAAAGAATCAAGAGTTAACCAAGGATTAAACAAATAAAATATCTATTAACTGTGCCAGGGCAAGCATGCCAGATTAGCATGGAGTATCTTCTATCTCCAACTTTCATTCCAGGTAGATCAAGGCAAAGCCAAAGAAATATCCATATGACCTAAGTAAGGCCAAATGCAGGAGAAGATTATCTGTCTTCTCCAGAACATCACATTATATAGGTTCAACCAGAGGGAGCTCTAAATCTTTGCTCCCTTTGATTGCTCCTTCTACCTTCATCAAGCCATAAACTGTTAAATGCCATGCACTTTGTTTTTTTTAAAAAAGTCCTTTAACACTGATATATCTATACCTGTCTTAACGGTGCTTTGGTAGGTAAAATGCCTACAGGTGGTAAGGAGCGGTAAGGTTCCTTGGCTGATGCTGAAGAGGGGATCAATCGCATAGAGCCTGATATACTGACCGTTTTTCTCTTAGAAGGTGGCACCAAGGCTGGAGGCAAGGACATTGGCACAGGTTCCTTCTCCAGTGCACAGTATACCAAAAACATGGCCTTCAAAATAGACATACCAGGGTCACATATATTAAAGTCATTTAACAACATCTACCCATGAATTGATTATTTTCCAACAAATAAGCATCTCCAAGCTGTCTCAAATCCTTTTATTAAGAAATTAAGACTGGGACGGAAAGAAGGAGGGAGAGAGGGAGAGATGAAAAGAAGGAAAGAGAAAAGGAAATAAATAAAAGCTAAGCAACTTTTAGGAAGATATGCTGAGCAGTAAAAACTTAGACACACACCCTTCAACTAAAGTTCTCGTAATGTCAAACGCAAACAACCTGAAAAAAAAATCTGCAAAGAAATAACTAATTTCTCTAATATATAAAGAATTCCTAGAAATTAACAGAAAAAAAAATCCACTAGGAAAATGGGCTAAGAGTAGTAACAGGTGTTTTACAGAAAAGTAAATACTACAAATAGCCTATCCTTTAACATACAAAAATATGCTTTCACTCACAAGAAAACGGCAAGTTAAAATTATATTAAAATACTATTTTTCCATCTAGCGGCAAAAGTCCGAAGTTTCATAATATAATTTGTTAGCTAGACTGGGCAAACAGGCACTCTCATACATTGCTAGCAGGACCTCAGATTGGTACCAAGCCTGTTGAAGGGCATTTTGGCAACATCTACCAAATTATTTACTTCACCTTTTGCCCAACAATCTGACATCTGGGAATCTATCTTTATCTTTAGACTAACCTGTCTACATAGGAAATGCTGTATAAAAAGGGTATTAATTACAGAATTGTTTGTATCAGCACCCAACTGCTCAACAGAAGACTAGTTTAAAAAACTACAGTATATCCATACAATGAAATACTATCAAACTAAAAAAAAAAAAAAAAAAAAGCTCTAAATCTTTGCTCCCTTTGATTGCTCCTTCTACCTTCATCAAGCCATCAACTGTTAAATGCCATGGGAAATATTGTGTATATTAACTGCCGTGGGGCCTTCACAGGTATATACAATTGTCAGAACTCATCAAATTATATACTTAAATTGAATGTAGTTCATTGTAGTCTTCAATAAAGCTGATCAGAAGAAAAGTCATGAAGCTCTCTATGTGAAAAGATATCCAAGATACAACGTTAACATGAAAAAAGTATAGTGTTGAACAAGTGTGTATGCATAATAGTGTGTAATCTTTTGTGGTAAAGGGATAATAATTATTCATATATGTTTATGTTCGCATTAAGAAATTCTAGGAGGATAAACAAGAAAGGATAAATAAGAAAAGTGGTTGGTTGCAGAGTAAGTGTAAATGGAACAGTTGAGGGTAAGGATAGGACTGACTTTTTTTCACTGACTATCTTCTTACATTGTACTGACTCCTGAACCATGAGAATGTATTACCTATTAAAAACTATTTTTAATTATTAAATGCATAAAACACACAAATTTTCTATCTCCAAAAGCTTGAAACTCCAGAAAGAAAACAATCTGGCTAGCACATACTTTCAACTAAATATACGTAGTATTAGTAGATTGGCACTGAGCTAAAAGAAGTGACTAACATACACATTAAAGGTCAGCACTCCTCTTGCTGCAGATGGGAGTCATTTCCTGGAAAAGTGGACATTTGAAGAAAAAAAGCTATGTCAGCCATCTGTTGCCAATAGACAACACATTTTTTAAAAGTTAAAGAAGTGTATTAGTAAGTTCATGTTGCCTGGAAGATAGTTTCCCTGACAAAACTGAAGCCAAAAATGTTTCCATCAAATAAAACAGAAAAAATGAACAGGATACTGTTTGGTTATGATTTTGTTTGTTTTCTTATTATACTGTACTTTATACTAATCAAAGCCTGCCACTGAAACAAATACAGCAACTAAATCAAATGATGTACCACATTTGCCAAAAACAACAACAAAAATCTGGCTGTCAACTAGTTTTTATACTGAAATGTACTATGTACTAGCAAATGCATTTGCAAAGCTACAGATAGAAACTTAACTAAAAGCATTTTGAATATCTTTTTGATGATTTCAAAATAAAAGCATCAAAAATAAACCTAAGGTTACTCAGGGATAGAGACAGCACGGAAAGAGGGGATTTAGTTTCACAGTCGTCATCAATGGCCACCAGCTGCTTACTTTCTTTGATTTCTTTTTCATCCTCTATGCTTTTAGGGAGTATGAGTATTTTTCAAATTTTAGTGGCCATCAGAATCACCTGGAGGACTTGTTAAAACACAGGTTTTTCGCCCCAATAAGAGATTCTTATTCAGTTCATCTGAGGTAAGGCCTGAGAATTTGCATTTCTAGTAAGTTAACCGTTGATATTGTTTATGGGAAACCACACTTTGAGAACCAGTATTATAGGAGTTTCCTTAGGAGTTCTGTTTGTTCGTTGGTCTCCTCAACCAGCTGAACTGCCAGTTATACTTTTTATAATAGCAATTTGGGATGAAAATATCAGGTGTCGGTTGTGTTTTCCAAAGTATACAAGTTTCTTTCATCAATTTAGTTTAACAAAACATTTACTGAAAAACTTCTAGCCACCAGGCACTGTGCTAGGCATGAGAAATACAAAAGTGAAACGATCTCTCATTTTCACAACTCAACAGAAGCAGCAGCAAACGTGTAAAAAGTAAGTTTCAATGCAATGTGAACATGTTGAGAGAGAAGAGGGAGATGGGTCCTTAATAAGTCTCCAAGCCCAAACCTCTTCAAATAATGGGGATCCAACCAATGCTACTGATATGTAGACTACTTTCAGTCTAAGAACTTACCTGACAGAAAAATTTAAGGCTCAGTAAGAACATAAAAACAAATAGACAGGAGGACAGAATACAATGTAAAAAGAGCCTGAGTCTATCTCTCCAAAGAACAGAGGATAAGGGGGAGATTATAGTGGAGAAACCTGGCAAACACCACCTTAACCATTGATGGCACGTGGACATCATGTACCCTCTGATAAATGTGATGAGAAAGGTACTGCACATCTGTGATATTCTTTCCAAAAACCCAACCTCCAACCTAATCACGAAAAAAACTCAGACAAATCTAGGTTGGAAGACATTCTACAGGATACCTAGCTGGTACTCCTTGACAATGCCAAACTTATAGGACAAAAGGCGAGACTGAGAAATTATCATAGACCAGAGAGACTGAGGACATGTGGCAATTAGCTGTAGTGTGGTAGCCTAGACTGGATCTTGGGACAGAAACACTGATGAAATCCAAATAAAACCTACAGTTAATTAACAGTAATGTACCAATGTTGGCTTTAGTTTTGACATATGTACCATGGCAATGTAATACGTTAATAACAGGGGAAATGGGTAAGGGGTATTGAATTCTCTGTACTATCTCTGCAACTTTTCTGTAATTTAAAACCATTCCAAAATTTGAAGTTTATTAAAAAACACACACACACACACAAATAGACAAAAATCAAAATCAGAGACATCATGATCTAGAAGGCCCAGGTTTAGCCCTGGCTCTGCCGCTAACTGATCTTCTTCGAGGAGCTAATTTATAGGATGTTGTCCAACACTAAAAAAAAAAATCTATGAAAAAGGATAAGCATAAGCATAAGCTCATTTATCAAATACTAAATTACTAAATTTAGGGGTCTTCCCTTTAAGTTTAAAAGCCGTGGTTCCAGCCTTAATAGAATGAAGAGCTATTTCATAGAAAAGGACTGTGCACTGGTGGAACTCTTTCCAAAAAGTGAACAATAAACATTGACATGGTTATTAGTCATTTCCTTTGGTTCAATATCAATACCATAATTTTATATACATTTTGAGTTTTCAAACTGATACTAGGGAGGAAAATTTGGCCCTTTTGCAAAATGTCCCCTTTATGCCCTATCAGAGACTTTCTACTAAGCTAAGTAAAACTCAGGAAGATGTATTTCCAGTTTCCTTATATTCTAGTCATACAGTTCATCAATGAGCAAATAAAATACTGATAAGAGTCACAAATGTTTTAAAAATCCATATTCAAGGATGTAGAAACTATTTTTAAAATCCACTTTATTTCTGAGTGTGTACGTACACACATACCCTCTCAAAAGTCATTTTAGTTATTGCCAGAACACCTAAGGCATGCCAAGGCCTGACCTTTACAAATTCAGTTAAAAAAAAAACAAAAACAAACTCAAAGATATTCTAGATTCTGGATTTTTAATTAAACCACTAAGTTTCAGAGAATATGAAAAAAGCATTTACATTTGAAAAGAACTGAGGACCGTTCATTAAAGGTTCACATGGCAACAGAAGTTATACCAGTTAGAATTTCTCACTAAACTTTGACTTTATTCCATTTAAAAAAATAAACTGACCAAAAATCCCATGTTTGGTTAAGAATTTCTTTTTTATATAAACAAGATTTTATCAGTGAAACAAAAAGGCAGTAAAATAAAGTACACCCCTGAGAATTGGGGGTGGGCTAATCCAAGAGAGGAAAAACGGCCGGTTAAGAATTTTAAAGAAAAGTCTTACAAAGATTTAGGTTCAATCAAGTTTTGATTCATCAGTAAAATAAGAAGTTATTCTTTTTAAAAATATTATAATTCAACAAACAAAATCAGAATCTCTCATTAACTTCATTTTCACTTGTTCCCATTCAAAAAATAGTAGATAAAGGGTCTTTAAAACAATCTTAAACATAAATATTCTCATGTTCAATACAATTTTGATTAATAAGTAAAATAAGATATTATATATAAAAAAAAACTGTTACACTTCAACAAACAAAAAAATTGGCAGAGTATAAACTGTTATAGTCCAAAACAAATGATCATATGAATAAGTATATTATCTTACATTTCATTATTTAGGAAGATAATTTAAAATGTTTAGAGTTTAGCTATTCTACTACTGCAAGGGTATTTTAAAAATTACTTCAATTTTCAAGGACTGAAATCAACTCTTAAAATTCAGTTTTTAAAAATATTGATGCTTGTAAATAAAGATAAACGACTTGTAATTTCAGTTCCATTGACTGTATAATAGTGATTGTGATTTTTTAAAACAGTATGAACTATGTTGCCCCATTCAGGAAAGCAAAAAAAAAAAAAAAAAAAAAGGGAAAAAGATTTATCAGACAAATTCTACCAAAAGAATGCTAATACTGACAAAAGGAAATTAAATTAAAATTGACAAAGGAAAAGCCTAAACCCAAAAGAATTAAATTAACTGAGTAAAATCTAAAATTTAGTTACAAAAAAGTTCTAAAATCTTCAGGGGTTGGGAAATGAAGGGGAAAGAAGTGAAAATAGTCCACAGGTCTTGTTTTACTGGAATGAGGGCTAGCAATCTTGCTTTCAAATACTGGAGAAATAAGTACGTTAAGTACAGGAAAAAGTGTATTACTCCATTAATGAAATAGACATTATAACAGAATTTCCATATCAATAAGAGGGGGAAAATGAAAAAAAATCACAACTCGATAACCAGCAAGAATAAGGAACAGAAAAAAAGAGAAAATAATAATGTAAAATACATATATGGTAGGGGGAATAAAATCAATATTTGGGCATTATCTTAAATGACAAAAACTGTCAAATTAGGTAAAAAATTAAAGTACGGCTATGTGACATCTTCTAAAGATACATTTTAAACATAAGAAATATCAAGTAAAGAGAGCAGAAGCAGTATTAATATCACACTAGCTGGAATTCAAAATTAAAGGCCCTAAGTAGGATAAAATTAGAAAAAATTTCTGAGGAACACAGATGCAACAATATCAAATGCAGCAAAATGGTTAAAATTAGTACATCTAGGAGACAGCATATGTTCATTCATTTTTAAAGTAGTAATTTCCGGGGGGGGGGGGCGAGTAAAGCTGAGTGGCAGAGTACACACCTAGCATGCATAAGGTCCTGGATTCAATCCCCAGTACCTCCATCAAAATAAATAAATACCTAATTACTTCCCCCAAAACAAAAATCAACAAAATAAAGTAGTAATTTCCTACAAATGCGTTGTTACTCTGAAATTATTCTTTTTATAAACGTTTACTATCATTAAAAAAAAAGTTGCCTAAGGGAATGTTTCAGGGCATAAGATCAACTGTGTTTACTCACTTATCTTAGCAAATACTATTGTTTTATCAAATGAAGATAACACTATTTTCTATCTTAACTATGCTTATACAAATGCTCCTTTGTAATGTTTAATTTTTGTCTTTTTAAGAAAAAAAAATCCTTCTACACATCTTACTAATGCAAAGATTTTGTACCAATATTCTTAACACAAAAACCATTTATAAAAAGCTAATACTTTACAATATTGATTTAATAGTCTTTCAAAGCACGTCAACAGCCAAATCTCTTCAATCTAAAACATCTTTCCCCCAAATAGTCCATAAACATGGATTCAATCCTTGATATACAGCTGGGATAACTTCTGTCACCATTGTGAGGGGGTATTCCCTGCTATTCTACAACTATCACCCAAATTAAAATCAAAAAGACTAGAGACGTATGACCATCAACTCAAGTCACTTTAAGTTTCTATTTCTGTATATGTTTTTTCAAATGCGATATAATGGATTCTGCCTACTTCATTTGGCTCTTATGATATAAACAGAATAAAATTTATGAAAGGGCGGAAAAGGAGAAAGAGAAACTGAAATGTAGTCAATAAAATATATGTAATGAATTCATAGAAGTCTCATATATTCTGAACAGAAATTCTGACGTATCTAGGGAACATACGTAAAAACAGGTTGTGACCTTGGAAACAAAGAAAACCTTAAATTTACCCAAATTTCAGCCCAAATTTTTAAAAAGCACATTCTCTAGTCATAACCTAATTAAACTGAATATACATACAAAAGTAACAAAAAGCAAACAAACTACTTTAAAATTAAAAAGCATATTCCTAAACATATGACAAAAGAAAATTTAAAATTATCTAAAAAGTAGTGAAAAAGAGTATACTTTGTACTGTTATCTATGGAATCCTAAACGTGTATTCAGGGCAAAATACATCCTTTAAATATTTTCAATGTTAAAGACGATAAAAAATAAAGGGACTTAGCACTTATTTTCAGAAATTAAAAAAAAAGTAAATCAAAAAAAACTAGAAAGGATTTAAGATAAAAGCTGAGAAGAATGAAATAGAAAGTCAAAACATAATAGAAAAAAAAATCCAAAAGATTGCTCTTTTATAAGATCAATAAGCTAGATAAAATCCAATTAAACAAAAAATGAGAAGTAAAAATATGTAAGACTTGGCGTGAGAAAGGAACACAGCCACAAACCCAGAAAAGATTAAAAGAATAGTGCAAATCTGTGGCAAGTTTGAAAGTCAAATAAGTGGACAATTCCTTAGCAAAACAAAGAGAGAAAATTTGAACAGACTAATCTCCAAATAAGAGGTTAAAGGGGGGATTAGAGATTTACCTTCATGAGTTCACAGCAGAGTTTTATCAAACCTTTAAGGAAGAGATGAAAACAACTCTATGTGGAATTAACTAACAAATTACTAAAGGTAGTATGTCTTCAGATAAGATGTCAGAATTTTTTCTGCCTTCATAAATGAGGTGAAACTACTGTGTTATTCATGTTTTCCTTTAATGAAATAAATCTGAAAATTGGGGAATATATTTGAAATAAAGTATTCCATAGCAGAAACAGGTAATGAGATGCCTGGTCAAGCTGGGATACAAAAGATTAGCATCTTTACAGTGTATTATCCAAAGGATATATTCTTACGTACCTTAAAGTGAAATAAAATGAAGATGGCAAAAACATTCATTTTCTATTACCCACTTGTTTAAAAATATTCACTGACTACCTATAAATCCTAGGTAAAAATAATCAAACCAATAATCTTAAGAGAAATACAGTTTTCCTCTAAGTTTAAACAAAAAGGGGAACTCTTCATTTGAGAAAGCCATTAAAATGTTTAAAATTTTAAAAGCATTAGGTTACTTACAACTGCAAACTCATCTCTGTCAAGCATTCCATCATGGTCAATATCACTCAACTCCCAAACCTTAAAAAGAAGAGAATTGGGAAAGATTAACATTTTTTAATTTCATGGGCTACTTGTAAACATCAAATACATAAACGGTGGGAAAAGTTTTGCCTAAACATTATAGCATCTATTTTCTGAGAAATTTCAATTATGTTGATCATCTTATATCATTATCACATCCTATATTAACTTTACTGTAAAAAGAAGCAATAATTCTTAATACCAAGTACTTTTTAAACAGAAAATCCCCTTACAAATTAGAAAAAAATATTTTGTTCTTCTCAAGTAAGAAAACAATTGTGCAACACAGTACTTTAAACAACTACAATGCTTTTTCACAAACATCATCTCAGTTAATTCATGTAATGACTCCATGTGGGACTGTAAAACCCATTTTGCGTCATCTAGGATCATGCAACTATTATTAAATGTGAAGACTTCCAACCAAGTCCATTATTGTTTTCCCTATAATACAGAATCTCTAAACAACCGAAAGAAACATCCAATGAATACTGTACTATTAATCATTAACCAACTAATGTTCAAGGCATACAAGCAAAAATAAAATATAAAAGGCCCTGGTATATTTGGTCTAAATCTAGAGTAGATTCCATAGCTTTAGACCAGCTATAAACTATGCTAAATCCTTTTAACAAAGGTATTTAAGTTACTCAAGAAAATTTTACTTAGGGTAGGAAGAAAGAGAAAGTGTACTGGTAAGAGACAGGAATGAAACTAAGCAAGTGCCTGGTTAACTGAATGCTCTGAATTCAGTTAATTTGGACTTTATCCTAAATGCAATGGGAACCTACCTAAGTAATTTTTAAGTCAAAAAGTAACAAGATTATATAGTTTAGAAATCTCACACTGACCACACAGTAAAGAAGTGATTAGTGGGAAACAATACTAGAAAATAGCTTTTAAATTAATATTTATTGAGCACCCAAACTATATAGCACTGACCCAGTAGCACTACTGTTGGTGATGCGGTGGTAGGTCATTATCATCACCATGATCACAGCAGCTAGCATTCAAAGAGTATGTGCCAAGCACTGTGCTAGGTACTTTATATACATTATCACATTTAATTTGTAAAACCCTACAAATTGGTAATTAGGCTAATCTTAAAGATTTGAAAACTGAGACATGGTTTTCTAATGATTTGCCCAAGGTCACATAGTTAAAAAATGGTGTAGCCAGAATTTGACCGTATGTGGTCTGACTAAGCAAGGAATTAAAAAAAAAAAAGGTTAGAGGTTTAATGAGAGTAGATAAGGTTTGATATACAGGGTAGAGATAAATCACTATGGAAAGAGCAAAAGAGTGGCTGCAGTTAGGCAAAAGCCCAGCTGAAATTGGTGATCATGAAATTAAAATGATACTAATCTTACTAGACTTTCTCAGTAGTTCACATGCAACCAGAGAGAAGGCAGATAATTAGTTCATGCAAAGCTGGGGTTTTACCAGGCAGGATAGATGTTAGAAAACATAGCAAAGGAAGCTAAGGATACCAACAAGAAATTATGGACCAAAAAAATCCAAATTGGATGAAGAGAAAAGCAAATTCAAAGGACAGGGAAAAGAAAAGTCTGAGATTTAAAGCCTTGATGAGATCAAAGAATTAGTCTTGCAAGTATCTAAGAAAAGAAATCTAGAAAGACAGGAAGTTCTCTTTAGAGAGAAGGATTTTTGACTCCAGAGATTGAACTATTCTTTATAACCAGGCCCCACGATATAGCCACGGAGTAGATGGCAGATGTAAAATACTAACGGTCTCTGTAAATTAAGTCAAGGAATTGCAGGCTCAGAGCATACAGCACAAAGAAAAATGACTTACCTAAAAGGATTACATACACAGTTAACTTCAAATACATATTTTAAAGGGAATAACCAAAGAAAAGAAAGAAACTGGCAATAATTTTATATGTTAAGTCAGAATACAAAAAATTCTGTAATACCACAACTTCAAAATAAAATCTGTGTATTTTTTAACAATGAGCTGTGTGTTCCTGGTAGATACAAAATTAAAATACATAAAAATTACATTTAGAATTTAGTATCTTACTCTTCCAAGAATATCCACAGGTAACTTAGAGTTGAGCAAAACTGGTTTCACTTTATCACCAGACAGAAATCCATTCACTGGGCTCAAACTATCAAAAATTGCATCATATTTGGCCTTATCTTCGGACTATAAAATAAAAAAGATCACAAGTTAAATAATGATGAAAGGAATTTAGCTGCAGTTATAAAAATCAAGTCCTCAAAGAATAAATAATATTTTTAGAACTTATCTAATGTTATTTTTCAGAACTAATGTTTAAAAACATTTTTTACTCTTATCAAAATATATTATAGTAGATAATAATTTCCCATAATAACACTAAAGAGTCTAGTATCCCTTCCATTCATTTTGCAGCTGGAACACTACCTTTGCCTTTCTACTGTTAGGTTAAAAATCAAAAGATTTCAGTGATAGAAGGGCTTTGAGAAGAACATCTAGTCCAACTCTCTCATTCAAATAGACCTAAAGCAATGAAGTAACTTCTATGACTTTCTAAATATGGTATTAGTCACATTTCAAACTCAAACAAATTTTGAAAAAAAAACAAAAACAAAAACAAAAACACTGCCATAGAAATAAAAATATTGTTTCTTCCATTTTTCCCAAAGCAAGATTTCTTTTTCTTAACAATAACAAGATACTTCCTAAAATCCCAGAAAGTTATCTGAATAACATAAAAAACTATCATTCATGACTTGCTAAGTCAAGGCCAGATCCCAACACTTCATAAAGTTAACAGTACATAAGCATAGACAGGCATAGAAACCAAAACAGCTTTCTGACAAAACTACACATTTATTACAGGTCATGTGATCTGCTATATTCTGTTTTAAAATCACAATTTTAAAAATCTGATATAACTATAACCAGTTTGGTGCCTCCAAATAATTATAATGCAAAATATTCATTTCAGAAAAAGATTTCATAAATAATCTTTGTTTTAGAGTCATAAAGTTAAGCTAGATACATCTAGTTAAGCAGAATTTTCAAATAAGAAATAAACTACTGTTCATCAAATATTTTAGTTAATACAGGATTATGACATCACCTTTTTTAGTTTACATTACAACAGAAATGAGATTAAGCCAATACTAATTGTCACAAAATGACTGACAGCTGTAAGATCTCTCAAGCAATTTCTAATACCAGAATTTCTTCTACAACTTAAAATGAAAGTCTAATGCAGACTGCAATATATTGTGGAAGCGAGGGAGAGGATTATGTAGGTAGGAAGCAAAGCAGGGTAAAAGAGAAAATAATTACAAAGTTTACTTACTTTTACAGCCCATGGGAGCTCCGCTACAGAGGTTCCACTGATTAGCAAAGGACTACTGGTATCATGCTAAAAAGGAGAATATAGCACATGAAGGGTTGAAATCCTCACATCAATAAACAATGAGAAAGTAATCTTCAGATTTAAATACATTCAGACAAAAATGCTGGATCTCAATGCACATAGGACACTATTCTACATTAACTCTATCAGATCTTCATCTAAGTACAAATGAAACAAAAACTGAGTTAGCTGAGTTAGCTGCATAAATGACTGTAGAGCACTAACTGAAACATGTAAGTTTTACAAGAAATCCCATTACAACTGAGATCAAGATAAAGTTATCTGAGTGTAGCAAAAATATTTGTGGTCATGTTAACCGATGACTTTTTTACAACACTTTAAGAAAAACAGACTGGGACAAGAACTCAACTGAAGATGTCTAAGTTACAACAGACTCACAGACATTTAGAAAACAAACTTACAGTTATCAGCGGGGAAAGGGGGTGGGAGGGGATAAACTGGGAGTTTGAGATTTGCAAATACTAACTTTATATATAAAACAGATAAACAGGTTTCTACTGTATAGCACAGGGAACTATATTCAATATCTTATAGTAACCTATAATGAAAAAGAATATGAAAAGAAAAAAAAAAGATTTCTAAGTTACAAGTACATGAACCTATCAACAGCATGCCCAAGATATTATGTTTATTTACTTGTAGAGACAGAAGAATACACTTGAAAATTTTTTATAGTAATATAGTTAGGCAACAAATCTCTAAATTAACCCTCTAACTCCACAACTAAAAAGTACAAAAATTCTCATAACTGAAGTTAAATTCATAATACTCAGACTAAATACTTTTAAAATATTGAATTTTAAGAAAAGCAAGAAGTGGGTAGGGTATAGCTCAGTGGTAGAGTGCATGCCTAGCATGCACGAGGTCCTGAATTCAATCCCCAGTACCTCCACCAAAAATAAATAAATAAATAAATAAATAAATAAATAAATAAATAAATAAATAAATAAATAAATAAACAAACCAAATTATCTCCCCCTGCAAAAAAAAAAAAGCAAGAAGAGTCGTGAAACTTCTAAAAAAAAAAAAAAGCAGTAGGCGGAGGAGGAATTGCCCTATCAGATATAAATCAGCAAGTACAATAATTGAAACAATGTCAGATCAGCAAGTGAGTAAAGGGATCAATAGTATGAAAAGAAAAATTCAGAAAAAAAATACATATGAGAATTTAACATATGATTATGGTGGCATTTCAAATCAGTAAGGAAAAGATTGATTATTCAATAAACTATACTAAGTCTGAAAGGTAGCCATCTTGAAAAAAACATAAATTTGAATCCATACTTATTCCTTACAACAGGACTAATGTAAATGTTAACAAAGAAACCATAAAAAAATTTAAATCCTAATAATTCATTTACATAAAAAACAATGACTTCTTTATCGGAAAAAAAATCACCACAAATTCAAAAGACAAATGATAAACTGGGAAAAAAATCTGCAACTCATATAGACAACAAACTGTTTCCCTAATACATAAAGAGCCTCTAGAATTCAATTAAAAAAAAAGACCAAAACCAAAGAAAATGGGCAATGGCTATACAGACATTTCACATAAAGACAATGTAAATGGCTCATAAGCATGAAAAAAACTACTCAACTTCACTCCATAAAACCAAGATGAAAAATTAAAACCACACTTACATTCCATTTGTCACTTATCAAATTGACAAGGACCAAAAGTTTGACAACAGTACGTTAGCAAAAAAGTACATTCAATCAATTGCTGGTGGGAGTGTGAACTAATATAACCACTATGGAAGAGAAGTTGAAATTACATGTGAAAATTACAAAGCACAAACTTTTGAAACATCAATTCTACTTCTGAGAATTTACACGTATAAATATATTTCTGCACATGCAAAATGACATAGATTCAAGATTACTATTCATGGCAGCATTTTTTTAAATAATAAAAGACTAGAAACAAGCTAAAATCTATCAATAGGAAATTAAATAATGGTAAATAGAAGCAAGGAATTACTATGCAGCTATAAAAAATAATGAGGAAGATTTTATGTAAAGATCTCTAAAACATACTAAGTTATTCAAAAAGGTATAGAACTGTGTGTATAGTATGCTACAATTAATGTAAACTGAGGAAACAGGTATTTATATTTCTTTATATACATATATAAAAACTCTGGAAGACACACAAGAAACTAATAAGAGCAGTAACCATTAAGAAAGAAAATCAGGAAGAGTGACATAAGTTGGGGAAAATTTTTTTAATATAGTAAATTTTAATTTTCAAATCATGTGGTAAAAATTTTTTAAACTAATTACAATTTAAATTCAAGAGCATTTCTTACAAATCTTGGTGGAGGAACAGCCAGGTTCAAACTACTCAGTGAAACCTCCAATCCATTCTGGGCACATGCCACAAGACGCAAAGCAACAAAGAATTCCTGAGAAAGAAAAGTATGAATGTTAAGAGCATTATCTATCTATCCATTCATCCATCCATCCATCTACACACATATGTTGAATCTGAAAATATAAAACAATTCACAATTACTTTTACGTAGCACTGACTATAAAAGCAAATTTGCTTGAAAAACCACTTGCTCTAAAATTGAAAACAGATCTATGTACAAAGATGTTCCTAACATTATAAATAGCAAAAAAATAATATAAATAGGAAAATAAACTGACACACACAATTACTGGAGATTATACAAAATTAATAATCATTCTTCAAAGAATATTTAATGATGTCAAGAAATGATTTTGGGGGGGGAGGGTTTAGCTCAGGGGTACAGCGTGTGTCTAGCAAGCACAAGGTCCTGGGTTCAATCCCCAGTATCTCTATTAAAAAATAAATGAATAAAACCTAATTCCCCCCTACAAAAGCATACAGTGCTGTATGTCAGTTACACCTAAATGATAAATATAATTTCTTCCTTATAGTTTTATTTAAGTGAGAAAGGGAATCCTGGGGGGAAAAAAGCCCAGAAGAAAATAACACCTAGAAGAAAATAAATAAAATGTCACCAAAAGTCATGCCTGGATTTAAGATTATAAATTTTGAACTAGATCAATCAGTCAGGTGACTCAATTATTGCTATTCCAGAAGATCTCAAAGAATAACTATACAACATCTAAAACAATTATATAACTGCTTGGCATCAAAATATTTGTAATCTCTCCCAAAGTTCCTTGGGTTGTTGGCATTTGAAGCCTCAGACAAAAATTAATGAATGTAAAGATGCTGAAGCAACTAGTTTTCAGTTGTGTTGAGTTATAATCAACTCTGACAACAGGCATAACAAAAGCCTTCGCTCCAGTTATGATTACTTGCAACTTGTTCATACTCTAATACAGATGCTGATGCAATCAACCCTTTACTCCTTTTCTCAAATCTCCTGTTCTCACTTAAAACCTTCTTACCCAATTCTTAACATATTCCTGTAGAAACTTACAGGCTGTCTGTTTATACAATACCTTGCCTTCACTCTAAAATTTCCTGAAAAAATGCTACTTCAAGATCTCCCTTTCTCAGTTAATTCACAGTTAATGCACAGAAACTTGTGCAATCTGACTTCAACTCCCACATTAGCTGGAGAAACTACTTCCTATGTCACAAATAACTTCCTAGCTATCAAATACAGTATACTTAAAAAAAAAAAAAAAAGCCTCATCCTACTTGCTCTTTTGGCAACCTGGACAATATGATCCTCTCTGAAATGCTCCTCTACCAGCATAGCTTCATAAAGTTCTCCTAGTTCTCCTCTGACCTTTCAAGTATCTTTTGTTGCAGTCAATGCCTCCTCCAACCTTTAAATGCTGATATTCTAACTATTCCAACATTAACCCCTTTTCTCTTCTCATTCTACATGAGATTCAACTGCTCTTGGGTAAACAGATCCACTCTCATGGATGGGCTCTGAAGGGAAATAGTCCTGCATTAAATTCTATTTCTGCTACTGGTTGTGAGGCCTTGGGAAAGTTTTAAAAAGAAAAACTCTTTAAAAGGGGGGCTAATATCTACCTTGCAATGTATTATAAGGAACAAAAATAAAAACCACTATAGGAAGAAAACACCTCCTGTCATTTTTTGGCACACAGAAACTCAGTAAGTATTTTTTTAATTTCATATTTTAATTCAAAAATCTATTTCTCCAATGCAAACATCAAAGTTTAACTGCAGACCCATAAATCCAGCTGCCTGGCTATAACAAAGACAATTCAAACTCAACATCCAAAGTCCAGGAATAGCAGTGAAGAATTTATTTTACCGTAAGCTCATGAAGACAGGGACCATATCCCATCACATTCACCTCTGTATTTCTAAACTCTCGCTCAAAACAGGTACCCAACAATTATTTGCTGCCTGAGTACAGAACACGCTGGATGCCCATATGAATTTAGTTTTCCCATGTCTCCAGTGTACCAAACTCACCTTTCTGCCCAGAGGCTTCAATGGAGACTGCAATCTAGCCCTGAAATCTCAGTTAAGAAACTGTGTATTCTGACCCCTCATCTAATTTTTCTCATCCCTTTTCTGAGTCTGCTTCAGCTATCCTCATAGGGGGAAATTAGCTTTAAGTAGCAGTGCTCAGCTAATGTATTAGCATGTAGCATGCTTTGAATTTAATCCTGTAGAATTCTGAAATCCATCCCCAACAAACAGAACTTTAAATTACTCTGATTGTGTCCAACTGCCATAACCACTTTCACATAAAGTTTACTTTAGACCTATAAACCATGTTTTGATTTATACATCAGAGTTAAGACCTAGACCAGAATACACTGGACTCAGGTTTGATTAGCGAAGAGCTTCTCTTCAAACGTATGAGGCAATACCATCTTAACACATATAACGAATAAAATCCACTTTTATTTATAAGCTTGTACAATAAGAAATTTAATTAATAAGATACAAAGGGCGAAGTCTCCCTGCATAACTAAGAAAAGTAAATCCCACAATGCTGTTTGAATGTGTCCCCCCAAAATTCATATACTGAAATCTTAACTCCCCAAAATAATGGTATTAGGAGGTAGGGCCTTTGGGAAGAATTTAAGCCATTAGGATGGGGCCCTTGTGAATGGGATTAGTGCTTTACAAGAGGGTTCAGAGAAACAGCTAGTATGTTCTGTCATGTGAGGATAAACAAAAGTCTGCAACCAAGAAGAAAGCCCTCACTAGGATCGTGCTGGCACCCTGATTTCAGACTTCCAGCTTCCAGAACTATAAGTAATAAATTTCTGCTGTTTATAAGCCAACCAGTCCGTGGTATTCTGTTAGCAGCCCAAACAGACTAAAACATTCTAGGAGAACTAATGTCACCAAACTAACACTAACATTTGGGAATTAGGAAGTTTAATGTGTACTGATTGGAAATATTTTCATTGTTATAATACCTGCCATTGCAAAACCCTAATTTTTGTAAAAACCAATTCTTAGTTTAAAAATACAAAAAATTGCTGGCTATTCTTTACTCTGAATCAATCAAAAATGTATCATATCAATCTCTGAATCTTACTTGTTTGTTCAGGATACCTTTGCCATCTGTGTCAGCTAAATCCCAGATCTGAAATTCAGGGAAAAAAAAAGTATCAATCTATATTTTAAACAAAAATCATCTTAAAGATAAATTAAATTCCTGCAATTTATAACCTCATGCTCTTTGGTACTCAGATTTAAGAATCACAGAATTAAAAATGGAAAGAAATCTTAAAGGTCATGTAGTATAACCGTACACAAAGATACTAAGATCCAGGGAGGTTAAGCGATTTACTCAAGAACTTTCAAGGCATCAGGGAAAGAACTGAAACCCAGGTTCCAACTTGTAGTCCAATGCTTTTTTTTTTTCATTAACCCTGGTTCTAACTCCAAGTCCAGTACTTTTTCTACTAGAGGCCACTACTTTGATTTTAGATCCTTATTAAGATGATATTCTTCCTTATGAGTTATATTGAAATGATGTTTATTTATGAATAATTGAATTATTAATAATGATTTTTTTAAGGTTTGAATACATATCAATATCATGTACAAGGATTTGCAAGGAGATCATGCCAAGAGAGGGACTTTCCACCTCTCTATGCTCTTTCCTAAGCCTCTCATCCGCTACTCTGTTTACCACATATTAAACAGTTAGAAACAGTTGCAACAGAGGAAGTAGGGATAGAGCCAATTCTGAGTGGGTGGCAAGGTGCATATTTCTCCCAAAAATACCCAAATGTACTATTACTTCCTAATTTCATCCTGTTAAAAAGTAATTTATTTTTTAAAAATCTGAGAAACACCTTATTTCTCAAGAGGGTAAATCACTACTCAACAAATTCCCTCCATTGCATTACTGTAACTGCTTCTACAACTGAATTCTAACAGCCAAGTTTCTTGATGGTATTTTTCTGAATTTGCATCCAATTTATGTACACTATTAAATATTCATTATAACCTAGTTATAATGAATAAATATTACCTTTCCAAGTATCAAGTCTGGAAGTCCTGATTTTTTTAGGAACGCAGCAGCATCAGAAGCCAATACCCTTCCGGTATTGCCTGTATCAACCTGAAAAGATACAAACCATAAGCTGACAACAAACATAAAGAAAAAAATTATTATTTAACTGCCTTCCTCCTAGTGATTTGGGAACTGACTTTTTCAAAAAAGGAAAAGGAATTCTTTGACTAACAAAGGCCACGGAATATATGTGGAGAGCCATATGAGAAGAGTACCATCTAGACAGGTCTGGCAATTTACAAAGTTTTGGTTTTTTTTAATCATGCCCATTACACAAATGATAAAACTGAAGCTCAGAGGAAGCAGAACAAATTAGTGGAGTCATAACATTAACACCTGTCTTCTGACTCCAAGTCCTCTATAGTTGCCATTTACATTCCAATAAACAAATGGCAATAGGAGGAAAAAGGCAGCAATTCCTGGAGAGGTCTTCTGACAAATGTGAATAGTTGCACAGTTATTTTTTTCCCCCCAAATATCTTTAAGTAATTAACTTCTGCTTTTACACTTACTCTTAAGAAACTGCAACACTTTTTGAAAAAAATCAAAGCAATATCAGCTCTAAAACCAGCAGCGGTCCCATTATAAAGAAACATTTAAAAAACCGTTAAGTTCCTAAAGCACATTAAGGAAAACACATCATTTTAAGTGATGGGGACTTTCCTTCAAGACAGAATGAAGTTACCAAGAACAGAAAAACAGTTCAAAAAAATAATGACTCTCACTTCTGTAGAGATTTCCTAAAGTTCTATTTGTAAAAATGAAAAGTAAAGTTTAAAATGTCATGGGAACAGTAACGCAATACTAGGATATTTGTGAGGTAGCTGTTTTTCCACTTTGGTTAAAAGATTAAGTTTGCTATAAACATATACAAAGCATTCCAGACAGATCAATCCCAGCAAAGAAGCAAAAGAGAACTCCTTTCTTTCGAGTGCTAGAACACTGGATAAATCAGGCATTCAGCAAAAAAGAATCGCCCAATCCAAATTTGGGGTAATAAGGAAGTACAAAAAGGGGTGGGAAATCTGCCTCTAGAATTCTCCAGAACTCCTTTTCTTTGCTCACTCCCTGACCAGGGTGGGAGAAAAAAGGAACACCTGTGCCCACACAGCCAAAGAACAGAGGCATTCAGGGGAAATGGTGATTAAATTCTTACAAAATATTTATGTACTATATTCTAATGAAGAATTTTACTGTTTTCCATTCTTTTGGTTACTATAGTAAAAGAAACAGTCTTTGTCATCTACAGGCAGTTTCTGTTGTACTCTGATGCTTGACTAAAGGCTTGACTGGCTTGACTAAGCTACAAGCCAGAACCTGTGCCTTCAACAAAGAAAGAGCTTCAGAGCCTCTTGGAACGTTTTTTAAAAAACTTTTTAATTTTTCTTGTTCTTTTTTTTCTGTATTTTTTTTCTTTTTAAAGCCCAGTATTTTCTTTTGGGGGGGGGGAGGGGATTGGGTTTATTTGCTTATTTTATTATTATTTTTTAATGGAGGTACTGGGGATTGAACCCAGGACCTCATGCATGAGCACACACTCTACCACTGAGCTATATACCCTCGCCCCTACTCTGAACTATTAACACTTCAAAATACAGATTTTTGGGTAAAGAATTCTAGGCTGACAACACTTAGTCTATCAGTACAATCTAAAAGTTGTCTAAGTCAGAATTCCAGACTCTGCATTCCAGAAGTAGATATATCTCATGAAAGCAGACTCCTGATCCAAGATGCAGGGGAACAAGAATTAATTATGGGCGGAAGGGTATAGCTCAAGTGGCAGAGTGCATACTTAGCATGCATGAGGTCCTGGGTTCAATCTCCAGTACCTCCTCTATAAAATAAATAAATAAACCTAATTACTGCTCCCCCAAAACTAAAAATTAAAAAAAAAAGAATTAATTACATAGAACTGAATGAAGTGTTAAGGAAAATTCAATTATGATTATTTACAGAGAATAATGTTGATATTGTTTTTAATATTCTATTTTCTAATGGATATGTGGAAAAGCCCTTTCTTTTCTTCTTATTTTAACCCTCAGTGTAGTAGGTTCTGCTTTTGTAAGCTCAATGAAAGAGTTTTCAATGGTATGATTCTCACTGACCCTTCAGAAATCAAAAACAAATCCTTTAACTGAAGGTTTTTACTTTCTATGGCACTATAGTTAATAAGTAAGTTAAATAACAATTTCTTCTCCTTTTAATCGGGATACAGTTGAGTAAACTAATTGTACAAAAACAAGGCCATATTTGAGAATATAAGGCATATATTGAGAATCCTATTTTATTCAGATAGAACAAGCTGCTATTAAGGATCAAGGATTGACATGTAGAGCCAAGGTCTACAGAGCACCCCCAAGAAGACTGGGTTGCAACCTTGTTTGTAAGTCCCAGTCTCTCAAGTAGTAAAGCAAGGTCACTTAGTAGGCTAGGAAACTTAACAGATATGGGAATCCTCAAGTTGAGATAAATTCACTCAAATTTATATGTACTGCAGGTAAAATATGAAGGGGAGAATTTCTGAAGTTTGGATCCCAGCCTTAAAACAGAGGAATAAATAACAGAGGCTTAAAAAAGTACAACCTGATATTATTTAGAAATTTCCAACAGAAATTAATTATCTGGCCTTAGAAGTTATTAAATAATAAGGTTATGGCTCTAGATTTGCAAGTCACACCCAAGGACCTATAATGGTTCATTAACACTTGCTGCAACTATGTAGATAGCCAGTTCAAATGTAGTAAGACCAGTCTCTTCTGTAATCATGATCACAAGGTGAAGAGATTGTTAAGAAAAATAATCTGGTATTTGGAAATGGGCATATAAAACTGTCTATGCTCTCAGATTATCTGATCTATGGTATGCATCTTTGGCTTTCTATCAATTAGGCTATTTTACACTATGTAGGGATAGAGTTTAAATCATAGAAAACTGATAGCAATGCAAATGATTCCTGTCCATACCAATGAAATGAATTTCCTCTGATGGAGCATATAAATTTCTATAACTCATATTCCCATTTTTACATCCTACTGGTCCTCCCAATAATTAATGACTTGAATAAAATCATTGATACATGTTTATTTTATATTTGTATAAGAGTTATGGTTTTAATTTCATAAAAATTAAACTTTAATAAATCTTAAAAACATAAAAGTCATTTATGTTTAGCTTATAAATTAATTTGGATGTTTATATCTGGAAGAATAGATCTAATGCTACATGGATTTTTAAGATAGATATTTAAGACAATTAAGTGGGCTTAATTATGTTTCCTTCATTTTTCTGAGAGCTTGTCAAAAGCATTAATCAAAGCAGGAGGTTAAAGCACAAGAAAATGAAAACAAGAAATGTCAAATTTATTCAACTGACTGGTAATCTGAATGTATACAATGAAGAGTTGATCATATATTTTATGCTTAAGCTAGGAAGACAAAAAAAAAAATCTTACCTGTCTATAGTATTTTTCATATAGAGGATTCCCACTTGATAACTAAAATAAATAAATAATTAGAAATTAAATGCTATTTAACAACCATTCCATTAATACTTTTGCATTCATTCAACAGACATGAGAAACAAAAATGAATATGATTAAAATATCCTTGATTTCAAAAGGTTTGGTTTTCTTTCTTTTTAGGAGCAAGGAAGGGGAAAGTGAATAGACAGCCATATTGATTACTAAGAATCAGGTAGATAAGAAATAAAACAAGAATTTTAAAATTATTTTTGACATCAGAACTCTTCTTCATGTAAAATTTTACTCAGAAACACAGTATATAATAAATTAGATATGAAATAATTTGGTTAAAGATCAGCTGAAAAGCACAAAGCCTTAAGCACACATCCTCTACCCAAGTGTCCAAGGTACCAATGAATACAATTCAAAACTCACTTTGATAAAACAATCAAATGAATATATAAACTTAATGTTCAAAAAGATGATATCATCAGATCTGAAATGGTTGTAGATAGGGAGCGCCATTCAATTCATACGACAGTTCAAAGGGTTCCTTCGTCAGCTAATAAACATATATTATTTCATCTGAAAGGCAGCTTAGCAGTATCAATGTTTGAAGGCTCAGGTTCACCTCATGAAAGAGTAAGAATGTTCTGGAACTAGGAAGAGAGTCCAGGAAGGCTTCATGAGGGTGACATAAGTGCAGAAATTTGAGGTATGGAGAAAGGGAGATGACGATTCTATACAGAGTTAACAGCATGCATTAACGCATACAATGAACAGAAAGCTCAGTTATGTTTGGAAAGAACAGTAAGGAGTTCTGAATGGTGACAAGGATTAGAGATAAGACTGTGAAGTGTTGCAGAAGACAATCTGTGAAGGGCTTCATCTGCCATGGTCAAAGTAAAGAAAATAAGGATGGAAAAGGGGACAGATTCAAGAGCTATTAACTTAGCATTAGCTCTAAGTGGTTATTCATACGTGAAGAGGAAAAGTAGGATGGAATGTAGAGGACCACTTAGGAAGCAATTTTAATGGCCCTACAGAAGACCTGAACACTAGCAATAGCAAAAAAGGAAGGGTATGGTTTGAAGAAAAAAATTTAAGACATATTTGACAGGTCTTATTCAGTAGATGAGGGGCAGGGGAGGCTTAGTTAGAAATACAAAGTTAAACCGGGAAAAAAAATCTTCAAACATCAAGGTTGGGCCTACAGTCTTATGACTGAATGACTCCTTGGAGAACACATTATACTAAGTGCTTTATAAATACTACCACACTAAACCTTGTGAGCCATATATTATCATCCCAGTATTCAAATAAGGAAATCTATTGTGAAGGTTAATTTTATGTGTCAATTTGGCTAGGCTATGGTACCGAGTGGTCAAACACCAGTCTAGATATTA
The DNA here is from genome assembly GCF_009834535.1 of Camelus ferus. Taxonomy (NCBI): domain Eukaryota; kingdom Metazoa; phylum Chordata; class Mammalia; order Artiodactyla; family Camelidae; genus Camelus; species Camelus ferus. The sequence goes on from NC_045708.1 coordinate 36,981,882, forward strand.
CTGTAAAGGTATTTTTTTCAGATCTGATTAACATTTAAATCAATAAACTTTGAGTAAAGCAGATTACTCTCCATAATGTGGGTAGGCCTCATCCAACGAGGTGAAAGCCCAACGAGAGAAAAGACTGAGGTCCCCTGAGGAAGAAGGAATTCTGCCTCCAGAATGCCTTCAGACTCAAATGCAACATCAACTCTTCCCTGGGTCTCCAGCCTGCCATGAGGACTTAGGAGCTGTCAGCCTTTACAATCACATGAGCCAATCCCTTAAAATTAATCAGTCAGTGTGTATATCTATCCTGTTTCGTTCTGTTTCTCTGAAGAACCCTAACACCTAGTCTCAACGAGGTTACTTGTCCAAGCTTTTAACGGCAGAGCCTGGATGTAAATGCACGTCTGTCCCACTCTAAGCTCAATGCTCTTTCACAACACCATGCTGTTTCCCAATGCCTTGGTTTGCTCAGCAGAGTACAATCCATTGTCTCAACATCCCATCCAGTGTACCACTTAACACAGATTTCTTATTTTCTTAAATGAACTACTATTATTAATCACTACATTAACATAGACCAAGATGAATTTAGCACACTTCTACTGTATACATCTTACTTCTGGCCAAGGTATCAGCTAGTAGTGTGTAAGTGCTCTAACTACTTGAACAAGCGACAAAATCGTACAGAGGACAAGTGATAATTCCACCTTTTACCTGATTCTTCACAGGTAAAACATAACTAACATCTTTTCAAGGATATCACATGAATGACTCACCAAAAGGTATCCTCAGACACAAGCAACCATGGACAACTAACTCCTCATAACCTTTCAAGACAATGGAAGAAGTACTTTGACACTGGTGCTCCTGGGGCTATGTGGTGTGCTAGTCAGTGACATGTGCAATGACCTGCAAAATGCACCAGGCCACCAGCTGGCTAAGTAAGTGAGAAATTACAGGTTAGGCGTTAATGAAGTATCTGTGAGGAGTCAACAGTCTAAAAACTCTTGAGGTGGTTTTGTGGTTGTCGTTTATTGCAGGGTATAATCCTACAACTGTTTATTTTGTTGTTTGACAATTTTTTTCTTATTATCCAATAAAGCCTTTCAGGAGCAATGTGCTAAAGAGAAGAAACTGTATGTTTAATACAAAATTAAGTACTAAATTTTCATTTCTCTAGAAAATGGATAGACAATTATTGCATAAAACTTTTGAGGCTATTTCTATTTATCATGAAGCTCTAGTGGCACCACTGTTAATGAGTCAGCTGCAAATATCAAAATTTCATATATCCACAGTTAAAATTTCAAGGATAAAAATAATACGGAAAACAAAAAAGCACTTCAACATGGCAATATGTGTGCTCTACTTGCAACATGTCATCAGTTTTTAAGGGCTGGAATCTTTGAAAGACTGACTTTATAAATCCAACCTAAGTTTTTCAGTATTGAATCTTTTTTAAAACAAGTCCTCTGAAGATTGGCTGCATATTGTTAAAAATCAGTGGGAAATCTTAAAGTTCAATGAATAAAGATTTAAAAAAAAATCAGCTATTAAAGATTTTAGCAAATACCAATTATTAGAAAGAAAGTCTTCCAAGACATTGAAACATATTCCTAAAAAGCAAGGGAAGGACTGAACAAATTAAATCATGAGAGCTCAAATAGTATACAAGATTTAACTTTGAAATTCTGTCATTCTACTTGTAATGAATTCTAGAAGTTCTATCAAAAGAGTCTTCCTATTTTTAACAGGATTATATTAATAAATTTATATTCTGTACTGGAATGAAATAAAGGTACAGAAAGCTTATAATTTTGCAGCAGGTAAATTTAGTGGAACATGCAAAATTATAAAAAAAAGGGCAACTTATATATGACAAGATTTGTCTTATTAAAAATTTGTCAAAGAGTACCTTTAAGAGGCAAAAAGACAATGCCTGTGAAAATATTGAGGCTAATTTATAATTTTCAATAAGAAAAAATTAGAACTAATAATATTCTCCATTTAGCACAATTTTTCCTGAGTTAGCCAGGTACATCACAACATCTAAAGAGTATATTAGCAATTAAAAATATTACTGGTTACAGAGAAGAGTTAACTGTAAGCATTACCAATCACAAGTTGTAAAATGTAACTTTGAGAAATTTATAAAATTTATGAAAAAATTAAAACTAGTTAAATTACATTGGAAAATAAAGACGCTCAGTAAAGTATTTGTGACATAATATTAGAGACAGATATGGCTGAGAAGCTGACAAAACTATCATTATTACCAAGAATTATTATTCTGCTTGTGTTTTTAAATATTCTTATAATCCATGTAGACTTTATTTTGTTGTAATACAGAACAAATACTGCAGAAAATTTTAATTTTGAAAACAGAACCATTTTTTACTTATCTAGCAATGTAACAAAACCATTTTGATGATAAAAAATAAATATTTCAAAAAACATATAAAACTCTATTTATAATGTCCCTTTCATTCTCAAATATGTCCCCATTTGAATAAAAAATTATATATTCACCCTATTCACAGACAAGGGTATAAATACTTTGCTACAGAAAGCAAATGAAATACATTCCATCAATAACAAAGAGTTAATTTTTAAAAATAATTCAGTTGAATTTTATTACCCAGAAAAAAATTCATAAGTAGTAAAAAAAATTCTTAACTCCAGACTGTACCTTATTAATCATCACATTACAGACTCATTGACTACTATATAAAAACATCTGAGATGGCATTAGCTCACTAAGTATTCTAAAGTACATCCTGTGCTTATTAACTACACTAATACGACACAGCTAAATGAGAATGGAAAAAGCCATCAAACTTGCCAATTCATTCATCAAGCAAGATGACCAAAGAGTGTGTTTGGTGTATCTTGGTAAAACTGACTTTTTTTTTTACTAAAACAATAAAATTTTAGATAAAAGAAAATCACACATACACAACACATATAGTGAGTGCATAGAGAAAAAAAATTTGAAAGGCATAGCTAAAATAGTAACTGATTTTTCTGGATAGTGGAATTATAAATGATTTTTACAGTCTTCTTTATACTGCTCTGTGCTTTCTGAAAAAATTTTGTATAATAAGCACTTCCTACTCTTAGAACAAATTAGAACAAAACAATAAAACTATTTTCAATTTGGAAAAAAATATAAAAATCCAAAAATCAGAAATCAAAAATCACATATGAATTTTTAGCAACTAGATTGATTTCTAAAGGAAAACTTTTAAAGTTATCAAAATCAAAATCTGACTTTTAAAAATTCTAAAATTATTATAATTTAAAGGCATTTATTGATTCATTGGCTATTATAAGCTTTTATCAGTTGTCACAAAGTAAAATATTCATAAATGTAAGAAAAATTCCTTCTAAAGAGTCGATAGCTATTTATTACTAGTCTGAAAAAAATGTTAAGTGCCTGTAAATAAGAGAAAGCCAATATAGTTTGGAAAAAACAAAACAACCACCACCAAAAAAAATCACTCACATTTTGGTAATGGATAGACCTGGATTCATAGTCCATTCCACTACTTCTTAAGTGTACGATCTTGAGCAACTTATCTCACCTCTCTGAAAGACTTGCCTTCTCATTTGTAAAGTGCTAATATCTATTCTTCATAGGTTTTGTATGAATTAAATTAAACAGAATTAAACAGAGATGGCTAATTGTTCCCTTCTCTTCTTTCTTTAGTAATAATACGCCTAAGCTTTACCTGGACATGTGGAGACCTAGCTTAAGCTACATTTCTCAGTCTCTCTTGCAATCCCAGTTTTCCTCAATGGAATGTGAAAGGAAATAATGTGTCCAACTTCCAGGTCCTGCACTTACAGGAAGGAGAATGCCCTCTACCTTCCAGCCCTTCTTCGAGCTGGACAGAATGCAGATATGGTGGTGAAACATGGAGCAGTTACCCAAACTGAGAGATGGAAAACATGGCTGAGAATAAAAGAGCAATAGGGGAAAAGGGCCTAGGTCTCTGACACTATCATGAAGCTGTCGTATCAGCCCTATACCACTTAACGTTACTTACTTAGACAGTTACTTGAGGGAGATAAATTCTCTCTTGTTTAAGTTACTGTTTTTGGCTTGAACCAATATCCTAACTAATGCAATGAAAACCAACCAACCAAACAAACAAAAAAACCCCTGCTATTTTCAGTAAGAAAAATCAAGTAAAGTATAATAAATTTTACTAAGAAAAAAGTTATTTGAAAAAGTTATACTATCCTAAGGTCTGGTAGGTTGTACGGTAACTCTCAATCATTTATTCTTCTCTTACAAGAGTATTAACATCCCTGCCTGTTGCCATGTGACTTGCAGCATCTCTCTGTGGGCACCCTAATGTTGACTTGGCCATGTGACTTACTTTGGCCAATGAAATATGAGAACGTTCCAGTTCCAAGTAGAAGCTTTAAGAGCTATTGTGTGTTTCCACCAGCTCTTGCTCTTTTCTCTCTGCCAAGAGAACAGTATGTCACAAATAGGGGGTGCTCCTTCAGCCTGGATCCTGAAATGAAAAAGAATCGTGGAGTAGAACCATAGCTGGCTACTAGGGAACCTATAATGTGAGCAATAAATAAACCTTTGTTATCGTAAACTACTCATATTTTGGGCTGTTTCTTAGTGCAATATAATCTAGCAAAGGTTAACACATAGGTAATCTAACACCAAAGTATACCAGGTAGTAGAGGGCAGGTTGAGAAGAGGTCCTGGTTATTAGGGAAATTCATAGGTTAATACATAAATGTCCAGAGTTGCTTCACATGAAATTTTTAGTTTCATTTTTTGGGGGGTTAAGTAGTGGGAGGAGATGCTGGATTATATAACTTTGAGAGTCTATGATTCTATAGTGCACAAAATGAACCGAAGTTTTAAATACTATCAGGCTTATTGCAAATGGTTATAGTACAATGTGGAAAAAGGTAAAAATAGACAGACATCCTCCAAAACATAATGCCAATCTTTTTTAATCACAATGTCACATGATACAAAGAACAGCCAGTGAATAAGTTAATAAAATGAAGAGGAGAGTGGGTATGAATACTAAGGAGTAGCATGAAGGATCTTTGTGATGGAACAGTTCTTTATCTTAATTATGGTTATAGCTACATGAATCCATGCATGATAAAACTGCGTATGCACAGAACTATGTACATACACACAAATAAGTATCTATAAAACTGATGATATTTGAATAAGGTGTGTGAACTGTGCCAATGTCAACTTCCTGATTTTGCTATTATACTATAGGAATATGTGTTACAAAAATTATGGACAACTGGGCCAAGGGTATATGGGACCTCTCTGTACTATTTTGTTGCAACTTTCCATGAAAAGGCGGTGTGGAAGACCATGGTGAAGCAGAGAGAATGTGACAATCCAGAGAAAAATATGACTGTGTATAAAGGCAAACAGATATAGAACTCAAGGCAGTAAAAAGGAGATAATGCAACAGATTTTACTCTTTCAAATAAACCACTCAGTATGTTTTTAGTTTTGCTCTCTCTAAAAATTTATGAAAATTATTAAAGATACAGTATTAGTGAACATTTTTTAAAAAGTGTTATAATGCACACAGTTTTTTGAGTAATTTGCCATACAAGTACTTTTGACATATTAACACACAAAAATTCAGCTATTTAGAATTCAGCCTCCTAATACTCCTTTTTCAAGAGAGCTGAGGAACCAGAGGGGAAGCCCCCACATTTTTTCACTCCACCATAACCACTACTACCCCTCTAATGGTGGAACAACAACTCTTAAGACCAAAGTACCAAATGAATACAACCAGAAGGGTCTATGCTTTTATATACATATATTTACACAATGTGAATGGTTTCCAGGGAAGGAGACTCAAACCTTCTGACAGGCTTGTGATGTCTAAAAAAGACTTGTGTATTTCACAGTACAAAGGAAAACAGGGTGGAAACTAACAGTACAAGGAAGAGAAGAATAAAAAAATTAAAAGGAGCAATAGTGATAAATAGCAATCCAAACTAAAGAGTCAAGAGAAAGTCAGTAAGAAAGAAACCTTAGAAAGGAGCTGGGTATATAGGATGGAGAAGAGCAAGTCATCTGAGCAGTCCTCACTGTCTGAGCTGGTGAGGAAGAGCTCAAGGAAACACAAGCAGCCATCTGAGCAGCTCCCTCAGCTTCTTTAGAGAATGCACAGTATAAACTCTCAGCTCTGTTATTCACAACCCATTTAATAATTTAATAAACATATACTGGATGTCTTTAGGGGCAGAACAATAGGTTTAGGTATCTGGGGTTACAAAAATCATATAGGGCTCCTGCCCTCAAAACAGCTTATATTCTAGTAAAAGTTGCAAAAAAAAAAAAAAAAGTAGCTCCATTCTGCAAACATGCTAACATCTCATGCTTGTTCTATAACAAACCATATAAATTGATAACAAAATTAGCAGGCAAAGACCTAAGAATACTCTAAGAACAGTATTGTAAAGAAAGCTTTCAAAATCTGGATCTAAGTATACATTTGCTTTGGAGATTATCAGAAATAAAAGATTAAAGGAACTTTGAGTAGATAAAGAATTTCAAAAGACAGTACAACTGTATACTACCGAAAAACAATAGGGATAAACAGAACATACCAGCAACTCAAACCAATAGTGGACTAGCTTTTGCTAAATCTTATTCAACCTGATCAAAAATCTAGGTGGCAGAGTGACAAAGAATGAATACAAATACTAGTTTTGGTCTCTCATCAAAAGACAGTGAGTCCTACATATACCATCCTCGCCAGCCCAAAACAAACAGAAATCACTGGAAGAAGCATTATCTCTCAGCATGAGTAACGAACATGTGGATTTAAAAAATTCATATAAGAAACAAATGAAACAAAATAACCATTTTCTGCATTTATACAGCACTTTACCTTTTACAAAGGACGTTCACAACCTCATATTTCATGTTCTTTTTCTACACTAGCCCAGATGATCACATCAATTCCCATGGTTCAAATACCACACTTAGGCTGATGAATACCAAACTGGTATCTTTAGTTCTGACTTCTTCTCTGAACTCTAAACTTATATATTAACCATCTACTTTAAATCTCCACTTGGATGTCTCCCAAACATCTAACCGAACTTGTATTTTTTTCCTCCAATAACCTATTCCTCTTACACCACCAACAACAACCTGATGCACAAGCCAAATACCTGAGTCAGCCTGTCTTTCACTCCCAGTTTTCAATCCATCATTTCCAAGTCCTATCAACTCTAATTCCAAAAGATATGCTGAACCCATCCACCTCTCCCCATATCTCAGTTCATATCTCATCCTAACTGTTAGAACCTTTTATCCATCCTCTCTGCTTTTATTCTTGCTTCTCTGTATTTCTCTCCACATAGTTGCAAAGTATATGTAAATATAAGTAAGGATGTAACATTCCCCTGTTTAAACCCCTCAATGGCTTCTCATTTGACAAAAAATTAAATCCAAACTCCTTGATATGGCTTCAAGTGCCTGCATGATCCAGCCTCTGCTGGCCTCTCCAGCCTCACTGGGGGCCGCTAACCTCACTCTGATATTTCAGTTCTTTTAAGAGAACAAACACTGTCCCAATTCATAGCCTTTTCACATGTCATTCTCTCTTGCTGAAAAGCATAGTTGGTGTCTGCATTTCCTTTAGGACTCAGCTTAAATGTTACCCACTCAGAGACTTTTTGGGATCATCATAAAGTAGACCCTTTTAAAATTTTCTACTTCAGAGCCTTGCTTGTTTCCTTCAGAGATCTGTTACAACTTGTTTTTATATTGTATGTTTGCTTTTTTGTTATTACCCTTACTAGGAGTTCCCCTGAGAGCAGAAAATCACATCTACCTTGTTCACCATCAAATCTACAATACCTAGCACAGAACCTACATATGGAAGCCCTCAATAAATATGAGTTGAATGAATGAATGAATGATCATTAGTACACTTCTTGCAGTAAATTCTCAAATATTGCTGGGAGTATATATTAATTTATTCAACATTTATTGACAACCTATTTCTTGCCAAAGATTGAGATAAGCACAGTGATGCAAGCTACAGTCCTTGCTCTCAAGGAGTTTACTAGTCTAGTACAGAAAGAAAAAAGTAAGCAAGTCCTTTTTCCTCAGTCTCTTCAGAAAAATGTTCCCTCCACCTCCCTATATGAAATAATACCTGGTCCTTTCCTGAAAAGAAAGCCAGACAGTCTTTTCTCAGAATATTACCTCCTACTTCTTGCTTTAAATGAAACAATCTCTCACCTCCCTTGAAGCCCTCTCTCAAATGGTTGCTGTCCAGTTTTAACCACCTGTCTATCTCAGGTTCCAAGAATGGGATTAAAACCCTCTTTGCTCCTCCATGCAGCTTGTCCACATTGTTTTAAAACCAAAGACAATATAAAGCTCTACTCTTTTGAGGCTCTTCTCTGAATTTTCAGAGAAATTACTCTCTCCTCTTCTTATCACTGTTATCTTTTAACCTTCTGGTCTCTCTACCTCATTCATCTAAAGGTTTGGCACATAGCTCATTGTCTTCTTCTCCATCCTAAATCTCCATCAAATTGGATGACTTCATCATAGACCTGAACAACCCATCTAACAATCAGGCCTCTTACTTCCTTGACCTCCTTAACTCCAATGGTCTCTCCAAAACACATGCTCATACAATGTACCATCAATGTGGATACGTTATGACCTAGTCACCCTATTAATCCCATGGTAACATTCTTTGTGGTCCTTCTATCCTTATCCAAAACTGCTCTACCTCCCAAATTACTATTTCAAGCATCTTGTTCTCCTCTGACCTCTATAAGACCTCTAATCCATGGACCCTTTCATTTTGACTGTGATCCATCAGATCAGACCCTCTCTTTGCTGTATTTTCCTCCTCATTCAATGTATATTCTATGGTGTGTCATTTCAATAATCCTCTTGCCAATAACCTAAATTCCCTTGTTCCTCTTGTCTTTTGATCACACCAGTACAGGAAAACTCCAAACCTGGATGAACCAAATATCCTCTTTCTGTGGGGCTACAGCTGAAAAGGTCCTTCAATAAGGCAGTCTGGTATTACAAAAATTCATGATCTCTGTATTAGTGACTACTGTTATTAGTTTGCTAGGGCTGCTATAAAATAAGTACCATAAACTGCGTGGCTTAGAAGAATAGAAACTTGTCTCACAGTCTGGAGACCAGGAGTCCAAAAACAAGGTGCTAGCAGGGCTAAGCTCCCTCTGAAGGCACTAGAGAAGGATCTGCTCCAGGCTTCTCTCCTACTTCCGGTAGTTCCTCGGCTTGTGGCAACTTAGGTCCAATCACCCCATAACATTTTCCCTGTGTGTATGTGTGTTTGTGTCCAAATTTCTTCCTTGATGAGGACACCAGATATTTTGTATTAGCAGCCCATTCTACTCCAGCAGGACCTCATCATAACTGAATTACATCTCTAACGACTATTTCCAAGTAGTCTCATTCTGAGGTACTGGGCGGGGTGTTAGAACTTCAACATATAAGTTGAGGGAGACACAATTCAACCCATAACAATCAGTAACCTCAAAATTTTCTGCCAAACCTACTCTTCAACCCACTCTCCACAACTATTTCAGGGATAAATGTGACCTTCATTAGCTCAATCAGAGAAAATCACCGTTCTTTTGTGGAAGCTACCAGAAAAGAGGCTCTCTTTTCCACCAGAGTTGGAGTTACAAAATATACAAACCTGAAGCTTTACAATCATCTTAGTGCTACAATGGCAAAGCCTACCTGAGACCGAAGGCAAGAGATGAAGGAAAAACTCAGTAGTGCTATCATTGAGACCCTAACACATCTAAAGCCAGCTCCACTCCTGGACCTATCAATTACATAAACTAACATACTTCCTTTCCATTTAAGACAGTTAAAACTGCCATTTCCTATTACTTGCAAAGAAGAGTTCTGATATAATAATAAATAAAACTGGCTGATAAAAGTGAGTTTTATATTTCTTGACTGGTATTTGGGATCGCACAGACCTAACCAAAGGCTATAAACCAACTGAAATCTTTGCTATTTCAATTCTTTTCATATTATTGACCTAATATTTTCAAAAATATATCCACACAATCTTTTTTATCTCAAGTATAATTTGAAATAAACGCCATTTCCTAAATAAATCAATTTCTTCAAATGAACTGAGAAAACATACATTTTTGCATGTTGTGTCATTTCTCATTTCCAAAACAGCAAAGAATTTGGTAAAAATAATAATAATAATTTTCATCAGTGTAATGACTTGCAAAATGGGAGAGGGCAAACCCTCAGAGATTACTGATGATATCCAATTGGGTGGGATGGTTAACAGACGAGAACGAATTGATTTGATTAATAAAGCTGACTTGTACTAGTAAGGTAAACAAACATGCTTAAAAGTAGTACAGACAAATGAAGAGTAGATTAGATAGGGAACAAAAATATAAGCTTTGCACAAATGAGACAAAAAATTTTCACAGTTAGTATAATTTCAAGAGACCCAAAAGAATCAGCAATGAAATGCTGCTTTTAAAAAAGCAAGTTATTAAAAAAGTAATTATAAAGTATGAACTTAAATACATTAAATTTTAAAATCATACATAGGCAAACATCATTTTATAGTAATTAACATATGAATACTTTTTGAGCATGTCCTATACACCAGGTACTAGTCTTAACCACTTTACACCTTGAGTCCATTTAACCTTATGAGGCACATACTATTATGTCCATTTTACAGATGAGGAAAACGAGACATTAATAAGCTGAGTAACCGACTCAAATTCACATACCTATGTAAGTGTTGGCACCAGTATTCAACTCCAAGAAGTCTGACTGCAGGACTTTTGCTCTTAATCATTAGGTTTGTTGCCTCTATCAGTGTTATTATCTTCACCATCATCTTACTAACATCTTTCATATGAATTGTATCATTTGAACCTCCATAACAGAGAGGTATTACCGTATTTTCCAATTCTAAGACACTTTTAGTTATAAGGGCCATCTTCTATTTAACACAGCTTAGTATCAAAATAAAGATAATTTAAAAGAACAACTTTTTATTATTAACCCACAATTGCATACATTTATCCATCATTTTTCCTCTAGTATCACAATCAAACATTAAGTCAGAGCAATGCTTTGCAGTTTTCATTGTACAAGTCTTTTGTCCCCTTGTAAATTTATTCCTAAGTATTTTATTCTTTTTGATGATACTATAAATGGAATTGTTTCCTTAATTTCCTTTTTAAATTGTTCATTGCTAGTGTATAAAAATGTGCTGTGTGTTGATTTTGTATCCTACAACTTTGCTAAATTTGTTTATTAGCTCTAACAGTGCTCATGGAATCTTTAGAATTTTCTACATAAAAAATCGTAACAGTATGGAGGCTCCTCAAAAACTTAAAAATAAAACTAACATACGATCCATCAATCCCACTTTGTGTTTATCCAAAAGAATTGATACCAGGTTCTCAAAGAGATATTTGCACTCCCATGTTCCAGAGATTTGCTATACAACATTGTGCTTATAGTTAACAATATTGTACTTAAACATTTGTGAAGGGGGTAGATCTCAAGTTATGTTGTTTACCACGATAAATTTTTAAAAAATCATGTCATCTACAAACAAATAATTTTACTTCTTCCTTTCCAATCTGGATGCCTTTTATTTTTAGGGCAAGGTGGGGGAGGTACTTAGGTTTATTTTATTTATTTATTTTTAATGGCAGTACTGGGGATTGAACCCAGGACCTTGTGCATGCTAGGCATGCACTCTACCGCTGAGCTTTACACCCTCCCTTATTTCTTCTTCGTGCCTAATTGCTCTGGCTAGAACTTCCAGTACTATGATGAAAAGAATGGTGAAAGCAGGCTTCCTCACCTTGCTCCTGATCATAAGGGGAAAGCTTTTAGTCTTTTCATCATTTAGTATGATGCTAGCTGTGGCTTTTTCATATATGACCTTTATCATGTTGAGGAAGCTCCCTTCTATTTCTAGTTTATTGAATATTTTCATCATGAAAGGGTGCTGAATTTTGTCAAATGCATTTTCTGTATCAATTGAGATAATCACACGATCTTTTTCTTCATTCTATTAAACTGATTTTCATATGATGAATGATCCTTGCAAATGTTTAACTGCCTTTACCTGGAAATTAAAAAAAAACTGAAAAGCTAGGAAAAAGAAACTATTCTTTTTCAGCCAAATTGAAACTCTGACTGGAAAAACACTGTCAGCTTACCTATATCTTAGCATGAAAAGATCTGTTGCTTTTCAATCTGTACTTTAGTAAACAAACAAACAAACTAGCCATGTGTTACCTTCAGCTACACACATTCCACCAATTTGTTATTTGGCTTACTTAGCAAACCCCTCTTTTAAAATGTAAATACTGCTCTAGGGGTTGTATACTGATCATTTATGCAGATTCTTGTAGAGGATTACCTAGACTAGAAACTGTAATAGCTTAACCTTTATCTGGAAGGTAGTGGGAACAAGAATTTCTACTATGGAATTAGAAGAGGTAATAATTTTGGCTCATGGGTACAGAAATAAAACTCACTCAGTCCGAATTTCAAGTATTTTGTATAATTATTGGACCACATGTTTTGATTTGCAGTTGAGAAAATATAGTAACTCTGGCTGCAGCACTTACACGAGCATTAGACTCAACATGCTGCTGAGGTAAAGGAGCTAGGAGCATTAAGAATATCTAATATGACCTATTATGCTTAAAGCTCCTATTTCAGGGTCTATTGGAATACTGTGCAAATATGGTTTATACTATGTAGTGTATGTGATTCAACAGAAGGCTCAATGTATTAACATACTAACATATCATTCACTCAAACAGTTGCTGATCTATTAATATTATACTAGGCGCTCCTGATACAGAGATGAACAAATAGGACAAATTATTTGCCCTCCTAGAACTTAGTCCTAAGATAGGGCAAAAAAAAGAGGGAGAGAGAGAGAAATTACAACACACCGGCTAAACACAAAAATGTATTTGATGCACTAAGCTGACTGCCAAGCAAAAAAAAAAAAAACAAACAAAAAACTGTACTTACTACCAATATCACTAAGCAGAAACAAGTACAGAGAGAAATATACTGAGGAAATACGAAGTGGAAAAACTTGATTGTTCATTCATTACACATTCATCTAGACATCTATTGTACATCTACATGCCTAGGTACTGGGAATAACAAAATAAGTAAGAAACTATAGTTTCTGACATTGAGAACTCAGTCTAGGGAGAAAAACAAAAAAGACAGTAACGATCCATTGTAATAGTAAAAAGTACATTAAGAGGGAGGAAACACAGCTGCTATGGGATCAGAGATACCTCTGGCAGACAGAAGAGAAAAAGTCAATAAAAGTCATATCTAAACTGTTTCATGACAAACTAAGATAGAAAAAGCTGAGGAAGTCACTTACAAGTGACACCTAAGCTAAGCCAAAAAGGAACCAGTCAAGCAACTGCAAAGAGCACTCCTATCTCAAGTCTCCTGTACTTGCTGTTCCCTCTACGTAGAATACTCCACAGATACTCTAGGCTCATTTCTTATTTCATTCAGATCTCTGATCAAATCTAACATCTTCAGAGGGGCCTTTCAATCACTCTATCTGAAGTGCCACCTTATGGCACTGTCTTCCTTCATCCTGTTTCACTGTTTTTTCTAGCTCTTATCACTGTCTGACATATTTATTATCTATTTATTTCTATTGGTCTCCCTGACAAGAAATATTAACCCCTAGGGCCAGTGACTTGTCTTGCTCACTATGTATGTCACAATACGGACACCAGTGTCTGTCAAATGAATGAAACAAAGGAGAGGAATGAATTTTAGGCACAGCAAGAAACATAAAGAAGAAAAGTATGAGAAATGGGCCATGGCTGGGTGCTCCTCAACAATAATAATTGTAACAGCAAATATTTCTATTTATTAAGGACTTACTTATGGGCCAGGCACTATTCTCAGCACTTTACTTGTATTATTTCATTTAACTTTCAAAACTCTATAGACACCCTTACACACATTTCACATATGAAGAATCTGAACCACAAAGATATTAAATTACTTGCCCAAGGTCACATAGCTAGTAAATGGCAGAACTAGAATTCCAAGCCATGCAGCACAATGCCAGAGTTCACTTTTTTAACCACTGCCCAAAACACAGGAAACTGACCACCTTTCCGGGTTGTTTGCACATATGGGAAGGGAAGGAAGGAAGGAAATATCTACTATAAGCATTTTTGTGAATATTACATGTTTCATACATACAGTATATGTATTATTCATTAGTAGCATTATTAGTTTTTTAAGTATGAACTACATTTACTGTGCAAAAGGCTAAGCAAATTCCGCACCCCTATGTTTCTGATTCTGATTCATAATAGAACTGGGGTAAGGGCTAAAAATTTATATTTCTAAGAAGTTCTCAGGTGATGGTGAGAGTGCAGGACCACTCTCAAAAAACCCTGAGCTATATAACCAAAATGTGAATGAAATGCCTTTCAAGTTAATGCTGGCTTTCCTGAACAATCAATGGCTAAACTAGCCACCTTCAAGGTATGGACATCATTCATCACCAGGGAAATGCAATTCAAAACCACAGTGAGATACTACTTCACACCCATTAGGATGACGAGAATTGAAAAATCAGATAGTAACAATTATTAGAGAGGACGCGAAGAAATCTTCATTCTCATACCCTGCTGGTGGGAATATAAAATGGTGTCGCTGCTTTGGAAAACAGTCTGGCAGTTTCCCAAACAATTAAACATAGAGTTATTATATGACCTTATATATATCCAGCCAAAATAAAAACATATATCCTTATAAAAACTTTTACATGAATGTTTATAGCAGGATTATTTACAACAGCCGAAAGGTAGAAAAAACCCAAATGCCCACCAATGGATGAAAGGATAAACAAAATGTGATATAACGATAAATGGAATATTATTCAGACATAAAAAGGAATGAATTATTGATATTTATTACAACTTGGATAAACCTCAAAAATATTATGTTAAGTGAAAGAAGCCAGTCCCAAGAGTCCATGTATTACATGATTCTATTCACACAAAGTCCAGAATAGGAAAATCTACTGAGACAGAAAGTAGATTAATGGTTCTTTAGGGGTGGGAGAAGCATGGAGGAGAAGAGATGATACCTAAAGGGTACGAGGTTTCTTTTTTAGGTGATACAAATGCTCTAAAACTGACTGTGGTGATGGTTTCACACAACTATGAATAGATTAAAACACACTGAATTGTATATTTTAAATGCATAAATTGGATAATGTGTGGATTATACATCAATATGGCTCTTTAAAAAGCAATTTTTAAAATTTTAATGAAATAGGACAAGAAGCTCAAAGGAAGTCTCTTAACAACTAAACACTTTTAAAAAATATTTTATAAATTCAGTACCCCTAGTACTTTTTTAAAAAGTGCTTGATGGCTCATATTTCTAAATGCAGGTTTAGTTCAAAAACATTATTAATTTTTTGGTGAAGTTATAGGAAAATAAGTCTTGTCTACCATAATTTATAAATACTGGTACTGATAAAATTCCTGTATTTACAGTTGTAAAAAGCTGTAAGGGTATAAAAGAAAAACCTGCCAAGCAGAGACAAATCAGGACATTTCAAGCAAGTCTAGCTCAAAGTACAGTCAATAGAGTAAGTTTCTGAACTGTTTTAGAGTGCCAGATAGTCCAGAATCTACGCCCAGATCTTACAAGGCCTTGCATAAAAGTGTGCCGGGGAAAAAAAACAAAAACAAAAACAAAACAGGAAGAAAAACAAAAAACAAAGAACAGAATCTAGAGACGAGATTAAGAATGAAAGCAATCTAGCCTGCAAGAAAAGATGTATGCAAACTGAAATCATCCAATCTTCTTCAAGCCCACAACTTCTAATGCCAATTTCCTGTTAAGTGAACTTTATAATCTATAAATGGTCTTTGCAGCCAAATTAAATATAATCAACTTAATTCCTTCACAATAGTTTGAGATTATTTCTCCTGACTAAATTATTGCTGCCATCTCCCTTGCCATTCAAGATCTTATAAATATAAACTAAATGAAAATCACTCAAGTTTAATTTCAAAACTCAAAGGTATACAGAGAAAAATAACTAAATTGTAATATCATTCATAACTCTACAAAAAAGAATTCAGTAAATGGCATATCAAAGGTTACTTGCAACAGCATTAATTTTAACTGATATATAAATTATCTGTAGTCATAAGGGCTTGATTAACTATAAAATATCCAATCAATGAATATATTCTAAAAACATTTAAAAAGATGCTATGAAGACCACATAGGAAGAAAATATTTATAATGTTAAGTCAAAGAAAATGGAATACAAAGTTACGTGTGTGTGAGAGAGATGAGATAGAGACAGATTGCAAGAGACAGGTTACAATGATGTTTTAAAAAAACAAAGAAAAAATAGAAGAAAACTAAAATTTCAAGAAGGGGTGAATGGTGAGCAATGCTTTTTCTTGCTATATTTCTGCATGTTTCAAGCTTTCTTATTGAGTGAAGAATTTTGGAAGTGAAAAAAATATATATATATGAATTCTGCATAAAAGTATCACTAATAATAACAGGACTTCTATTTACTGGATGTTTTCTATATTCCAACAATGTAAATAAATCAAACATAAGGAAAATGAAGTCAGGCTTTAAGTAACTTGCCATGGTCACCCAGAGAGAGTACAAGAGGCAGAGGGGGAATTCCAATCCAGGTTGTCTTGTTCTAAGTCTAGTGTCTTTCCACTATAAAAAATGTTGATACTCTGATTATTTTACAGACTATTTTACAGCAGGTCAAAGATCTTTTGAGCCTATGCTTGAAACCCTTCTTAACATCTTTTGCTCCAGGTAAAAACTTCTTGCTTTATTATAAAGAGAAGAAAAAGCAGAGAATAAATCATAAGAAAATAGATATTATAACTCCCATTGTGAACCCTATGCACCAAAATACTATTTGACTTGAATCAAATGTTCCTAGAGTCCTGTGTTGTCCTTTTAAGAACAATTTAAAATGTCATCTACAGTACCAATCTTGGATAGTGTAAAACAATGAAAAAATTAAAAACTAAATTACCACAGAAAGTTCCGTCATAATCACAGGATACTCCACAGCACCCAAGTGACTTACTTCTGTCATCCTGTGTCACAGTACTTACCGTCCCACAGAGTCAGTGTTTATCTTCCTAAAAGACTAAAAGGTACTTCAGTGTGTGAGTCTAGGTCTTATTCTCTTTGTACGGCCAAGGCTTAATACAGTGGGGACACAGAAGGCGTTCAGTAAGTGTTTTTGAAATAAAAGAGGATCAACCAGCAATAATGGAGGCACCTTTATTGCATCTGAGTTTCGTATTTTTAGTATATGCATAATGATATAACTGTGTTGTACCTACTGAATACAAGATGGAATGAAGTTACCAATAATCCTTGGTATCAGTGATTTACGAAAATTCTAATTAAGTGTAACATTTCATAAAAATTAACAGCCCTATAAATAACTAAAATCTAACAATTATAAATATTTGGCTAGTGATGGTAGTTGTTGTTATTATTATTAACAGCTGCTACCATTTAAACCGAACCCAGACATTTATAACCATTATTTCACATATTCTTCACAACAAATCCTGCAGTTTATTCACCATTTTATAGGTTTAAAAAAAAAGAGGTTAAGAAATTTGTTACACAATCAAATAAAAGATTTAAACCTAAAACATTCTGACTGCAAAGCCCAAGATATCCCATTATTTCACCCTAGTTATTAAAAATGTTCATATCTGAAGCATCAGAAATTCTTAGACCTAGCAGTTCTAGGTTTTATTTAATAAGACAGTTTGTTTTTTAGGGAGATTTTTCTCTGATACATGGTATCATCTTTAGTAATAAGATACTGAAGGAACTCCAAGTTCAAGCTACCATGTCCAAGAGAATACTAGCTTAGACGTAAATATTGGCATGACATACACTAACCTAGATAAGGTTAGGTTTTCATGAGTAATCAATTCCTGGAGGCTGCAAAATGTAAAACTATTTTCTATCATGTCTACAACCCCCCCCCACTATAACTTGATACAACAATCACTTTCTAGAGATGTTGTCTAAGCAATGAAAATTTGATTTTCACGTAAGAAGTTATTGCAGCCCAGAACATATGTTCAGTTACAACCAAGGAATGGCACCATAATTAGTTCTGTCAGAGCTATTTCGCCCTTAGGAATACAGACTCACTCAATTTACATGAGTTGTTTACACTATCTAGGTTATAACACTGGCTCTATCACTTAGCAGTAGGTTGACCCTGAAGACCTTGAACAAGTTACTTCACCTTTATGCCTAAATTTTCTCTTTTCACAAAATAAGAATAATAAAAATGATCTGGTTATCAAGTTGTGAGGATTACTGAAAACAGTGCCAGATACATAAATGCTCAATAAGCATTAATTATCATTATTATCCCAATATTGACCTCCTCTCTCTCTCTCTCTCTCTCACACACACACACACACACACCGCTCTCTGAATAATTCATTCCTTTTACATAACAAGAGGAAAGTAATATCATGTGAACGTACATTTTTACCCCTAAATTTGTCTAAAATATTGTCAGTGACTGTTTACAAGAAGCAGCATAGCAAATGTGCTTGAAAACAGATGTGCCTGGGTTCAAATCTCTAAACTATCACTTAATACACAACCCTGAGTAAGCAACACAGAAGATTAATTCCTACTTTTAGGAAGTCTGTGAATATTAAGTAAAATAATACATGCAAATCACCTTAAAGTACCTACTATTTATTAGGAATTTAAAAAGCATCAGCCCTCTTCCTTCTCAATAGTGGCATAAAAATGTTTTCCTCCCAGGATCTTCATTATTCTGTGAGATCTGCGTTAATATTTAGCCCACTAGATAGAATTGTTCCACAACTAAAATAAGACCATACTAAAAAAGGCAGAGAAACCACACATAAAATTAAGTCCACAATTTCTAGCTGTCTTACCATTCAAGTTTTTTAAGCTCAATATCCATGCACAAGTAGTCATTCATGGCCCATGGTAGGTTTAGGAATTAAAATATGAAGATAAACTATTCCCTCTGTCTCTATCCCAAGAAAGCACAAACCTCTGTAACTCCCATATGCCTTAGTGGATCATTAATTTAGAAAAGTATATATTTAAATCTGTGATTCTCAACTAGGGGTAATTTTGTCTCCCAGGAAACATTTGGCTATTTCTGGAACTATTTTTTATTGTCCCACCTGGGGAAAGTGCTCCCAGCATCTCGTGGATAGTATGCTGCACATCCCACAGCGCACACGACAGCCCTCTACACCCAAGAATTACCTGACCCAAAATGTCAACAGTGCCAAGGCTGAGAAGCCATGATCTAAAAAAAGACCAAAGTATTGGAATATAGAAAGTCTCCCCACAAAAGTATGTTCTTGGCCAAATTTTTACTGAAGACATAAGAAATAAGCAGTTTGATTCTTTCAGATGGGAAACTCCTGATATTGTTAAATTCACATTACAAACTCCCCAACCTAACGAGGGAAGTGAAGTTTACTTTTCTTTGTATATTTGTACCACATAAAAACAAGTTTTTAAAAGAGCTCTGACCTTTCTTTTTTTTTCAATTCAAGTATAGCTGATATACAATATTACATAAGTTACAGGTGTACAACACAGTGATTCACACTTTTTAAAGATAATACTCCACGTTAAATATTGGCTATATTCCCTGTGTTGTACAATATAACCTGGCAGACTATCTTATACATAATAGGGTGCACTTCTTAATACCCTACTTTTATATTGCCCCTCCCCTATCCCCTCTCCCCACTGGTAACCACTAGCTTGTTTTTTGTATCTATGAGTCTGCTTTTTTGTTATATTCACTAGTTTGCTGTATTTTTTAGATTCCACATATGAGATATCATACAGTATTTGTTTTTCTCTGACTTATTTCACTTAGCATAACACTGAGTCTATCCGTGTTGCTAAAATGGCAAAATTTCATTCTTTTTATGGCTGAGTAGTATTCCATTGTACATATCTATCACATCTTCTTTACCTATTCATCTACTGACGGTTACTTAGGTTGCTTCCAGACCTTGGCAATTGTAAATAATGCTGCTATGAACACTAGGGTGCATGTATCTTTTCGAATTCGTGTTTTTGCTTTTTCAGATATACACCCAGTAGTGGGATTGCTGAATTATATGGTAGTTCTTTTTTCAGTTTTTTGAGAAACCTCCGTACTGTTTTCCACAGTGGTTGTACAAATTTACATTCCCACCAATAGAGTACAACGGTTCCCTTTCCTCCACATCTTCACCAACATTTATTATTTGTGTTCTTTTTGATGATAGCCATTCTGACAGGTGTGAGGTGATATCTCATTGTGATTTTGACTTGCATTTTCCTGATGATTAGCATGTGATGATGGCCTGTGGGCCTGATGCATGTCCCCTTTGGGAAACTGTCTATTCAGTTCTTCTGTTCATTTTTTAACTGAGTTGTTTATTTTTTTGATGTTGAGTTGTATGAGCAGTTTATATACATTGGATATTAGCCCCTCATCAGTCATATCATTTGCAAATATTTTCTCCCATTTAGTAGGCTGTCTTTTCTTTTTGTCAATGGTTTCCATTGCTGTGCAAAAGCTTTTAAGTTTAATTAGGTCCCATTTGTTTATCTTTGCTTTTATTTCCTTTGCTTTAGGAGACCAAAAAAATTACTACAATTTATCTCAGAGTGTTCTGCCCATGTTTTCTTATAGGAGTCTTATGGTTTCCAGTCTCACATTTAGATCTTTAATCCATTTTAAATTTATTTTTGAATACAGTGTTAGAGAGAAAGTTCTAATTTCATTCTTTTACATGTAGCTATCCAGTTTTACCGTACCACTTATTGAAGAGACTATCTTTTTTTCCATTGTATATTCTTGCCTCCTTTGTCACAGATTAATAAAGCATAAGTGCATGGGTTTATTTTTGGGCTCTCTATTCTGTTTCACTGACTATGTGTTTTTGTGCCAATACCATACTGTTTTGATTAGTATAGCTTTCTAGTACCAACCTTTAGTTTTTAATTGCACCTGAGATTCATGAAAGCATTATTTATATCACAAAGTTTCTTATACCTTACTTCTATCTTACTTTTTTACAAAATATTAAAAAGCTCATATTTACATGACAGGAAAGCATAGTGCATGAGACCAGCTTTCAACAGATATCATTATTATATCAGATTAACAACGATCAAAAGTTTGATAATATACTATGTTGATGAGAAAAAGGCACAAACGCTGTTGCTGGTATAACCTTTCTGATTACAAATTAGCAGTATCTCTCCAAATTAAAAATGTCTTTTGGCACCAAAATTATACCCACTAAAAATTAATGCACGTACACGTGTGCACAAAGATGTGTAAAAGAATATTCACTGCAGCACTGTTGGTAATAACAAAAGATTGGAAACAACACAAAAGTCTATCATTAGGTGGCTAGTTAAATAAACTACAATATATTCATATAAAGGAATATTCTCAAGTTTTGGAAATGAGGGAGATCTATATGTGCTGGTATAGACAATCTTCTAGATCAATTAAGCAAAATAATAACAGTAACAAGCCACAAAATATGCAGCTTACTCAAAATAGATAGATATACACCCTATGTGTTTATATAGCATATATATATATATATATATATATATATATATATATATATATTTGCATATACATCACAGATTATTGCTGAAAATACACACAAGATACACACACGGCTGCCTCTCGGAAGGGGACTGAGGGCCAAAGGGAAGATGGAGGAGACTCACTGGTATGTGTGAATTTTTTTTAACATGGGTTTATGCTCGCTCTTTTATTTACTGACCGTAAAACTTAAGCCACAAATTCTGAGCCTCAGTATTCTCCAATTTGAAATGATGATAATAATAGTTTAGTTTACTGGTTATTGTGAAGATCAAATGAGAGAGCATAAAATGCTTTGTAAATTATAAAGCAGCACACAAAATTATAAATTAGTACTCACTAAATTCTCCAATCCAATTATAATATTATTATCATTCTTTTGACCTTTTTCTCTAACCCAAAGATGGGAATGTTTAAGATGAAATATGAATGTAGATGCCATCTTAGAACACGTTTTTAAAACAGTTATTTATTTTTATTTTTAATTGAAGTACAGTTGATATACAATATTACATATAGTTACTGATTTCAATTTAAAAGAGTGATTTTTCAAAAAAGTTGTCATAGAGAAACACTAAATGAGCAGATTACAGAAGAAATACATGCTCACTGTTGTAAATAAAGTAAATAAAAACGATAACCACGCTATCACAAAATCTTCGTGTTTTTTCCTTCCAGTCTCTTTTCTCTGCATGCTTAACTGGATTAAATCATTTGTCTAAATAAAATGCTTCCTCTTTACTATAATAAGGCATTCAAATTACAACACTCTTCAGATTATTAAAAACTCCTAATAAAATCATTTTTAATAAAGGCATAATATTTTATCTTGATGAGAGTTCAACTACTTTAAAATGAAATTCCAGTGTATGGGCTTGCCTAATGAACTCTGCCTGGATTAATTTTTCATTAATTTCTACCAATTCTCCAAATTACCAAATCTCGATGGATCGTTCTCCTCCCTCTCCCTCTCTCAAGCCATTTTTCTGCTTTTGGTTTTTGCAGAGTTCCAATTTTACTAAGTCCAAAACTCACAAAACAAATATAAGTGTGTTTATAATTCCTTGAAGAGCAAGTAAAACACTTAGATTTAGCCCTTTAATCAGACTACTAGTGAGAGAGGAGATTAGAACGATTCATTACCAAATAAAGATGCTCAGTCTTTTTCTACTGTATGTTAGTCTGCTATTATTGTTCTGTCTGCAAACAGAGTGAAAACAAAAGAATACACTCTTAGGTTATTCCTGGCAGACTCCCTATTGGACAAACCCAACTGTTCCTAATTAATTTTAACTATGACAGCTCCTCCCAAATGCTGAACATTCCAAGCCATTTTTGAAAATGTTAGATATCACTCAAGGAAGCAAAGATATCCTGAGTATACTGAATTGTAATTGCAGGCAAAAAAGAAAAATATCATTATTGTACCTTTTCCATAGTAGGAACTCAAATAATATGTCATGTTGAATAAATACTCCTTTTCTTCCTCTGAGAAACATGTTGTAACTTTCATACTTTGCCCTGTATTTACCATCATAATTGTTAAACCAGACCACTAAAGTGATACACATATTTATACTGTGTACTTTTTTAAAAATGAAAGTAAAAATAAACAACAGAAACTGTGAAATTATGGGAGATTTCCCCCCTCAATTTCCAAACTTCCTGTAATGCAGTTACATCACTCTTGCAATTTAAAAAAGCATTAAAAGGAAAAGTATTCTGATAGCATTTATTATTTTTGACCATACACTAAGATTCTTTTAATTATGTCCCATTCTAAAGATTTTTTTATTATGGAAAAAAATCCTTGCTAAATTAAAACAAGAAAACTTCAGGATAAAGCTGAACTACTGGAGGATTATTTAAAATATTTATATTATGTCATCTTTCAATAAAAGAAAATCTTTATCATCATCAAGAGCACCACTTGTGCACCCACAAGTGTTGTAAAGACACCAGGAAAGGTACTAGAGATTCAGAGGCAAAAGACATTGCTTCCCTCCTCAAGACAACAGGGCATATACTGAGAAAGAATAAAAAATACAAGGGAGCAATGGATTTGCCAAGCATCTAGCACACTGAGAAGTACAGAAGACAGCTTTTGGGGTCCTACAGACCTTGGTTCAAATCTCAGATCTACCACTTACTAACTTATGTAAATTACTTCCCTCATTTATAAAATGGAGTGTTAGGTTAACTGAAGCAAAATGTCTGGCAAATAGTAACACCCAAAAAGAAGCTAATAGTATCATTATTATTAGAGATTCAGGCTTAAGAAAGAAATAGGCAATCAGCAAAGTTTAAAAAAAGGAAGTATTAATATCTCTTTTGTAATCTACCACCATAAGCAAAAATCATAAATCTTTCTCACTCAAGTTCACTTCTTATTGACAAGAAGGAAACAGAACATCTAGTGAAGACAACTGAAATTAGAAAACACTAAGGCTTTACAGCACTAAAGTACTCTAGGAAAGTCACCACTACATCTCCAAATCACAGAATATGATCTAAAAAAAAAGAGTGTTAGTTGGAAAGGCCTTAGGTCAGCTAATTCAAACTTCTACTAGAATGTAAACACCATGTTTTGTTTGCCTCCAAGCTCTAAGAATTATTATCTATTTTGTTCATTAGTATATCCTTAGTACCTAGAATAATACCTAGCACAAAATGAGAATGAATATTAAAACTAATAAAACTGAGGCCTGGAGATTTAACTCAATGCCACACAGTTAGCTGTTGGCAGAACTTGGACTGCAAAGTTTCATTATTCTAGTATTCTATCCTGTCCAGAAGATAGAATATGATAATTTAGACAATTTATTTTGGAGGTTGGGAGCTGGAGGGTTGGTTCGCAAGCAGAGGAAAGAGGATGGAAAGAGTAAATTAAGACATTTTTCATGTTGTTTCTCCCAACTGTCAGTTTTGCTTAATTGATAAAGACAAAATATTATAAACAAGACAATCCCAGAACAGTGCCTAGCACATAATAGGTACTTAACAAATACTGGCTGAATGAATAAATCTACTCCAAAACCATTATTATCTCAGGACCAGAGGCAGAAACTAACTGCAGCATCTGTTTAATCTTTGTAACTGTCATAGAGCCCTTTAGAATTTTCAAGTCATTCATAAGACAAACAGTTATTAATCACTTTCTTCCAGATGGGCACTGAGGGAGAAAGCTGAATTGAAAGATGTCCCTGCCCTAGAGGATCTCTCACTAGAGTATACCTATGTCTAAGTCTGTGAGTTGTGGGGGGTGATGGTGACACAAACACATCAATAATGAATGTGAAACCACACTGCGTTGTTACCTGTTTATTTGCTTCAAGCAGTTAAAAAATTAAACTAAACACAAATCAGCCAAGTTTTTAAATAACAGGGAGGCACAGTAGGGTAAATTTACCTTGGGAAGGTTCTTTTTCCTGTGCCTTTACAATATATCTTATTGCCTCAATGTCTTAAAAATCAAAATATTCTAAATTGACTTATTTCAATTATCAATATAAATGAACCATCAATGTGTGTTCTCTCATATGTGAAACACTGAAGGATAATACTCCTGATTCAGTATTTACTCTGCGTACGTGTTAATATTTAAATATATAGCCACAAGAACATATTTAAATTATTTGTCTACAAAAACTGACAGAGCCTGAAGAAAATATCCAGAGATGAATGATAGTAAATAGAAACCGAAAACAGTCTTACCCAGGGAGAGACTAAAGTATGCACACAACTAAGAAGCAAATCTACAGGAGTCTTCAAGAGAACAAAATTTTTAAGGGAAAACTGATAGAATTGGCCAACAGAGCCTGAGAGCAACAGTGTGCCAACAAGATTTTGGTTAATGCCTATCACTAACCAGACTAATAAAAAGTGAACACCCAAAAGTCAATGTTGCCATTCCTTGAATTTGAGTTTCAGTAGAACCCTTCCAAAGAGATTTGCCATCAAGAATAAATCGACAGATTTCAAGTATTCTTCTCCATTACCTGCTTGCCAAAATAGAGTAAGCAACAACCAAAGAAACTGGGAAATAAAACAGACTTCACTTATGAAGCTGGTAATTCCTGCAAGCTGAAGGTAGTCATTTTACTTAAGGCACATGTTTATATGCGATTCCCGGTTCCTGGGGAGAACATTTTTCACTTAGTCTCTCTATCCTAGAATGCTAGGCAAAACACCTCCCAAAGTCTCTTGGTCCCGACACAGAAAACTCTCCAGCGCAAATGTATAACCTAACCCAGTGTTTTACCCTAGAAGCCCTGACAAATCCAGGCCAAGGAGACTACAAGGTGGCAGAGACATACTACAGGCAGGCAGGAAAGCTGGGGTGGGACCCAACAGGGAGGTACATGACCACCAGCTCTGGAGGGAACAGGTTGAGAAGGTGAGGCTGGGGTGAGTTTTGGTCAAAAAAGCGGGAAGGGACTGACAGGTGCATCACCTCATCATCCTGGACATCACGGAAAGATTGTAATTGTCTTTTTTTTACAGAGACGGAGGAACGAGGCTCCCAGAATCAGTAATGTTGAGCGGTTTTCTGGGAAGCACAAGGATTGGAATCTAAAGGAAGCAGGTGTGGTGATGATTCCCCCAGGACGAGTGATCTCTTAGGTCGTTTCCAGCACCAAGACTGGCGGAACCATCCCACCTGTTAAAGGATGTTTCCTGGTTATCCGCTTGGACAGCGATATAGAGTCCACCGGGTAGGAGTGGTAGCAGAGTTGAGAAGACTGAACTGGAGGGGTGGAATCTTGACCCAGCAGGAAACCTTATCAAGAGGGTAAGAGGCTGAATCCAGGAAGGGGCTAGCAGGGTAAGTACGCGCTCGGGTAGGATGAGACTCATTTGGAAGAGAGGCTGACTGGAAGAAACTGCTGGGAAAGGGAGGGGTTTCGTCGAACTCCAGTGGGAAAAGGCCGGTTTGGAGAGGACAGACTAGCTTGGAGCGGGCCGTGAGCCTCTGGCTCGGTAAGGTGACTCTGCCCGGAGGGCGAGCCTCGTGAGGGTCGAGGGCTGCCCCCGGGGCGAGGCTGATCCGCGCGAGCTCAACAGGAGCTCACCTGGAGTGCGTCCGGCCTGGAAGGAGGAAACTTCCTGGGTGGGTGAACGCGGACTGGAGTGAGAGGGGCGGGCACCCACCGAGCGGGGCAGGGGGTACCGGCCACTGAACGCGGGCACGGAGGGTCGCGGAGGAGGGGGCGCCGCGTGGGGCGGAGCCGAGACACCGACCGGCCGGGGCGGGGTCGCGACTACTGCGGCGGAGCTGCCGGCTCGGGGTGGCGCCCTCCCCCAGCCACACTCACTCACTCACACTCACACACACACACACACACACTCACACACACACACACTCACACACACACACACACACACACACGCGCGCGCGCGCGCGCGCGCTCTCAGTATCCGCCGCCGGCCGGGGCAGAGAGAAACTGCCCGGGTCGGTGAACCACAGGGCGGTGGGGGAGGGGGCCGGGGACACCGGCCGACCGAGCCCGGCGGACGGGCGGGCGGCGTTACCTGTGTCAGGGAGAGCTGGGCCGCCGCAGCCATGGTGTTTCCATCATGCACGGGAGGGGAAGGAAGGACGGGCGGACGGGGGCTCGGGGCGGGGAGGAGGCGGAGAGAGCGGCCGGAGGCGAGGCCGGGGCGGGCGGGCGGGCGTCTCCCCTAACTTCGACAACTTCCCTCCTCTCCCCCGCCCCGCCCCGCCGGGCCCCGCCCGCCCGGCACAGGCCGCGGCAGCACCCAAACCCTGGCGCCGGAGTTTTTGCCTCCGGACCGGAGTTTGCCCCCGTGGGCCGCCTGGGAAAACCCGGAGCGGATATAAAATTAAGGCAGAGGGGCTGTGGAGGCAGAGGCAACTACAGCTTTTCCTGAGAACTTTAGGCAGGTCACCTACCCACTCTGAAAAACGAGGGAAATTATACCTAAAGTTCAGGTTGCTTGTGAGGACTAAATGAGAGGATGATAGGAAATAGTAACAGTACTTAGTATATGCAAGAATCTGTGTTAGACGCTTTATTTTTAAACTGTATAAATGAAGGAACTGAGACATAGTTGTACAAATGAGGGAAATGAAACATAACTAAGTGGCATGTGTAAGGTCATACAGCTGATCAGATAACTGGTGGATTAGAATCCAGGTTGACACCTAAACTTTTCATTTAACCATCTGCTGTAAGGGTATAATATTCAAAAACAAGACTCTAATAAGTCATTCCCTCCAGGAGCCGAAACCTAGATGGGAGGGGGAAAGAATAGTTTCCTGGACCACTTACTTCCTGCCACACTTTGATTGTTCAGTAAAAGAGCACTGGGACCTGCTCAGTTCTCCTAACTCCTCCCATAATCCACCTGGCAAACTCCTCCTACTGTCTCAAGACACAGCTGAAGCATCACATCCTTTGCAAAGCATCTCTTGACTTCCCCAAGACAGAGTTACACACTATCCTCTTTTTAACATTTCTTCTCTACTTAATGAAGTCATCATCACCCTAATGACTGTTGACATCTGTCAACCCTCTTGACTGAGCTCCTCAATGGCAAGGACTGTTTCTGATATATTTCTACATCCTCAGACCCTAGAATGTGTTATGTACTCAGTATAAGGCCTTAGTTCCTGCCAAGTTAAACATAACACAGCCTACATTTTCTCATGCTGCCTTCTTCAGTTGGAATAACCAACCAGTTACTTGAAATTCTCATCTTTTAAGGCTCGGTTTATATGCCACCTACTTCAAAAAGCCTTCTAGGAAGTCCCACCCCACATCTTAGTTGCTCTGATATGATCTTTAAATGCTACCTTGTTTTTAAAAGTGAGTTGAGGGCTTTCCTAAACCCCCACTAGATTGTAAAGTCCTTAGGACAAAGGGCTGACTCACAACTACATCCCTGTCACAGTTTAGCCCAGCACAGGGTAGGCCTCAATAAATGTTTCTGCCCAGAATGGGTCTTCCTGTCTTAGTCATGGTGACTTCCCTCAACAACAAACTGTAACTCTAACAGGCCCACACCCCTGTTAGCATTATCATAGCAGTCCCCATTTGATACACCAGGAGGGCCTACTGAACAAAGTCCAGGATGAAGTTAGTCCCATAAGATTTTAGACCTTTGCCGCCAGAGGCAAACCATACCAGAAATGCCCCCAGAAATTCCTGACTCTACTCAGACCCCCTTTTACAAGGTCCAACCACGAAGAGCCAGGCATGCAGGTCTAGTGAGCAGCCACTTATTCAAGAGAGTCTCCTTTGGCGTCTTTTTGCTGTTATTCTCTTTAACTTAGAGAAGGGGAGATAATGTTTTAAATTTCTCCCCTTCCACCTGGTACATTTATCAGCTATAACCACAACTGCTATTTCTACTTTAATTTTCTAATTTACATTGTCACTTTTGAACTTCACAACTGAAAAGCAGTAATCATCATACCCACTTTACAGATGATGTAACTGAAGGTCACAGAGGTTAAGTGATTTTCCCAAGGCTATACAGCCAATAACCAAAGCAGTATAGCATAGTGAAATAAACAAGGCTTGGACATCAGAAATATCCAGATTCCAATCCTGTCTGTACTATTTACCACCTGTACAACCTTAGGGTTATTGTGAGGATGAATGAGATAACATATATGGAAAAACCTAAAGATGTAGATATATAAATTTTATTAAGAAAGTCGAGGAATAAATTGCTATTGGGTGTACAAATTCACTTGCTATTCAAGGAGACGCCTCCAAACTATATGAGATACAAGATATTACTCTTAGGTAACAGGGATTCTTGGGAGACCCTGGTGTATAGAGTTTCCTAGAACTCAGTGTGGGGTAGTAAGGAGAATATTGGAGGCACTTAGTGTGGGAGCTCAGACAAATCATTTAACCTGTTTGAGCCTCTTTTTCTCATATATTAAAAAATGAGAAAATTAGTTATCAGACAAATGCAAATCAAAACAAAAATGAGGTATCACCTCACACCAGTCAGAATGGCCATTATTAAAAAGTTTATGGATGATAAATGCTGGAGAAGGTGTAAAGAAAAGGGAACTCTCCTACACTGTTGATGGGAATGTAATGTGGTGCAGCCACTATGGAAAATAGTATGGAGATTCCTTAAAAAGCTAAAAATAGAATTACCATGTGACCCAGCAATCTCACTCCTTGGGATATAATTGGATCCAAAAAGATACATGCACCCCAATGTTCATAGCAGCACTATTTACAATAGCCAAGACATGGAAGCAACCTGAATATCCATTGACAGATGACTAGATAAAAAAGTTGTGATATATATATCTAAACACACACACACACGCGTGCGTACACACAATGGAATCCTACTCAGCCATAAAAAAGAATAAAGTAATGCCATTTGCAGCAATATGGATGGACCTGGAGATTGTCATACTAAGTGAAGTAAGTCAGAGACAGACAAAAATCACATGATATCATTTTTATGTGGAATCAAGAAAAATGAGACAAATGAACTTTTTTACAAAACAGAAACAGGCTTACAGAGGTAGAAAACAAAGTTATAATTACCAAAGGGGAAGGGGAGGGGAATAAATTTGGAGTTTGGAATTAGCAGATACAAGCTACTATGTATGAAATTGATAACTATAAACAGATAAATAACGAGGTCCTAGTGTATAGCACAGGGAACTATATTCAATACGTTGTAATGACTTATAATGAAAAAGAATATATATATATGATTGAATCACTGTGCTGTACACCAGAAACTAACACATTGTAAATCAACTATACTTCAATTAAAGAAAGAAAGAAAGAAAAGTTAAAAATGAGCAAATCAATGTGGAAAATGTTGAGGAAATATAAGGAATTATTATTGTTATAATTCCTGTGTGATTTATATCAGTCAAAAACAACACCTTGTATTTATGCAGTATTGCTTTTCACAGTTTATAAGTGTGTTTACATAACAGCATCCAGCACAACTCCTGGAGTTGAATAGGTACATAATAAAAGTGTGTGGAGCTGAACTGAATGCAGAGTCTCATGTATAGTTAATATTTGGATCCTCATTTTATGCCCATGTCACAGCTAAGAAAACCAAGGAATAAATATTTTATAAATAACTTATTTAAGTAAGGGCCACTTAAAGCAGGTTTGGACCTTGATTAAAATAATAGTGATGATAATCAGACCTCTCAGTAATAGAAGACTGTTTGTATTGGAATTGCCCCAGGCTCCTTTCCAGACCACCAATAATTTGTATTGGCTTCCTTCTTTGCTCATTGGTTCTGGTTTAAATTAAAAACTTGACATATATTGGGGGATGGGAATGATGGTCCAAACTCCCAAAAAGGCCTAGAACTTCCGGGATTGAATTTTTTTTTAGACTACACACCAATGACAGTTTGCAAATGTGTGTCCTAGATCTCATCAGAACACTGGGTCATATCCCAAATCTATTTTAGGAAAAAAAATGTAGCTAATGGAAGATGTATTATGATCTAATTCATTGTAGCAAGAATGAGCTTCATGGTGCAGACAAAAAGGCCTTATCTGTTTCTTCTAGGGCAACTTAATGTCTCTGGGTCTCTAAGCTTCATATTCCTTATGTGTACATTGGAGATAATAATACCTACATTTAGGTGTGTAAGGACTAGAAATCATGCATAAATGTCTTATCAAAGAGCCTGACCTGGAATGGATGCTTAATAAGTGGCAGCTGTAGGGATACCATTCTTCAAGATCACCATTGAACTCTACTGGTCAAACAACCTTCCAATTACTAAGTCAGTTTTGAAATAAGTTAACTATTAGAAAGGAGTGCCTTGAACAGCTGACACACATATCCCTGTCACTGGAAAGGCAGATGTTTCCCTAGGTAAATAAAGTTGTGTGTGATGACTTAAATCTGGATCCTGATAACCAACAATCACTACTTTGGCGTATATTATTTCATTTAATCCTCACTATAGGGGTTATTATTAATTTTATTTTGCAGAAGAGGAATTTGTTCAAATTCATAGTGACAAGGCTAGGATTTATACACAGGTCTTCTGACTCAAATGTGCTTTTTATTAGGGCATGTTGCTAGTGTCCTGCAGACATTTATCACTTCCAAGAAAACTTCATAAAATGGAGCTTTTGGCCATGGAAAGCTGAAGATGAGGCTCTGGATTTATAACAATCCTGAACCCAAGATGATCCTGAAGAGGAGAACTTAGATCACGAACAGCTATGTCATTAGCCTGTCTTTCCATCTTTCCTACTATAACTCCCACTCCTCCCCACCAACCCACCCTTATGAGAAACTACAGCTACTTTTATTTCTTTATTTTCCAACTTTCAGAGATGACTGTCCTATCAGCTCTTCATGAACACTGCACGTCTGTGATGTCAGCTTTTAGAAATGCAGGAAGATTGATTGAAATTATGGGGGAAAAAAAAACTGTGAGGAGCTCTCTGAATACACAAAGAACCAGTTTATCTGCGTGAGACT
Organism: Camelus ferus; assembly: GCF_009834535.1. NCBI lineage: Eukaryota > Metazoa > Chordata > Mammalia > Artiodactyla > Camelidae > Camelus > Camelus ferus. The sequence continues at coordinate 37,014,134 of NC_045708.1, forward strand.
TTGAGAAAGCCCTTCTATATAAATGGTGCTAAGCTACAAAAAAAAAATTATACTACAATTGTAATGGTAATCTAGAGCTCATGCTTCCAAGCTGCTGGTTTCATAAATATAGCCCATTATTGTTCATGTTTGCCCAGGGCAGAAAAAATATGTGTGGCTGCACAATAATAACAATTGTGCTGCACAAATAACTGTCCCTGTGCCAGGGACTGAAAAGAACAAGCAGTAAGAGATTTTTAAATGCCACACACACCCAGGGTGTGATAGGACAGTTCAAAATTGTCGTCACTGCTAATTTTTCTAGGCAAGGGGGTGTCCTGGGAAGACACTGAATTTAGAACTGAGAAGACCCAGCCTGGTCCAGTCTTGGCTCTGCAACTTCCTAATTTTGTGACTTTGGACAAGTCAGGGAACTATACCAAGTCATGATTTCCTCTCCTGTAAACTGAAAGTAATAATAACACCTACCTGATGGTGCTATTATAATGATTAAGTGAGGTTTGTTGTGAAAGCAGTTAGCCTAATACCTGGAACACAGCAGACACTAGATAAACATTAGCTCCTATTGCTTCCTACTGGAGACTGTTTAGGGTTTAAGAAGCCAGAAACAGGGGGTGGGTAATACCTCAGTGCATGCTTAGTATGCACCAGGTCCTGAATTCATTCCCCAGGACTTCCATTAACAAACAAAAAGAAACCAGAAACAAAATAGAAATCATTTGTAAACATCTTCAGTGGCTTTCCAAAGCCTAACTTAAAGGCTTTTTGAATAAAGTTAGATCACTCATTAGTAACATTTATAGAGTACTGTAAAGTAAGGGAGATTATTATTACATTTATGTCTCCAAAGTTCCATTGGCTTCTATCAAGCAAGCAAATGCAGTTTTACACTTGTACTATTTCCTTCCTTTTTCTTTCCTTTTTTTTTTTCTTTCTTTTTTTTTTTTTTTATGAAGGGTCCTAGAAGCTATAAGAAACCAAAAGAATGCCATGGGAAAGAAAATGTTTACATTCAAGGCTGCAGGTCCTTTCATCTGCAGGTTTCAAAGCATTGTCTCTATCACTAATTACAAGTTCTGCTTAACATGTGGGAATGCCGAGACACCATCAAATTAAGAAGCTTGCCCTAAATCACAAGGCAAGTCTGCAGATAGGCTACAGACAGAACAAAGCTGTCCTGTTTGCCAGCCTTAGGCTCTAAAGTAGGGCACATGAGAGGCAACAGAGGCTTCAAGTAATGAGGAGAAAAGTTTGGGGAATTCTGATTCTGTCCTTATGAATCATTGCAGTGACAAGAGTGTGGGCTTTAGAGTAAAATTTGACTTCAAATCTCAGCTCAGCCCCTTCCTAAATATGTAACCTCAGTGAAATCATAAATTAAGTCTTAGTTTCTTTGTCTGTAATATGGGGATATTAATTCTTACTTCTAAGGGTTTGGGGAAAGTTAAACGATAAAACTTTTGTGAAAGAGCCTAGCACAAAAGTGACTTTGAAGGTTCATGTACTGGAGAAAACTGACACCACTCATGTACACATAATGACAAATAGACAACTCTTTCAGTAAAAGATTTTTTAAGCCACAATCACAGTTGTGTCTCAGTGTAAAACGATGACTGTATATTGAACATTTCATAACACAAATAGAGGATGCCTTGTTCAGGCCATCATCGCTTTTCTTCCTTGTTTCTATGCTTTCTTTCATAGCCCAAGTTCAGACTATCAGCAAGTTTTGTTGGCTCAACCCTCAGTATATATCTGAAACTCCAAGCCTATTTTCAAAATATATTCCAGATCTGACCTTTTCTCACTATCTTAACTGCAACCATCACCTTTCTCCTGGACAACTGCTAAAGCTCCTTAACTAATATCCCTAATTCCATCTTTGCACCTAGGTCTATTCTTCTTATCATGGACAGAGTGATCTTTTAAAAACATGCAACAGATCTTATCATTTCCCTATTTAAAACCCTCCAGAGACTTCTCATCAAACTGACCATTGGCCTACAATGGGTCCAGGTCTTTCCAGGTGAAGTATGTGTCAGCAAAGCATAGAAGAACAAGTATGTTCTGGGCATGTTGAGATATTTGCTGGAATGGAGCGTGGTGGGGGTGGGAGAGGGAGGAACTAGCAGAGGAGGATGGAGGAGGTGTTAGGAAATACCCAGAGGGAATCATGGCTGGGCCAGGATAGGCTTAGAGAAATATGTCTTTCTGGAGATTCTCAGACAGGCAAAATCACCACTGGAAGCAAATGGGACAATTATTGTTTTGTGTTGATAGTATTTTCAAATCTAATGGCCTTGATTTTTAAAAAGCACAGTCAGGAACCTACTGTAACCTTCCAAAAGGAAGTCAGGTTTATCTGCCAGGAGCCCTAACATCAGGACAGTGGTTAAGAGGAGAGACTTTGAAATCAGACAAATTTGAGATGAATCAAGGCCCTCCACTTGTAAGCTATAACACCATGAACAGGTTATTAAAAGTCTTTGAGTTTATTTCTAGGTATTTTGCTGGTTTTGTTGCAATGGAAATGTTTATGCCAGTTATAAAATTCTGGGTTTTGAAGTAAAATAATAGTGAATGAAGGGCCACAAATGGCAAAATATCCTTTTTTGTGGGTGAGTTGTATTCCATTACATATATATACTACATCTTATTTACCCATTCATCTATTGATGTGTAATTAGGATGCTTCCATATCTTGGCAATTATAGATAATGTTGCTGTTAAAAAAAATTAGTATTTCTTTTTCATCCCATACAAGGGGTCACATTGACCAAAGCCTCACTCTGTACCTGTGTAACTGACCAAAGCCTCTCTGATGAACTTTGTGTACTAACCTGTCAATATGATACATAAATTCTTTGTCTCAAGAATGTATAAAACTGCATCTCTAACTCCTGACTAGTGAAACAGTTCTCAGAGCTTCTGAGAGTCTGTTTTCAAGGTTATAATCCTCAGTTTAGCTCAAATAAAATTCACTTTTCTTGCTTCTTAAAAAAAAAAAGTCTTTGAGCCTCAGTTTTATGCAAACTATATTATAATCTTTAAGAAAATTAAATAGACAATGCTTATAAAGCATTTAGCACAGTGTCTGGCACATGGGAATGGAAATACGTGCCTAATAAATGGAGACTATCACATTACGGTTAAGGGAATGATGATTAAGGATTTGGTTATCTTTACAACAGTCCCATGTCCATTAGGTTTACGAGTAAACACTGTGTCTCATTCCTAACAGAGATCTGAAGTGAATCTGTCAATTTTTGAGTCTAAGGAGACTGTCCCTATTCACAGCAACGTTTGGTTCTAAGAGATACCAAAAAAAGGGTACATACTTGCACTGAAGACACTGTCCGCTCTGTCCTCCAGTCCAGAAAATCAAAGTATATAAATAGAAGAGCAGCATCATGTTTGCATTTAATTGTATATAAATATAATTATACACCATCAGTGCTCGGTGTTTAAAGAAAAAACTTTTGGTTATTTTCAATATTGTGTCTATATTCAAGCCAAGGACTTCAGCTGATGTTCAACTAAAGAAGCAAGGATTTGACCCAAGGCTGAAGAAAAAAATTGGCTGAGACGAGCTTAAGCAGACACAATGTGTCTTTGTATTATACTGAACAACTTCAGGGATTTTTCAGGGATCATTTTGACAAAATAAAATTTTTGCTTTGCTTACTGTCAAGCTTAACCTCAAGCAAGATAAGACTGTTCTTTTCACAAACTCATACATTATAAGTAGGTAAAATCAAGGAAGTAAATAAAGTAAAATCACAGATTTAGTGTCAAAATGTTTTGGGTTCAAATCCTGCCTCTGCCCCTGGGAACTTGGGCAAGTTACTTAACCACTCTGTCCCTCATGTGTGAAATGGGGATGATAAGTCTTATGTCACTGAGCAATTGTAAGGATGAAATGATGATAATTTATATCAAGTTCTTAGTATCATGCTAGGTATACAAACAGCATTCAACGTGCTACTTTTTAAAGTTCTTGTTACATCAAAATACACTGGAGTCTAGAAAATTCTCAACATTGAATAACTGGATTCAAGAAAACCAGTTGTTTTTGAAAGACTATAGATCTGAAATTTCTGTATAAAGCAAAACACCCCTACAGTTAAACATTCACCAAAGGCTACTGTGAAAATAATTTTTTCATTATTTAACATAGAAGATAATGATTAGAACTTCAACAGTAATTATCTCAGGCCCAGACAACATCCTAATACTTCTAGCCTGGTGGGCTTATTTTCAGACCACTGATTAGAACTCCCAAGGACAGATTTATATAAAGAATGGGACTTAAAGAGCAGACAATCGGCATCTTCCCATTTATTCATTCATTCAACAAGTAAGTTTTTAGCATATATTATTCCCCAAGCATTCTACAAGGTAGAGGAATCACAAAATTGAAAAAGACATAATCCCCACCCTCAAGAAACAAACAGACAAGAGAGGAAGACAGACAAGTAAAATGGCAATTATAAATGCAATGTTATAAAGTTAAAAGAATACAATCCCAGTGATGTGGAAACACACTGGAAGACTACAACATTGTACGGTGGGACAAGGAGAAACTTCCTAGTAGAAGCTGTGGATAGGCTGAGACCTGAAGTGTGGGTAGAAATTACCTTGGTGAAGCAAGGGATGGATAGAGAAGGGAGTGTACCAGACAGAATGAGTAAAGTACACAAAGGCCCAGAAGAAAAAGGAAGCAAGGAGATAGGAAGAATCTTGTAATTCAGTTGGGTTGAATTTTTGTTTGTAAGGCTGCAAGGTTAGGGTGGGATGCAAACTGGCCTCGTAAGATAATAAGTGAAATTTTCATTTTAAGGGCAATGTCACTGAAAGTCTCCCATCGAGGGAAATAAAAATCCAAAATTGTGTTTTAGAAAGGTAATTTTCTTTGACATTGTACAGGAGTTTCTAGACAGGGCAATTAAGCAAGACAAAGAAATAAAATGCATCCAAATTGGAAAGGAAGAAGTAAAAATATCTTTATTCACAGATGAGATAATCTTGTATATATAGAAAATCCTAGCCAACAGGCACATGAAAAGATGCTCAACACTGCTAGTCATTAGGGAAATGCAAATCAAAACCATAAAGAGATAGCACCTCATATCTGTCAGAATGACTATCATCAAAGAGAACACAAATAACAAATATTGGAAAAGATGTGGAGGAAACGGAACACTTTTACTCTGTTGGTGGGAATGTAAATTTGTACAACCACCATGGAAAACAGTATGGAGGTTTCTCAAAAAAAAAAAAACAAAAAAAAGAACCACCATATAACCCAGCAATTCCACTCCTTGGTATGTTTGAAAAAAACAAAAACACTAATTCGAAAAGACATGCATGCTGAGGCTCATAGCAGCATTATTTATAATTGCCAAGATCTGGAAGCAACCTCCATGTGTCCATCAATAGATGAATGAATAAAGAAGATGCAGAAGATATATTCAATGGAATACTACTCAGCCATAAAAAGAATGAAATTTTGCCATTTGCAACAACATGGGTGGACTTGGAGGGTATTATGTTAAGTGAAATAAGGCAGACGGAGAAAGACAAATACTGATATCCCTTATATGTAGAATCTAAAAAATACAACAAACTAGTGAATACAACAACAACAACAAAAAAAACAGATTCACAGGTATGGAGAACAAACTAGTGGTTACCAGTGGGGAGAAAGAAAGAAGGAGGAGAAATAAAGGAGTAGGGGATTAAGAGGTACACACTATTATGTATAAAATAAGCTACAAGGATGTATTGTACAATATGGAAAATATAGCCAATATTTTATAATAACTGTAAGTGGACTATAACCTTTAAAAATTGTGAACCACTATACTGTATATCTTTAACTTATATAATATTGTATACCAACTATACTTAAATAAAAATTACTATTTAAAAATTTTAAAAATCCTAAAGAAACAAAAAAAATTGGAATAAATAAGTTTAGCAAGGTTGCAAGATGGAAAATCAATATACAAAAATCAGCTATATTTCTATACACCAGCAGTGAATAATCTGAAAGTGAAATTAAGAAAACAATTTTACTTACAATAGCATCAGAAAGAAAAAGTACTCAAGAATAAATTTAACAGAAGTATAAGACTTGTAATTGAAAGTTACAAAACATTGAAAGAAATTAAAGAAGACCAAAATAAGTGGAAAGATTTCTCAAGTTCATGGATTAGAAAACTTAAGTTTGATATGGCAATACTTCCCAAACTGATCTACAGATTAAAATGCAATTTCTATCAGAATCCCACCTAACTTCTTCGTAGAAATTAACAGTTCTAAAGTCCCTATGGAATTGCAAGGGATTCAATCTTGAAAATAAAGAACAGAGTTAGAAGATTCACATTTCCTGATTTCAAACTTACTACAGAAGTATGATAATCAAGATTGTGTGATACTGACATGAGGAGAGACATATAAATCAATAGAACAGAATTGAGACTTTAAAAATAAGCCCATATATTTATGGTCAATTGATTTTCCAGAAGATTGCCAAGACAATTCGATGGGGGGAAGAATAGCCTTTTCAACAAATGATACTGGAACAGCTGGATTTCCACATGCAAAAGAATGAAGTTGGGCCCCTTCCTCATATCGTATACAAAACCCAACACAAAATAGATCATTGATATAAACTAAGAGTTTCTTACTGTAAAACTCTAAGAAGGAAAAATAGATGTAAATCTTCGTGACCTTGGATTAAGCAATAATTTCTTAAATGGAACACCAAAAGCATAAGCAGCAAAAGAAAATTAGGTAAACGGACACCATCAAGAAAGTAAAAAGACCACCTAAGGAATAGGAGAAAATATTTCCCAATCTTATATCTGATAAGTGAATTATCCAGAATATATAAAGAACTCTTACAACTCAACCAATTAAAATGGATAAAACATTTGAATCAATATTTCTCCAAAGAATATGTACAAATAGCCAAAGAATACACCAAAAATGCTCATTTAGGAAATATAAATCAAAACAACAATGAAATACAGCTTCAAATCCACTAAAATGGCTATAATTTTAAAAATAGACAGTAACAATTGCATATCCACGTGCGAAATAGTGGAATTGTTGAGATTGTTACAGTAATTTAGTGTTGGCAAGGATGTGGAGAAATTGGACCCCTCATACATTTCTCGTGGATGTATGAAATGACACAACCACTTTGGAAAACAATTGGACAGTTCCTCAAAGAGCAAAACATAGAGTTACCATGCCTCAACAATTCGATTCCTAGATATATAGCTAACAGAATTAAAAACATATGTCCACATAAAAACTTGTATATGAATATTCCTAGTGGCATTATTCATAATAGCCAATGGTGGAAACAACCCAAATGTTCATCACTGATGAATGGATAAATACATGTAGCATATTCATACAATGGAGTATTATTCAGCAATAAAAAAGGATGAAAGTACTGATACATGCTACAATGATATTGTATGATTCCATCTATATGAAATGCCCGGAAAAGGCAAATCCACTGAAACAGAAAGCAGATAAGCAGTTGCCCAGAGCTTGGGGAAGGGGAGAAGGAGAATGACTTTTTGGGGTGATGAAGATTTAGTTAATGGTAATGGTTGTGCAACTCTGTGAATATTGTAAAAACCACTTAACTGTATACACACACACAAAATGAAAGGTCTGGCTCTGTGTGAAGGATAGATCAGTGAGATCAAAGAGTCTCTGAAGAGATCCTGGTAAACGTTTTTGGAAAGAGGCAAAAGCAGTGGTGATGTACTTAAGAGAACTGATTATAGATATACAGTATACCACAGTGGTAAAGTTGTGGGCTTTAAAGGAAAACACACCTTGATTTTAACCTCAACTCTGATGCTTACTGGTTGTGTGATTTGAGGTTAGTTCCTTAGCCTATTTGAGCCCTAGTTCCCTCATTTGTAAAGCAGAGGAGATAAAAGTTGTACCATGTTGGGTTGGCACTGTACAGAAATTAACAGCCATATTGGTCTAGAAATCTTAAACATAATTTTTTCCATTTGTACAGGGGTAATGCACTGTATTAAATATGTAAGGTCTTATTTACATGGGTTTGATTATAGAAACTAATAAAGTATTCTTTAAATTAAAAAAATGGAGGAGATAAAAACAGCTCTAGATTGTAGGGTTATCGTGAGGAATTGTTCATTTATTTTAAAAATAATCATTGAGTCTACTATGTGCTAGACACTTTTCTAGGTACTGAGAATACAACAGTAAACAAAATAGACAAAACTCAGCCTTCATGTAGCTTATGCTTCAATGGGGGAAGAGTGGCAATTATATAAAAAATATATAAAAGTATAAGTAAACAATATTTATTTATAAATTATGTTTATATTTTATAACTAACTTATAAATTATTTATTTTCCTCCTTATCAACTCATAAGTATACATATACACATCTACGATTTTATATACATATATATATGTATATAAAATCATAAGTTGATAAGGAGAAAAATATATTAGGGAAAGAAGGATAGATGGGAGCTTATATGAGAAGGGGGAGAGGCTGAGATTTTTAAGAGTGATCATAGAAGTCCTCATGAATAAGGAAACATTTGAGAAAAGCCTTAAAGAGAATGGCCAAGAGTATATCTCGGATGAGGAGCCAATCAAGGGAAAGAGAACAGCAGATGCAAAGCAGGATGTGCCTGATGGGTTTGAGAAACATCAAGGAAGCCAATATGGCTGGAGCAGAGCGAGGGAAAGGGTGAAAGATTAAGAAAGGAAGTCAGAGAGGTCATGGTGTCCCATATCAAGTGGGACATGGTCTTGTAAACCATTTTAAAGACTTTGCCTTTTACTTTAAATGAGACAGAGTTTTGAACAGAGGAAGAACATGATATAGCTTAAGTTTTAAAAAGATTATTTGGGACTACTGAAGGAAAAATAGATCATAGGTAAACAAGGACAGAAATTGGTAAAAAAAAAAAAAAAAAAAAAAAAAAAAAAGAAAGAAAAGAAAAGTGAGATTGTTGCACTGATCCAGATATGATGATGAATGATGGTTTGGGGCAGGGGGTTAGCACCGCGGAGAGAGGTGTCAAGAAGTGGTCGGATTTGTATATATTTTGAAGGTAGGGCCCACTGGATTTGCTAAAGGATCAACTGTGAGGAATAGAAGAGAAATAGAAGAGTCAAGGATGATGCTAGTTTTTTGCCAGAGCAACTGGAATGATAGAATTGTCTATACTGAGATAGGGAAGACTATGGATGGCGCCAGTTTGGGAGAGAACATAAGGAATTTGGTCTTGGAGTAAGCTTAAGATATCTTTTAGACATCCAAGAAGAAATGTCAAAGATGAAGTTGGAATCAGAGTCTGGAATTCAGGGGAGAGGTCTGAGTGGTGATATAATTTGGGTATCATTGGTATATGGATGCATTTAAAGCAAAGACACTGAGTGAGACCATCTGTACAATGAATGTCTATGGATCCAAGAAGTCCAATGGGTCACTGGTTAACTCCCATGTTATAGATGAGGGAAATGAAGAACTAGTAAAGGAGATTGAGAAGAAGCAGCAGTGAATTTAGAGGAAAACCAGGAGTGTATGGTGTCTGTCCTGGAGCCAAATCAAGAAAAGTGTTTTCAGGAAGACACGAGGGAGAAAGGAGTGAGCAGATGTGACAAACCTGATCATAGGGATAGTTAGACAAGGGCTGAGAACTGACCTCCACATTTATCAACGTGGGGTCTTTGGTGTCCTTGGTAAGAACAATCCCAGTTAAAGGGAAGGGTAAAGCCTGGTTCAAGTGGACTCAAGAGAGAGTGAAAAGAGAGGACTTGGTGTCAAGGAATACAGATAACCCTTTAGAGATGTTTAACTGAGATGCAGAACAGAGAAATAGTGTGGCAGCTAAAAGGGGTTATGGAGACAAGAGAGATTTCTATTTTTAAGGTGAGAAATAAAATAGCACTATTTTAAGCTGATGGGATAATCCTTTGGAAAGTGAAATATTGATGATACAGTAAGAGAGAGAATTGCTGAAACATGGGGGAAAGGATTGGCTTTTAGAGTACCAAAAAGAGGACTGAGTATGCAGGCATGGATGCAGGTGGGTGAGCTATCTGGTGAGTGGGAAAAGAAAGGGGAAGGTGTCAGAAGTTTGAGGAAAGAAAAGGTATGAAATATTTAGGGAAAGTGGATGGACTTTTAAAATAAACTGATTCCCAGGTAGTACTAAAGGCTCACTTAAGGTTAGTTGTGATGAATGGTAAGAGTCCAATTGACACAGTTGTGGGTTTTTCTTCACCCACTTTCCCAAAGGTGGAGACTAAGTGCAGAGTTAGATTGTCCAGGGTAGAGATTTTGTGAAGCAAAATAACAAAGCAAGAGGAGGCAAGAGTGAAGAGGACATATCAAGGGGGTGATTATAACATTGGGCCTTGGGATTGAAGTAGGTCAGAAGAGAAGTAGGAGAACATGAAATGGGTGAGGAATGGTGAAGAGGTGTTAGGATCACTAGATTGTAGAGCCGAGGGGAGATCAAAGAACTGTTGGAGTGAGTGAGCTGGAAAGACAGGAGAAGTAGAAAAATTATTGGTAGATTATTAATAAATGGAAACAATCCCTAAAATAATAGTAGTAGTAAGACCTCAAAGCGCTCACTATGTAGGGGGGAAAGACAGGCAGAATGAAATGAATGCTAAAGACAGGTGCATACAATGGCTGTATACAAAAAGAATCTTGGTAAATGTGATGTTCAGATCAAGACAAGCATGCAGAGAAGGTGGCATTTGAGAGGAGCCTCAAAATACAGCAAGTGCAGAACATAGCCTGATATATCATAGCAGTAAAACCGTTGAAGCCAGTGCTCAGAAAACAGTGGTTGGAGCATGGGATGGAAGCTATAGCGAGACTTGAGATTAGAGAGTGGGCTGGGGCCAGGTTAGGAGATCTTTGAAACGCCAGGCTAATGGGTAATAGTGAGGTTAGGGGCCCTTCTATGTAATTGTGCCCATTTATTAGCATGCTATGAAGTCATATTGGTTTCTGTATTTCAATCAGTCTAAACTCTTTCTTCTCCATTATGTACTTAGGTCATATTTAGAGTTTTTACATTTCACAAGGATTTTCTAATTATCCTTTTAAGATCATTTCCCCTCTACTGCACTGACATGCCTGTTTCTTTCCAAACAATGTGCTGCCACACACCCATTCACTTTCTTTCCAATGGCCTTCAACTCCATACTACCTACCCCCCACTCAGATGTTGGTAGGAAAGCCTAACATGTGATACTTTATGGATCTAAAGCTCCTGCTAGAAAGATGTGGGAAACAGGCTGGATATGATCAGAACTGTGCTATCTACAGCATTAGGACCTGTTTCAGAGGATGAGCAGAAGATAAATAGTCATATTTTCCCAGGGTAAAGGAAGACAGAAGGGGCATAGTCTCACAAATGAGGTGTCACAATTTTTTCAGTAACTCCATAGCAATACCAATGATGGGGTCAATCTCTTTGCAAGCTATATTTATGATATCACTTGAAGATATCACAACCTCTATTTTCACAGACAAACTAGTTAGTGTTGAAACCATTACCTTCTCTATCACATCACTGTGGCTTTGGCCAAGTACCTCCCCTCCACTGGACCCAAGGTGCTGTCTTTAAAAAAGGGTCTGGAACCATCCTTGTCTAGGGTCCATTCCAACTCTGACATGCTCTAGTTTTTCTATTTTCATTTATTCTTTGTTAAACTTATAGCATTGGGCATTTTTCCAAGCACGAAACCCTCTCACCCCTTCACTCCCCCTGCCAGACTCCTGTTAAGAATTATGCTGGGTTTTTCTTGTGTAAAATATTTGAAAAAAAAAAGTAGTGCATTAGAAGGAGGTTTATTTCACGTAGCACATTTGAGAGAAGATCATGTGAAGGGCTTTGTTTTGTTCTAGCAGCTGAAACAATAAAACCACCAGCGTTACATGCAGGATCATTTTGTACTGCCCTCAAGTGGTGGCCCAAATGTCTTTTCCTGGTTGCAGTTTAAGGAATAAAATGTATTTTCAGAGGAGCTCACAGTATCTAAATGTAGGAGAGTCAAAGGGGGCCTGAGGAAAAGGTATCTGATGGAATTTCTCTTCTTAAAAAGACGGGAGCCATTTTACAGCCCTGACTCTCGTTCTATTTCTCTGCTCCCCTTCACGGTCAAATTTCTCAAAAGAATTATCTACATACTGTTTCTACTTACTCATCTCCAATTTATTTTCAAACATTTTACTCTAGGATAATTCCAAATTTTCAGAAGAGTTGTAAAAATATGACAAAGAATTACCATACACCCTTCACCCAGGTACACCAAAAGTTAATATTCTGCCACAATCTCTTTATCTGTGTGTGTATGTGTACACATGCACACACACATATATATATAGATGTGTATGTATGTGGAAGGGTGAGTTCTGAACCATTTGAATTGTAGCCTTTACCCCTAATATCCTAAATACTTCAGTGTGTATTTTCTAAGAACAAGGACATTGTCTTATATACCTACATACTCCCCTCCCCACACCTCACCCCTAGTATGATGATCAAATTCAGGAAATTTAGCATTGATGTAATCCTTATATATAGTCCATATTCAAAGTTCACTTATTGGCCTGATAATGTCCTATTTAGCAGTTTTCCCTCCTATGTGGAATCTGATCCAGTGTCTGATCCCTAATCATGCATTGCATTTAATTGTCATGACCCTTTAGTCCCTTTTAATCTAAAATAGATCATTATTCACGATACTGAGTTTTTTATTTTAAAAAAAAAGTACAAGCCAGTGTTTTGTATAATTTCCCTCTTTTGGGGTTTGTGTCCTATTTCCTTATGATGAGATTTATATATTTCTTTCTTTCTTTTTTTTTTTTTTTTTTTGGATGAAGCAGGAACCAATATTGTCTATGGTATGTTGTGTCCTCAGTGTGTCACGTGAGGAGAAACAGTGTTACCTGTTATTGATGATATTCATTTTGATCAGTTGGTTAAAGTGGTATCTGTTAGGTTTCTCCATTGCAAAGTTAGCATTTTTTTCTTATGTAAATAATGAGTAACCTGTGGAGAGGTACTCTGAGACTATGTAAATATCCTGTTCCTCTTCAAAACTTTTGCCCAAAGGTTTTGACATTCACTGATAATTCTTGTCTTAAGCAATTACTTACGATAGTTGCAAAATGGTGACTCTATGATTCCATTATTCCATCTACATTTTTTAGTTACTGCAAGTGAGATCTTTCCCTTCTCTCTTATTTATTTATATATTTATCTATAATCAACAGTATAAAACTCATAGATTATTTTTGTGTGTGTGAAGCACTTTAAGTAAATGGCCATCATTCTAATTGTGTTACTGTAATTGTTGCCATAATTTTGATTACCAAGACTTTCTCTCATCACCACCTAGAATAGAAAAAATGTAAAACCCTAGAAGATTCTTCATAGTTAAACAATTCTTAAAAATGAATAACTAAACAATACATGTTTAAGCTCACTTTGACATCTTCCAAAGAATCACCAAAAATAAGATTTTTTTAAACCTAATTTCTAAATCAATAATAGAGCTGATAGAATGATCAATAGGCACATGAAAAAATGCTCAGTATCACTAATTATCAGAGAAATGCAAATCAAAACTACAATGAGGTATCACCTCACACCATTCAGAATGGCCATCATTCAAAAATCCACAAATGACAAATGCTGGAGAGGCTGTGGAGAAAAGGGAACCTTCCTACACTGCTGGTGGGAATGCAGTTTGGTGCAGTCATTGTGGAAAACAGTATGGAGATTCCTCAAAAGACTAGGAATAGACTTACCATATGACCCAGGAATCCTGCTCCTGGGCATATATATCCAGAAGGAACCCTACTTCAAAATGACACCTGCACCCCAATGTTCATAGCAGCACTATTTACAATAGCCAAGACATGGAAACAACCTAAATGTCCATCAACAGATGACTGGATAAAGAAGATGTGGTATATTTATACAATGGAATACTATTCAGCCATAAAAACTGACAACATAATGCCATTTGCAGCAACATGGATGTTCCTGGGGAATGTCATTCTAAGTGAAGTAAGCCAGAAAGAGAAAGAAAAATACCATATGAGATCACTCATATGTGGAATCTAAAAACAAACAAACAAACAAACAAAGCATAAATACAAAACAGAAATAGACTCATAGACATAGAATACAAACTTGTGGTTGCCAAGGGAGCAGAGGGTGGGAAGGGATAGACTGGGATTTCAAAATTGTAGAATAGATAAACAAGATTATACTGTATAGCACAGGGATATATATACAAGATCTTATGGTAGCTCACAAAGAAAAAAATGTGACAATGAATATATGTATTGTACTGAAAAATTGTGCTCTACACTGGAATTTGACACAACATTGTAAAATGATTATAAATCAATAAAAAATGTTAAAAAAAAATAATAGAGCTGATAGAAATAAAAAAGAAAAAGCACTAGGGTAGTACCCCATACTTATCCAGAGTACTGATCAAAACCAAATCCATATTAGCTAACATTTTAAAAATTAAAAAGTATAAAATCCCAGCTATAAAAGAAATAACTCACAGGGATATACACATGGTGACTCTAGTTAATGATACCATATTGTTTATTGGAAAGTTACTAAGAAAGTTGATCTTAAAAGTTTTCATCACAAGGAAAAAAAGTAACAGATTCTTATTTTATTTAATAGATTATAATCCATTACTGTCATTATTCATCTTATTGTTCAGCTTGTCCTAGATTTGGCCAGTGAGAGGCCCTTTAGGTGAGTTTCTGTGTCCTTTTGACACATACCTTTTTTTTTTTTTTTTAAAGTATTCCCTTCTTTCTGGCATAATACAGTGTTCCAGGTTCATCTTGTACTTTCCCTGTCCAGCCTTGGAAATCATCCCTGTCTCCAAAAGAGCACCCCTTTTAGTGGGGAATGGTATTTAGAAACCAAGATCTGGGCACCAGATATGACCATGGCTCCTGGAGAGTAATTGTTTCTAGGTCCTTTAAGTAAGCAGATCCAAGGAGGAAAAATGGCAACTTAATATAGTTCAACTATTTTTAACCATGAATTCAGCACTGGTACCTCTAATTCCAGTTCAGCACCTCAGGGTTCTTTCTCCCATTTCTGATTTGCATCTCCCTTTTCCCACAGTTGAGAACTCTGGCTCCCAACAGCATTGATGTCCTTTTTATTCATCTGCTCAGTGTTATGACACACACAGAATAGTTTCAGAATAGCTATATCCATTCCATGAAGAAAGCAATCTATTTAGTAGGGCTCAATATTTTTTTGCAGTTTTGTTTTATTTTTAGACCAAGGGTATATATTCAAAATACTGTTTTCAAAGTTTATTTGGATTTGCTTTTAATTTTCCTTCAGAGTGGTTTTATTACTTATTTAAATATAGTTAGGTTTATGTGTGTATATTCAGTTTTAGAGTCCCTTTCATTCTTGTTGATTCAACTGTCTTCTTTGAATATGTAAGAGCTAAAATTGTCCAAAAGTCAAATCCATTTACAAAACATATGAAACACTTCACGAATTTGTGTGTCATCTGTATGTAGGAATCATGCCAGTTTTCTCTGTACTGTTCCAGTTTTACTGTATGTACTATCCAAGCAAGAACACCTTCAATTCATTTCTCAGCCTATTTGATGCTTACTTAGGAACCCCTCAGCACACACACTTCACTGAAACTTCTTTTGTCAAGGTCATCAATGACCAATATTTTTCTATCCTTATTTGAACTTTCCACACTCAGCTGACCACTCCAATGTTCTTGAAATTCTCTCCTCTCCTGGTTTTTGATACCCTACTCTTCTGGTTTTACTCTCTCTTCCCAGGCCTCTCCTCATTCCCCTTGTCTATTCAACCACCCTAAGATGTGCTGCTCCTCAGGCCTCTGGGCTCCCTTCTCTTCCCTCTGTACACTCTTTCCCTAGTGGATCTCAACCATTTCTGTGTCTTCAAATGCTGATTATGCTAATGCCTTCTAAATTCATATCTTCATCCGAGACCTCTCTTCTGGTCTCCAGACTTACAAGCGTCTCAATGACATCTACATGGATCGATAGCTCACTGACATGTGCAGTTTAACATGTCTAAAATAGAACTCCTCATTTCCCTGCCAGGCCGGGTTCCCCCCGGCCCTTCCCGCTCAGTAAATATCACCTCCATCTGCCTGGTTGCTCTAGACAGAAACCGAGGAGTTGTTCTTGATTCCTCTATTTTCCTCAACCACAATGTCCAATCCATCTGCAAAATACGAAAGTTTTATCTCCAAAAATGTGTCATATTAGGTCCCTTTTCTCTGTCTCCATTACCGCCGCTTCACGCATCATCTTTCACCCAGACTCCTCATCGGCCTCATTAGTGGCCTCCCTTTTAACCCCTAGACATTCATTCTCCATATAGTAGTTATCATGACCCTTTAAAAACCAAAATACTAATACAAGCTTACATTTATCAGGTATTCATTATGTGCCAGGAATTGCTGTAAGCACTTTATATTTATATTTAATCTTCACTATCCCTCCATGAGGTAAAAATCAACCTACTTCAATTTTATAGAAAAGGAAACTAGGGCGGGCACAGAGAGGTTAAATAATTGCCCAAGGTCACACAGCTGGTAAATGGTAGAACTTAGTCTTGGACCCAGATTGACTCTTTAGCATTTGAGCTTATCTACCACATTATATTTGATCTTGTTACTACTCAACTTCAAATAATTTCATGGTTTTTCACTATATAGGGACTAAATCCCCAACTCCATTCCAAGGTCTGCTGGGTCCCGTGGCATGCTTCCTGCTTACCCCTCCAAACTCATCTCACACTGCTTCCTTTTCCTTCACTTTCCTCCAGCCGCATGGCTTGTTTTGTTTTGTTTTTTTCCCAGCTTCCTTGATCATGACAGGCCCTTTGCTGCTGTCAAGCTTTACACATCCTCTGCCTCAAGGACTCTTCTCCCTGGCTCCTTCTCATTCTTCAGGTCTCACTTTGTTCTGAGAGAACTTCCCTTACCATGCTGTTTCTTAACTGTAGCTCCCTTCCTGGTATGTTCTATCTGAGCCCCATGCTTGTTTTCTTCTTAGCCCTTAAAGCAATCTGTAATTATTTATTTGTTTGTTTACATGTTTTGCCTCTCTTGCCCAGTAAAATTAAGTGCTGTGAAGGCAGAGGCTGCTTCTTAGTCACTTTTGTATATTCAGAGACTAACACAGCACCTAGTTCATAGAAGGAACTCTAGAAATATTTGTTGAATAAACATATATTACCTTTTTCTCCTTCATAGCTTCTGTTTATGCATAATTTCTGCTTCTTCATCACTTTGGTTGGCCACAGCCCCAGCTCTGTCTCTTCCCACACATACCCCTACTGAACCTCATGACCTCTCTCTTTAGTTACAGTTTTTACTGCTGTTAACTGCCTCAATCACTTCATGTTTCCCAACTTGAATTCCTGAGAGAGAAATACTGATTTAACAGCCAGGCCACATTTGTAGGTTGTCGGTTAGCTTGTGGGTTTCTTGCCTTTGGGTCAGATTCCCAGTCCTGGTCTAAACAGCTGTGTTGGGCAGGGTACGGGTGGGGATGTTCTGCATAGTGCTACTTCATTTCCTTTCTGGGACTGTCATCTTGAATCGCAGCCCAGAGGATTGTCAGGCCAGCCATTTGAACATCCAATGTAATGTTCTAAAGGAGCTGGATGATGACTGAAGTTTCCCTAAGGCAGCGCTATAGGTGAGCTCTGTGGGCTCGGGCTCCCAGCAGCACCTAAGGATGCCAGACACTGCTTTATATGTACAACATTCGGGTGAGGATATTATTATAACCCCCACTTTAAAGGTGAAGGAACTGAGATTTAAGGGATTTGATCCCTGGGCCAAAGACCAAGATCTAGTAAATGGCAGTGCTGGGATCCTAATTTAGATCTGTCTGACTCCAAAGCCCGTCCTCCTTACGTTACACTAGACTGTTTCTCTTCTCCTTATCAACTGTGTCACCTTGGTCAAGTTACCTGATTTATGTGACCTTCTATTTCCTTATCAGTAAAATGAGGATATAAGCACCTAATTCATGGGGTTATAATAGGTTTATGATTGCTCATAAACCTATTCCAGTAAACATAGTAGATACATTACTATCTTTCAGTTTAGTCAGAATCTAAATTTTCATATGTGAAAGGCAGAATTATCCAACTATTTTATTTTTTAAATTTGTATTTATTTTTTATTTATTATTTGTTCATCTTTTGGGGTGGGAGGTATTTAGGTTATTCATTTTTTTAATGGAGGTATTGGGGATTGAACCCAGGACCGCAGGCATGCTAGGCACGTGCTCTACCACTGAGCTATACCCTCACACTGAAAGGCAGAATTATCAATTTCAGTTGCCCTAAAGAATAGCATCTCCTGTGAGACTCTATCCTGCTGGCAAGTATTCCTGGTCCAAATATGAAGACATAGGGCTTTGAAGGGGACAACAGTTATTCTGTAAGGAAACAAAGCAATTCAGTATACTTCAGAGATGAGAAAGAACCTGCACTCAACCTAGCCATAGGTAGCAGAGTGGAAATTAGTAAGTACTCAGTAATGAGAGATTTGCATCTGTCTGACAAGCGTAAGACTTTCTCCAAGGCCAGAGCATTTTGCATATGATCTTATTTAATCCTACCACAACTTTAAGAGATAGATCTTGTGACTTCCATTTTCCAGGCTCAGAGAGCTAAAGTGACCTGGGTAAGGTCACACATCTAATTTGAGGTAGAGAAGGAACTGGAGCTCAGTTTGGCACCATTGCACCAAGCCTTCAGCTGTGTGCAGTCTGACAGGTCTGCTAGCAAGTCACCCTGCTCTGCAACTTCAGGACCCTTTGATGGAAACTGATTGACAAATACGATCCTGATCTCTTGCACATTTGTTATTCTCAGGAAAGGAAAATCAACTCTACAGGCATCAGCACAATTTAGGGAGATTGCTAGCTAGGATGGTACATCCCCATGTAGCAATACAGATAAGTATCAGCATCTAAACAAATGATACCATGTGATGAATACAAGAGCAAGAATAACTAATCTTTGTACAGCACTTTATGATTCACAAGGGACATTCATATTGATCACCCAGTTTGTTCCTCATATCACCCCTTTGAGGTAGGTATTACCATTGCCATTTCACAGATAAAGAAACTGAGGTTTTAAAAAGTTGATTTAGTATGAAGAAGTGGATGTATGTCATTTTGTGGTCTCCTGGCCTCCATTCCTCCTCCTTTTGGTTAATGGTACCCTGTGTTTCCTTAGGAGATCAAATACCTTCTACCTAAGCAATAGTGATTGGATTAACAGGAGGGCATGATACATCAGATCCTTGAGCATCATCCTTAGAACTTTTGTTTGGCTTTTGCTCAAGCTATCAAGAGGGAGGAACTTTCTTAAACCTATGGGTATGAGTCTGAAGTTAATGATTATTATGACACGAAAAAATATTATGTATAAATTTTAAACCCACAGTAGAAAATTCAGCCTAGCCAATAGGAAAGCAGAAATGGAGGTTAAAAATAAAAAAGAATGTATAGTACATGGATGGTAGGATTAAATTTTAATATATAGCAATTACATTCAATGCAAATAAGTTAATCTCACCAAATAGATTTTTTAAATTACATCCAACAATGTATTGGCTATCAGGGACATACTTGAAACATACAGAGATGGAAAGATTAAAAATAAAAAGATTTAAAAAGATACACCAGGAAAATATGAACTGGACTGTGATCATAATACATGTCAAAAAGGAATTTTAGTCTCAAAAGATAAGTGATAAAAAGTCACTTTATATTCATAAAGGAACAGTAGGCAAACACATAAATGCAACAGGCAAAGCACATAGATACACCTAATTACACAGTCAAAATGTGCAGAACTGCAGGGAGAAATAGATAGATTCATAATTGTAGCTGAAGATTTTTTTTTGTAGCTGAAGATTTTAATATCTCCCTATCAGAAACTGGTATATCAAGGTTTAGAGTATAATTACCATATTTTGTCAATTCTACACCTTATACAAGATTGGCTTCAGGAGGATTAAAGCCATAATAAATGTGAAAAATATAATTGTAAAAGAAAAATATAGTAAACGATTACAATTTGTAGCTGAGGAGAATAGAAAAGCAAAACCTAAGAAGCATAGACTATAACAATAATATTGATGAGTAATAAGGATTTCTATTTAGCAAAAGACATTGTAGACAAAGTAACTAGATGAAAGAATGAGAGAAGATACTTCAAATATTTAATATACAAAATTCTAGCAAATAAATGAAAGGGCAGAGACCCCTAGGGGAAAAAATAAACAAAAAATATGAACAGAGAGGAAATCCAAAAATCAAAAGGCATATGAAGAAATGCTCAAAAATATCAGAGAAATGTTAATTAAAACAGCAATATGCTATTCTTTTACATATATTAAACTATAGAAAACAATGCCAGATTGTCAGGTTGTGATGATGCTGAAACCCTAATGCATGGTGGTAGGAGCATGGACTGGTATAGCCATAGTAGAAAGCAATCAGACATAAATTACGCAAATTAAGAATTCACAGTCTATGAGCCTGCAGTTACACTTCTGGGCTATATCCCAAAGAAATTCTTATGCAGACACGTGAAGGGTTGTACATTAATATATTCATTGCTGTGTTATTTATGATGGTGGAGACTTGAAGACAACCTGGCTGTCTATCACTGGGAGGGTAGACAGCTAAAATGTGGTAAATGTTATATCATGAAATATTATGTTGAAATCATCAGCAGTAGATTAGATATACACACAGCAACATGAATGTATTTTTTATTGATGTATAGTTGATTTACAATATTATATTAGTTTTACGTGTACAACATAGTGATTCAATATTTTCATATATTATACTCCATTTAAAGTTATTACAAAATAATGGCTATATTTCTCTGTGCCATACAATATATCCTTGTTGCTTATTTATTTTATACATAGAAGTTTGTATCTCTTAAACCCCCACCACTATCTTTCTCCTCTCCCATCCTTCTCCACTACTAGTTTGTTCTCTATATCTGAGTGTTTTTATGTTTTGTTACATTCATTCATTTTATTTTTTAGATTCCACATATAAGTGATAACATAGAGTATTTGTCTTTCTCTGACTTGTTTCACTAAGCATAATTCCCTCTAGGTCCAATCACATTATTGCAAATAGCAGAATTTCATTCTTTTTTTTATGGCTGAGTAGTATTACATTGTATAGTATACTACATGTTCTTTATCCATTCATCTATTGATGGACGCTTCAGTTGTTTCCATGTCTTAATTATTGTAAATAATGCTGCTATGAACATTAGGGTTCATATACCTTTTTTAATTAGTGTACTCATTTTCTTCAGGTATACCCCCAGGAGTGAAACTGCTGGATCAAATGAAGTTCTATTTTTAGTTTTTTGAGGAACCTCCATACTGTTTTCCACAGTGGTTGCACAAATTTACATTCCCACTAACAGTGTGTGAGAGTTCCCTTTTCTCCAGATCTTTGCTAGCATTTATTATTTGTAGATTTTTTGATTATCATCATTTCTGACAGGTGTGAGGTGATATCTCATGGTTTTTATTTGCTTTTCTCTGATGATTAGTGATGTTGAGTATCTTTTCATGTGCCTGTAAGCCATCTGTATATCTTTGGGAAAATGTCTATTCAGGTCTTCTGCCCATTTTTAAATCAGGTTGTTTGCTTTTTTGATATTGAATTGTATGAGCTGTTTATATATTTTGGATATTAACCCCTTATTGGGCATATCATTTGCATATATTTTCTCCCATTTGTAGCTTATCTTTTCATTTTATTGATGGTTACCTTTGCTGTGCAAAAGCTTTTAAATTTAAGTCCCATTTGTTTAGTTTTGCTTTTGTTTCTTTTGCCCTAGAAGATAGATCCAAAAAAATATTGCTACGATTTATGTCAAAATGTGTTCTATGTTATCTTCTAGGAGTTTTATGGTTTCAAGTCTTACGTTTAGGTTTTAATCCATCTTGAGTTTATTTTTGTATATGATGTGAAAAGTTGTTCTAATTTCATTCTTTTACATGTAGCTGTCCAGTTTTCCCAGTACCATTTATTAAAGAGACTGTCTTTTTTCCATTGTATATTCTTGCCTCCTTTGTTATAAATTAATTGACCATAAGTGTGTGAGTTTATTTCTAGGCTCTCTGTTCTGTTCCACTGATCTATGTGTCTTTTTTTTTTTTTTTTGCTAGTCCCACATTGTTTTGATTACTGTAGCTTTGTAGTAGAGTCTGAAGCCAGGGAGCATGATACATTCAGCTTTGTTCTTTTTTCTCAAGATTACTTTGGCAATCTGGGGTCTTTTGTGGTTCCATAGAAATTTTAGAATTATTTGTTCTAGTCTTGTGAAAAATGTCATGGGCATTTTGATAGGGATTGCATTAAATCTGTAGATTGCTTTGAACAGTATGTACATTTTAACAATATTAACTCTTCCAACACATGAACATGGAATACTTTCTATTTCTTTATGTCATCTTCAATTCCTTCATCAGTCTTTTTTTATTTTCAGGGTATACATTTTTCATCTCCTTGATTAAGCTTATTCCTAGGAATCTTATTCTTCTTAAATGGGATTGTTTTCTTGCTTTCTCTTTTTGATAGTTCTTTATTCATGTAAGGGAAAGCAGCAGATTTCTGTACATTAATCTTGTATCCTGCCACTTTACTTAATTCATTTTTTACCTCTAATAGTTTTTTGGTGGAGTCTTTAGAGTTTTCTATATAGACTACCATGTCATCTGCATGTAATGACAATTTTACCTCTTCTTTCCAATTTGGACACCTTTTATTTCTTTTCCTTATCTGATTGCTGTGGCAATTTCCAATACTGTGTCAAACAGAAGTGGCATGAGTGAGCATACTTGTCTTGTTGCTGACCTTAGAGGAAATGTTTTCATATTTTCACCATTGAGTATGACTTTAGCTATGGGTTTGTAATATATGGCCTTTATTATGTTCAGATATATTCCCTCTATACCAACTTTGATGAAAGTTTTTAGCATGAATGGATATTGAATTTTGTCAGGTGATTTTTCTGCATCTATTGAGATGATCATGTGACTTTTATCCTTCCTTTTGCTAATGTGATGTATCACATTGATTGACATGTGGATATTGAAGCATTCTTGCATCCTTGGCATATATCCCAATTGATCATGATGTTTGATCTTTTTTATGTATTGTTGAACTCGGTTTGCTAATGTTTTGTTGAGGATTTTTGCCTCTATATTCATCAGAGATATTGGCCTGTCAATTTTTTTTGTAGAATCTTTATCCAGTTTTGTTATCAGGGTAATGGTGGCCTCATAGAATGAATTTGGGAGTATTCCATCCTCTTCAAATTTTTGGAATAATTTGAGAAGGATGCTTATTAGCTCTTATTTTTATGTTTGGTAGAACTCCCCTGTGAAGTCATCTAATCCTAGATTTTTGTTTGATGGAAGTTTTTTTTTAATTACAAATTCAGTTTCACTACTAGTGATTCGTCTGTTCAGATTGTGTATATCTAACATGAATAAATTTAAAAAACATAGTGCTTAGTGAAAAATATGAAGAAATGAGATTTCAACACTAAACCATTCACGTAAATTAAAAATAATCCAGACAAACAAAACCCCATATTTTGTAAGAACATATGCAAACAAAAAGATTTACATCAAAAAGAACTTATTTACTTATGTAGAGAAGAAAAAGAGGATAAAAGGGAAAAAAGTAAGTAATAAATAAAATTTAAAAGTGATAATACTGACCAAAGAAGATAAAGTGCCACATACTAAGGAGTCTGATTAACTAAATGCTCTCAATCCAAAATCAAACAAACCAATGAATGAATAAACACAAATCTGGCAGGAAAGACAATAGATATTGCACAGGTTTCTCTGGATTTGGAGATAATGAAGAATTTTTACTTTTTTCTTAATATGTTTGTAAACGCCACATTTTTTTACATTGAACACTTAATTTCAGAAATTAAACATACAAACAGAATTTAAAAAGAAAAACTCAGTCTGGAGGAGCATGGTTCAGTGGCAGAATGGTGCTGTTCAAAAGACAAGTCCTAGAAGGAAACACAAAAATTCCAGTCTGTGTGCAGAATGGATGGAACTATGCATGAATTTTTTTCTTGATGAAATTATCTTAACTTCTGAAATACTGTTGGTACAATCAATCAAAATAAAAGCAAAAGAAAAATTTAACAAAGGTAAAAGCAGCAGCTTTAAAAAATATATTCAAATGGATCTTTATTATTTACTCCTCCCCCCAAATTCTGCATGAAAATCAGTATATTTATCTGGAGATATTTGAAAATACATAACAATTTTCAGAATATATTCCAGACCAATCAGAGCAGACATAGATAGTAATCAATGCTCATATCAGACTGGCATTCCTAAAATATAGGAATAAAATATATATCCCAACACACTAGCCCTGCAGCCCCAAGACAGTGTTCAGATTCAGCACCTGAAGCCTTGTTCTTTTTCACCATGGGGAGACTCTTGTGTTATAGAAACAGGTATATGTAAAGAAACAGGTGAAGGGTGCCTAAAAAATACTACTCTGAAATATGCCACTTTGGCGTAAGGATTATTTTGAGCTCAAGGCACTTGAAAAACAGCAGATACAAAAGGGACACTCTGATCTCCCCTTTCCTCCTGAATACAGAAGATAAAACTCCCATGTAGGAGCTGCCCTGTGCATACCAGGAGAAAAGGAACAGTCTTACCAAGCTGAAACCAAGAGAAATTCTGCACAAACTGACCCTGTTAAAATAATTCTTATCTTCCTTCAGCCTCTCTGTGTATTTTAGTTACTTTTCCACAATTGCCTCTTTTTGTTCAAACTGGTATTAAAGCATTTAGGTTTTGCCACTTCTTTGGGTCTTCATTTCCTCATGAGGGCTCCCGTGCCACATAAAACTTACATTAAATTTGTATGCTTTTTTGTGTGTCAATCTTTGTTGTCAATTAAATTTTCAGGCTTACCCAAAGACCATAAAAGGGTAAAGGTAAAGTTTTGCCTCCTCTGGAAAGGCAAGTTTCCCAAACCAGGATATTCCAAAGATTGAAAGGCCCAGATACTACAGCAGGCACCAAGCTACAGGAAGAAGGAAAGAGTTCTTGCTGCTCCTCCCTGACCTCACCATCCCATTCCTGTCATCCAGGTGCCCTGCTCTTTGAAATTTGGTTTACCCATACCCTTCTCCAACAGATAGACATTTATGCATTCTTCGGGAGCTGGTTCAAAAGTTACTTCCTTCATGAAATACTCCCTGAAACCATGAGCCAGAGTTTTGTTCATTCTTTCAACTTGTGTTTATTGAGCACCTGCTATGTTCTAGACCCAAATTGGTAGCCCTGTGCTTTCATATGATAATCGTGTCTGGGCCTGACTCTCCAGCTAGACTGGGACTCGTCCTCAGCATAGTCCTACTAAGATAAAGGCAAGAAGGAGTCAGCATTTAATCCTCACAGCCCAGTTTGCAGTAAGTTCTGTTATTAACTCCTTTTCACAAATGAGAAAAATGAGGCACAGGAAAGTTGGATTACTTGCCCAAGGTAATATAGCTAGTAAGTAAGTAGGGCCAGGAATCAACCATGGTGGCCTTGAACGCCTGGCAACCACATTAGAGTATCACTTCTGAATATGAAAAGATTGTCACGCTTCACTCAACTGCTTGTTTGTATGTTTATTTTTTCAAGAAAATTTTTAAAAGAGGAAAATTACTGTGTGATTATTTTCCCTAAAAGGGTATTTTTTCCATGTGGGACTTGGCTACTATCTGTATTCAATAGTAATAGACGGTCACTCATTCATTCAACACATAGCCTAATGCAATGGAAGGATGAACTTTGGAACCAGACAAACTTGAGTTCAGATACTGGCCCCACCCCTTACTAGCTGTTTGACCCTGAGCAAGTGACTTGCCTGCTCTTAGCAGTTTCTGCATCTATAAAAGGAAGATAATAATGGTATCCTCTATAATGGCTGCTCTGAGGATTAAATGAGCACATGGCAGGAGCTCCTCAAATTTATGGGAAAGTGCTTTGTGATCTGTAAGGAGCTACATGAATGCATATGATAATATTGTGAGCTGGTGGTACAGAAAAGATAAACGTAAAACCAGCAAACCTGCAAACAAGTAATGATTAATCAAAAATTAGATAGGGCACAAAACAGCAGAGAAGCAAAAGGAGTTTCACAAAGTATCTGTTTATATTAAGAGGAAGTCTGATTTTGTTTTTAAGTGCTTGATTCACCTGCAAGAAGAAAACATCAAACCTTATCGCCCACAAATACAACCATCAGAACTGCTCAGTAAATATAAATAGCACAGACATATAAACAAAATTAAATTACTGAATATACTAGAATAAACCAAAAGTGAAGCTCAAGTTTATACGGAAGCTTTTTTTCCTGTCAATTAATTTTATAAATACCATGATAATGATAAGTAGTAATAGCTGCTATTTGTTGACTATGTATTTATATCAGGCACTTTACACACATAGCTAACTTAATCCCTACAACAACTTCATGAAATAGGAACTATCACTCCCTTTCCATTCAAGGAAGTAGAAGCCCCAAGAGGTGATGGGACTTACCCAAGGTTGTACAGAGCAAAAGAGGTGGGACAGAAATACAAATCCAAAGTTCATTCTAAGAGAGCAAGTAATTTTGCTCCCTGGATTTTGCCAACCTCTTGAACATTTCTACATTTCTCCTTCTAAGCAACATCATTTGCCTCTGAATGGTAACCACTTTTTACCAGGTTATAGTTCATCCTTCTGGTCAACACGGACTTCTACATTTTTACCCAGAAATGCTCTTTCAGCATCGTCTTCCTTCAGCTGCCTGTCATTTACTGGTTCCTCAGCAGAATCCTCTTCACTTCCCTCTTCTTCAATTCCCCAGATGTCATCTTCCCTTTCCTCCTCCTTTTCCTTTTTCTTCTTGGCCTCTTCTTCCAGTTTTCATTTTTCCATCTCTTCACACAGTTCTCTCCATTGCTTCTCTACATCCTGTTTAGAGTGTGGAATTTCAAAATAATTTACAGATGGTTATAAACAAAGTTAACTCACTTTAGCAATGTCTGGCATCTTCCCACACTCTTGAAGATTTATTTACATAGAAATTTTCAGTATGTGTGGGGTGGAGAGAAGTGCATGTGTGTGTAATTTGTTCATAAATAAAATTGGTTCAGATTCAACAAACATTTACTGAATGCCTAAAGCATTGCTAAGTATGGTGCGAGACAGTCCACACATACTACTTCTATTCCTTATTGCAATGTATGAGGTAAGTGTTACTAGTTCCACTTTCTAGATGAAGGATACGAGGTTCAGACTGATTAAATTTCTTGCCCAAGCTGTATGGTTAGTGAGTGGTAGAACTACAATTAGAAACCAGGTTTTCTGACTCTGAGTCTTGTCCTCTTTCTGCTACATCAGAGAAAACAACATTTCTGGAACTCTTTGAACTTGCTTTCGAACTGTAACCAGAACAAACTTGCATTAAGTCAGAAATGGGACTTCTGTGTTCACCTAGGTCCTAGAAGTTGATCCTTGGAGCTGTCCTCATAACTCAGAGGGGCCTTAAAGAAAGGACACAGTCCAAACTCCTCTAGGACTTTAATCTGCACCTAGAGAATCTGGGCCAAATGGTCTTTTACCCAGTAGTGGGGGACAAAGCTAGATCGAGAATCTGCATGTCCAGTAGGCTGGGGCCTTCGACAATCCTCCTGGGAGCAAATGCTTGACATCTTGCTATGTTTCCTACATTATGAGGGGATGAAATCTCTTTCAGTTAGGCCTTCATTTTCCTATGCCTGCAAAGCACTGGCTACAATTAATGCCTCTAGTTTTTCACTTCCCTCTCACTACTCTACTTACTGTCGTTTCCAACTTCCATTCTTTACCAGAACAGTTCTTGCCAAAGGTAACCAAAGACCACCAACTCCACCAACTAAACTCCACCTGGACCTATGACAATCCATTGAACCATCTCCTCTTCATTAGTCCTCAACCAGTACATGTCCTCACTTTCCTCCTTTATTTTTGTGTGATTGCTCTCTTGCAAACACCCTCAACTCCCTTGCCCTTCCCTCCCTTGGTTGGAAAAATCCTCAAATCTGGTTAAATCCAACATGCCATGTCTGCACCTAAACAGAGAAAATGGCTAGAAAAAAATAATAAAAGCAACCTGATTGTTCTCATTTTAAACTCACTATCACTAAACTCATGTGGGCCCTTAGTGCTTTCTGTGGTTGAGTCACTCTCTTTCTTGAATAACTATTCTCGTCTTCTTCCTCTCCTCAAACCTCCAATGGATCTTTCCCAATCTCATGTTCAGTTGTTGACCTTACTTCCTATTTCACAATCAGAAGAAATTTTCCATTTCCTCTGTGGCAGCAGCCTTGGAGGTATGCCACTTGGATTGCCCTCGGAGAAGAACTTGTCAATCAGTTGCGAGGAGAGCAGTGAGTTGGTAGCCTGTAGCTGCAGCACCTGGGGATCCACTGCAACATTTGACCCCAGGACATGCTGTTCCAAAGCAACCCCAGCCAATGGCTGAGCATGGCAGGGGTACAGGGGTCTGGCCATTTCCAACATGGTACTCCTCTATAGTTAATTTTACCTCTGAAGCCCTGCTGGACTAGCATGACTTTCTCAGAGCTGCACGGCACCTGACAGTAATTCCTACCCAATCCTCCTTCTTTCCCTCTTTCCTTTTACAGATGTCAGACTCTCCTGCCCATTGCTGCACCCTTTACTCTTCATCTTTCCTAGGCATTATCCCCAATAAATCACCTACATTTCTAACACCATCTTGATGTCTGCTTCCCAAAGAATCCAACTGACATATACTCCCACCACATTTACCCACCTGCCTGCTTGGGTTTATTCTTATATAGTAATTTTTTATTCCTGTGATTATGGATAAAATATTTATATGCCTATGGAAAGCCAACCCCTTTTCTTGGGCACTAGATCTCATCCTTAAGAACAGTGCTCCAGAAATTCTCCTCTTTCTCTCCTATATTGTTTCTCTCTTTATTGGGTCATTCCCGTTAACATATAAGCAGGCAGGAAGATCTATATATATATTAAAAAAGTCTTGACCAACCTTTCCCTTTACTTTCTATCCTATTCTCTCTACATTTTTTACAGCAAAATTCCTCAAAAGACCAGTTTATATTTGCCGTCTCTAGTTGTCTCCTTTCATTTTTTCTTTTTTTTAATTGAAGTACAGTCAGTTTACAATGTTGCATCAATTTCTGGTGTACAGCAAAATGTTTCCATCATATGTATACATACATATATTCCTTTTCATATTCTTTTTCATTATAGGTTACTACAAGGTATTGAATATAGCTCCCCGTGCTATACAGCAGAGACTTGTTTATCTATTTTATATATACTAGTTAGTATCTGCAAATCTCAGACTCCCAATTTATCCCTTCCCATTCCCTTCCCCACCATTAACAAGTTTGTTTTCTATGTCTGTGAGTCTGTTTCTGTTTTGTAAATAAGTTCATTTGTGTCTTTTTCTTATTCCACATATAGGTAATATCATGTGGTATATTTTCTTTCTCTTTCTGGCTTTCTTCACTTAGAATGACAATCTCAAGAGCCATCCATGTTGCAGCAAATGGCATTATTTTATTCTTTTTATGGCTGAGTAATATTCCACTGTATAAATACACCACAGCTTCTTTATCCAGTCATCCTTCAATGAACATTTAGGTTGTTTCCATGTCTTGGCTATTGTAAATAGTGCTGCTATGAACATTAGAATGCATGTATCTTTGAATTAGTTCCCTCTGGATATATGCCCAGGAGTGGGATTGCTGGATCGTATGGTAATTCTATTCCTAGTCTTTTGAGGAATCTTCATGCTGTTTTCCACAATGATTGCACCAAACTACATTCCCACCAACAGTGTAGGAGGGTTCCCTTTTCTCCACATCCTCTCCAGCATTTATCATTTGTGGACTTTTGAATGATGGCCATTCTGAATGGTGTGAGGTGATACCTCATTGTAGTTTTGATTTGCATTTCTCTGATCATTAGCAATACTGAGCATTTTTTCATGTGCCTATTGGCCATTTGTATGTGTTCATTGGAGAATTGCTTGTTTAGTTCTTCTGTCTATTTTTGGATTGGGTTGCTTGGTTTTTTTCTTATTAAGTTATATGAGCTGTTTATATATTCTGGAAATTAAGCCCTTATCAGTTGCATCATTTGCAAATATTTTCTCCCATTCCATAGGTTGTCTTTCTGTTTTGTTTATGGCTTCCTTTGCTGTGCAAAAGCTTTTAATTAGGTCCCATTTGTTTATTTTTGCCTTTATTTCTATTGCCTGGGTAGACTGCCCTCGGAGAACATTGCCAAGATTTATGTCAGAAAATATTTGGCCTATGTTCTCTTCTAGGAGGTTTATAATGACTTGTCTTGTTTAAGTCTTTAAGCCATTTTGAGTTTATTTTTGTGTATGGTATAAGGGAGTATTCTGATTTTATTGATTTACATGTGGCTGTCCAGCTTTCCCAACACCACTTGCTCAAGAGACTGTCCTTTCCCCATTGTGTATTTCTGCCTCCTGTGTTGAAGATTAATTGGCTGTAAGTGTGTGGATTTATTTCTGGGCTCTCTATTATGTTCCATTGATACATATGTCTTTGTGCCAATATCACACTGTTTTGATTACTGTACCTTCTGTGTACTGTCTGAAGTCTGGGAGGGTTGTGCCTCCAGCTTCATTCTTTTTCTTCAGTATTGCTTTGGCAATTCGGGGTCTTTTGTGATTCCATATAAATCCTAGGATTATTTGTTCTAGTTCTGTGAAAAAATTCCTGAATAATTTGATAGGAATAGAATTAAATCTGTAGGTTCCTTTGGGTAGTACAGCCATTTTGACAATATTAATTCTTCCAATACAACAGCATGGGATATCTTTCCATTTCTTTAAATCATCTTTAATTTCCTTAATCAGTGTTTTGTAGTTCTCAGTGTATAAGTCTTTTACCTCCTTGGTCAAATTTATTCCTAAGTATTTTTTTTTTGATGTGATTTTAAAAGAGATTGTTTCTTTCCTTTTCTGATGTTTCTTGGTTAGTGTAAAGAAATGCAACTGATTTATGTATGTTAATCATGTATCTTTCTACCTTGCCAAATTCTTTTATCAGCTCTGGTAGTTTTTGTGTGGAGCCTTTAGGGTTTTCTATATATAGTTTTATGTCATCTGCATATAATGACAATTTTACCTCTTCTCTTCTAATTTGATCATTCTTTCTTTAACCCAAATTTTCCCTATACCTCTCTACTGAAACTGCTCGTGTCAGAGTCACCAATGAGCTCCATGTTACTGAATTTTGTGGTCCATTCTTAGTCCTTATCTTTCCTGACCATTCAACAAAACCGATCACTCTTTTTCCCCTTAACATACTTTCTCCACTTGCCCTACAAGATACTATCTGTCTTGGTTCTCTTCCTATCTTGCTAGCTACTCTTTCTGTCTTCTCTGCTGGTTCCACTTTATTTCCCTGAGCTCTAATATTGGGGTGCCCAAAAGCTCATCCTTCAATCTTCTTTCTATATATACTTACTCATTAGGGGATTTCATCTAGTTTCATGGAGCTTTAAGTATTACCTGTAGGATGGTGGCTTTCAACTTTCTCTCTTATTCGGACTCATATCCAATTACCTCCTTTACATTTGTTTTTCTAATAATCACATTGCACTTAACATTTAATAATTATGTAATTTACTTCTGTTCCCATCCATACCCCAAATATGCTCTTCCCTTGTTCTTTCCTATCTCAGTAACTCCAACCTTCTAGTCACTGAGTTAAAAAAAACCGTGGAGCCATTCCTGTTTACTCTCACTGATATTTCATATCTAATCCATCACTCCTGTGAGTTTTGCCTTCAAAATGGATCTAGAATGTAAGCATTTCTGTACCTCCACCACTACTACCTGCTTCTGCCTCTGTTCCTCTATAATCTTTTTAAAATTTCTATAGTCTTTTTTTTTTTTTTTTGAGGGTTTTTTGTTTGTGTGTTTGTTTTAGTGGAGGTACTGGGGATTGAAACCAGGACCTTGTGCACGCTAAGCATCCCTAACACTGAGTTATATCCACACCTCCTCAACCAGTCCTATAGTCTTTTGCAACACAACAGCCAGAGTAACATCTTAAACTATGAGCCAGTTCGTAGCACTCCTTTGCTAACAATGGCTCCAGTGGCTCCCCATTTTACTCAGGGAGATATCTCCAACTACTCTTTTTCTTTTTCCCTCAGCTCTAGTCACACTGTCCTTCTTACTCTTACTTGAACAAGCAAGTTATGCTTCCACTTCAGGGACTTTGTGTTTGCTGTTTTCTCCAAGAGAAGGCTTTTCTTCCTGGACATCTGTGTGGTTTGCTCCTTACTTCCTCCAAGTCTTATAAATGTTACTTACTCAACAAAGCCGCTCCTGACCAGGAAGCACAACCCCCATGATCACATCCTCTCTTTGGCTTTATTGTTCTCCACAGTTTATCTCACCATCTCACTCAACATATGTTTATTTCTCCATGTGTTTCTTTGGTCTCCCCTGACTGAATGTCAGCCCCATGAGGGCAGAAACTTCTCTGTTTTATTTCACTTACATATCCCAAACAACTACACAACAGTGCTTAGAACAGGCACTCAAATATTTGCCAAATGAATGTACAGGTAATAATAGGTACCATGTATTGAGCATTTACTATATGCCAGGAACTTATAAGATAATTGCTATCAATAATCATTCCCAATTTATAGGTGAGGAGACTGGAGATCAGAAAGCTTAAATAACTCACCCAAGGTTATACAGCTAGTCGTGATGGGGCCTGCTTTTGAACCTAAGCAATCTAGCTTTAATAAAACTCATGCTCTTAACCAATACATATCATTGCCTCAACAAAATTATATTAGATAACTGCAAAGTAAAAACAAAACAAATCCAGGCTAAAATGTGTAAAAAAAAAAGTTTAATAAATTTATATTGTTTTCCATGATGTCTATGTCAAAGCATCTTTGGAAAGATTAAGTATCAAAGTTCTCTCAAAAATTTCTTTTTAATTTCTGTGTTTTGCTGGTTCGCTGAGTATGAGCTTAGTCTGCCTTTTGGGTAATCAAGCACTGGTCACAAACCTGCTTGAATGGCCCTTCCTGCAGAACCAGGAAGCCTGGATGAAGGGTGACACCATTAAGAAGCCATTATCCCAAGTATCACTCCACCCATAAAATAGTTCTAGGAGAGCAGGGAAACTGGTAAACAGCACTCACACCTTCCTTCTTTCTCCAAGTCATCCATCAGAAGTGGGTTCAATGGCTCCCTTCTAGATCACTACGCTGTGAGCAGGGGATCATGACACAGAAGTAGCATGAATTCTAACTCAGAGAGTTAAAGGCTGTGTGTGACCTTGCACAGTTTACACATACTCTCTGAATCTCAATTCTTATATCTGAAAAATGGGAATAATAACATCTGTCTTGCTGGGTTGTTTTAAGGGCTAAGTGGGAAGACTTTTGGAAAGTGCTCACAGTCAAGGACAAGCTTGTAGATGTCCAATGAATATGAGGTCTTTACCCTGCCTCTCAGGGCCATGTAACCAGCAAATGAGACAATGACTGTGAGACTGATTTTTAAAATGTAAAGAACAGTGCACAACTGAGGAGTCAGACACCTGGAATTCGGGGTGGGAGAATATCTTACTTTTCTTATTCCCTGGGTCTTGTTTCCAAACTCTTCTGCAGACTCCTCATCAGTTGTAAGAAGGAAATTGTCAAAGATGCTGCCTGACTTCACTTGTTGAAATGAAAACAATGGGATTATTAGAACTAGGTCAAATGGCTTTTAAAAAATCACCTGGAAGCCTTGCTAAATACGCAGATTCCCAGAGATTTTAGTCAATAATTGAGGTGGAGTGAGGGAATACAGTGATGATTAATAATACAGAGTGTCCAGAATGTTGCATGCCTTAGTTGATCTTCTCTAGAAAGAAGTTAATTTACTGTTTCCCAAGGTTCTGTGCTCCCCAAGCCTCTGGCCACTATTTTAGATGGTTGTGAGGAAATTTTCATCACTCTGCTAGGCTCCAAATTGCTGCCAGGTGGTGGCTCTTGCCCCAGCTCAGAATGACAGCGTCTACCTCTGCTGCCACGTATAGATGCCCTTTTTAAGGTTCTCTCCTCAATATAATCAGAAAAACCAAAAGAATATAGGGAAAAGAAAAGATTTGACAAGAAGTATGAACACAATTTAGATTCTCTACCACATTTCTCTATTTTCTTAAAATAACATGTTTAATATTTACAATTAAAGAAAAAGATGAATTAAGCCAATGGTATATAATAATGTCAGTGTTGATTTAATGATGAAGGAGCAGAATAGAAAGAGCAGAAATCATGGAGTCAGACAGGGCAGCTCAACCACACACTAGCTGTGTGAATTTGGGCAAGTTACTCAACTCCTCTGAGCCTACTCCCTCATAAGTAAAGTATTAAAAATTACTCTCCCACAATGTTGTCATGAGAATTAGAAGTAATATAGGTAAAGCACAGTGCCTAGCAGATAACAGTCATTCAATAAATGGTAATAGCTATTATCACAATTTTTTAGTATCTGGATATGTTTCAAAAGAAGCAAAAGGAGGGTCATTATGGATTTTTTAAAATTTAGCACTATATTAAATAAATCAGGAAGTTCATTGTGTGGGACAAATTGTGTGACTAAGAAAGTTTGCAGCATGAGTTATATGTCCCTCCTCCACAAACTGAAAAAAGTTTTGTTTTGTTTTGATTTTTTAAATAAGAAAGACTTTTTTTTTTAAACTTACATCATCCCACCAACTCTGCCTTCAGCAGAAAAAAAATTACAAAATAGCCACTTTGGATAGAGATCATTATTTTTCTCTGAGCCATTTTAAAACTTGGTTTTAATAATTCCTTATGCAACTTAAAGATTTTTTTTTAACCTTTGGGATTCTTTTTCTCTTTTGAGTTGCCAGTAGCCTTGGTTAGAGAACCCCTCATTGTTGGCTCTTCTGTTTTTCCTGCTCCCATAAGAAATGTTTCTAATCTCCCCTGTTCTCTTCAGTGTCCCCTCACCTCCATCCCCCTTACACTAAACTCATGGCTCTGCCTCCCACTGAGAATCTGGACATGAGGCCAGTCCTGCTTCCTAAAACCCACCAGTGGAGTGACCTTGGTTTACTCACATCTTCTCTGTGCTTCCATGTTTTTATGTGGAAAAGGAAGAAAATGTAATTTCCCCCATTTCTTCATACAGTTCTCAGAAGAAAAGAACGTGAGAAAGAGCTTTGTGAGACTGTAAAGCCCTAATTCACTGAATTAATTCACTGAAAGTTACCTGGTTTCCTGTGATATCCCACTTGAATCATAAAATGGCAAGAGATAAGTCTGGGTACTTATCAGCTATTGGATCTTGACAGTGGAGATGTTAAGTCCTGCCCTCCAGCCTCACAGGGTTGTGACACAGACCATATGACCTAAGGAATATCAATGTGCTTTGCCTTATGGCTAGGCTATACTCTTTGCATTTTGTGTCACTATTCCTTCAAAGATTGTATGGGAGTCCCAAAGGTAAGAGAAAGAATTTTCTTTGTTCACTGCCATCTCCTCCCAGCCTCTGTCCTGATAAAAGAATGCAATCATTCTGCCTAAGAAGAAAAACAAACAAAAATCAAAAAAACAAAAGGATGGTGTATGGAAGTGCCAGAACAGACAACAGGAGGGGTCAGGGACTAAGCAGGAAGGTTAACCAGTTTATTAGGCTAGGACCTGATCCCTAGGGCAGTGGGCTCACAGAGCATCTGACTCTGGAGACCCAGGCTGAGGTGGGGCAGGTGAGGGAATTCCTTCCTGTCTCCATGCTGAGTCCCAAGGCTTTTCCACCAAGGAGCAGGATCCTGTGATTGACCCAGGCTGAGGTGGGGCAGGTGAGGGAATTCCTTCCTGTCTCCATGCTGAGTCCCAAGGCTTTTCCACCAAGGAGCAGGATCCTGTGATTGAACCGGATGTGCGGGTTGGCTGAGTGAGTAGGGTGGGGTAGGACTTGTGAGTGCCAGACCCAGTTAGAACTTAGAAGGAAAGGATGCCTTCAAGGGTGATGCCAGCGCCATACAAAATTGTGTCACAAGAGAGAAAAAAGAGATAAAGAGATAATGCTGGCATTTCAGAAATGTAGTCTCTCAGGCTTCATCCCAGACCTGCTGGATCAGAATCTGCATTTCCTTAAGATCCTGAGTGATTCATGTGCTTGTTAAAGTTTGACAAGCACTCCTTCAACATGGTTTAAATTCTCAAACAGAAAGGTTTGCCTCTTTGGGGAGGTTGATAGTACTCAGAGCAATTAGTGCCAAATAATTTTTAAATTTTGTAGATGAACAAAGGTATAATTTAAAATGGGTACTTTAATGTTTTCAGTGGAAAAAAAAAAGCCAATGCATTTTAAAGGAAATAGATTAGGCATATTAATATGATCACATATTTTTACAAGATGTAGAAATTTCCTATCATTTATTAAAAGGGGACAACTGGAAAAAAAAATGAAGTAACAATGGAAACTTGTACAAACTGTATCCACATTCTTCAGAGAAGAAAGGAAGGAAAGAAGGACAAAACATGTCCCTCTCTTCTCTCCTTCCTTCCTTCCTTCCCTCCTGAACCCCTGCTCTGCGTGTGGTAATTTATATACATCATCTTCTTGCACTCTGATGCTGGCCTCACTGAGTCAGGAAACTAAGAAAGTTAAAATAAACATAGAAACCAAGAAAGCTTCAGACAGGGGGCCTCTGCTCCAGAGACCTTTAAAAGCTCTGAACTGTAGAAATCACTGGTCAGAGACTGGTCAGAGATTTCTCTGGCCGTGGAACAGTCCAAGATACACCCAAGGACAAGTGGCTGTGCTTTCTAGAGACTCTATTGTATAGTGGGTATAGTCAATAAAGCAAGGACTTTAGAAGATGGCAGACCTCTGAATCCTGACTCTACCGTGCACCAGCTATGTGCTCGTGGGCAGATCACCTGACATTTCTGATTCTCAATTCTCTCAATTGTAACATGGGGTAAGAACAAGGGATAATAATGCTTAGTTTCCCTTCCTCTCCAAGAGAATTCCAAGACTTTGTAGATTGCAGTTTCTAAGAGGCCTCGTGGGCTAAGGCCTTCATTCTGCAGCGGGCACTTGAGGTGCTCTCTTTCTCCCAAGTTTGAGAAGAATCCTCCCTATCTTCAAAAACCGGTCTCGTTGGAACAAAACTGTGTGAAGGCCTGAGTATCTGAGCCCTGCTCTTTCTCTTCTAATCAGAGCCAGGAGAGATAACTGGTAGAAAAGAGGGAGGCTAGGTCAGGATTTGTCATCATGCCTGGGACAGTCAGCCCCAGTATCTGTCTGGGGATTTTAATATTTCAAAGTTTTACCAGATCTCTGATTCTATTTTATTTCCAGAACCACCCCAAGATTCATATGGGACCAGCCTCGTAGTGTAAACTATTGGAAACCTGAATCTAGCTTCAGAAAGGCCTGTACTCAAATCCCAGCTTTTCTGCTTACCAGATGTGTCTTCAGGCAAATTAGCTAACTTTTCTGAATGTCGATTTTTACACTTAGAAATGAGAGATTTTATAGTGACAATTACACGGCATTTGCAAAGTCTCTGAAATAGGGCTTGGTACATGGTAGAGACTCAATAAATTTTAGCTATTATAATTACTAGGATGACTATAATTATCCCTGTTTTAAATGAGCAGCTTGAGATTTAGAAAGATCAAGACTCATTTAAGTCTTGTAATTTCCAGCCTGGAGCTCTTTCCACTTTGTGGGAACTTTAGAGAGACTGTTGTTCAGTGGCTCTGAACCCAGAGAGCTTTACCTGCCAAGGTCCAGGCCAAGGATGCTGATGTTATAATAGTGACAAATGGTGGGGTCGGGCTTATATTTAGGGTTGTCTACTCCTGGATGAATCTATGCCCCCAGTAATTGGGATTGTCAATGATCCGAGGTTT
The DNA here is from genome assembly GCF_009834535.1 of Camelus ferus. NCBI lineage: Eukaryota > Metazoa > Chordata > Mammalia > Artiodactyla > Camelidae > Camelus > Camelus ferus. The sequence goes on from NC_045708.1 coordinate 37,052,343, forward strand.
CCACTGTCCCTAAGCAAAGAAACAAAAAGTGAACATGGCATTAGCATTTTTCCACTCTTTTCATGCAATCAGAAAGACTAATCAATTCATAAAGACAGTTGTGTATTAGGCATAAGGATTCAGAGCGAGATTCCTGGAGCTGCCTTCCCTTTCTTTGAGCTAACACCCAAGACTCTTCCAATTTCCCCTTTCTACTCAGAGGGCTCTGAACAAGGTGGCAGAGACCTATTCTGAGCCTGGCCACAGCTCCCTGTATAAGTTTGTTCATGAAGAAACTGAAGCTTCACAGGGAACACCATCTAAAGACTCTAAACTTGGAGCCCTTCTCCTCCTGCTGTGCAGCACAGGAAACTGTGGCCAAATAAAATCATGCTTGCTTCAGTCATTTTTATCTCTGGACCATTAGATAGTTGATTCCTTTAGTTCCCTCTCACTTCAGTCATGCGGTCAAGACTTAGCCCTTAAAAAGAAGTTCCCCCAACCCTCCCCCAACATCTTTGGCTCCTTCCTGTACTTCCCTTCCCCCTTTTGGACCACTTCTGAGACTTCCGGTTCCTGACCCCAGACCCATTTCTGTTTTGACCATGTTCCTTTGGCTGCTTTCCACCACTCTGGACAAAGTTTTTGCCTAGAACTCCCTAGACCTCTGCCTCCCAGCATCAACCTTGACCAGCCCACCTTCTTCCAGGTGGGCACAGCCCTGAAAGCAGGGCTCAGATGGAGCTACAGCCTTACGGAAGGAGGTGGGAAAGGAGGAAGATGACCACAGGCTCTCAGTGTCTGTTCTGTAAATTAAAATTTACATCTTTTCTGTCTTTTTTCTCACACCGATTGGAAGGAGAGACTCCCTCACCTGATACTTCAGGTTTGGTATTAGGAGCCCTTCCCACTCCCCATCCATCGCCTCATTCCAGTCATCTGGCTTCTTGGCATCCGGGTCTGGAATATATTCAGTCTTCCCGGTCCTAAAACAAAATGTTCCTCCATGAGGACAGATGGGTGGGCTGGAACGAAAGGGAGCCAGAGTACAGTCGGGTACCCTACCCCTGCCACCCTCCTGTCTTCACCACTATGAAAGCCCAGCTCAAGACTCTGCAAATTAATCTGATACATACAGCAGAGAACAAGGCTTTAAGCAACTCCAGTCCCTCCACAAATTCTCTATCCTTCTGACCTTGAGTCCTTTAAACTCAAATAACATGAGAATTTCCCTTATCTCTGACTCTCTCCCTTCCCTAGTCATGTGCCTTTATTGTCAGAACAAGTCTTCTAGCCTGTGCCCTCTTCCTGAAGTCCTCTCCTAGTGACCTACCTTGTACCCTGGGGGGCTCCCGCCTTGTAACCCAGGTCCTTTCTATTTCCCAAGACAGATCTCTTATGTCACAGCCTATTGTAATTTTCATATTTCTTCTACTGTGGAGGCTCCAAAGTTTTTCTCTGTCTACCTGGCAGTTCACCTTGGTGCTGACCATTTGCCCAGACTGACTAACCCCACTAGACTCACAGTCATTTATCAACATTGCAGCTGGGAAACTCCCCTGGTTTCTGGGCTGTCTCAGCTGCTCTGTGGTTCTTGAGACATTAATAGCCTATCCTGGGGGCTATAGTCTTGATGGGGACACAAGTCTATCTAAATAGTTTCCACCTTCTCTAGGTTCACTTAACAGGGAGTATAAAGGCCTGCAGCCTTTCCCTTCTCCCCCAGGCCTTGAGCCAACCCTGATTACATCAGGTGCATGGTCCTCACCAGGATGGAGGGTCTATGGTTAGTCTTGTTGCTCTGATATGCTTGCTGGTCCTGGAAGTGACCTAGTCCCTAATTTTCTCATGGTGCTGAAGGTCCAGATACACCTTGAACATTTGCCTTCATTCCCTCCAGCTCAGCTTCCCTTGCTCTAATAAATTCACTGTTTGAAATTCAGTACATGATTAATGTATAAATGCCAGATATTAAGGATTTATGTACCAGGCACTAAATTATATACATATATATATAGCTCATTTAATCTTCAAAACAACCTTCACACATAGATATTCTAATAATATCTGTCTGTGAAATTGACTTTCACAGCAGTTATGTTCCTTGCCCAAGGTCTAACTATTTATAGTTGGGGTCTCACAGTTAGTAAATGGTGGAGCTCGGATATAAACTCCTATCTGCCTGACCCCAGAGTCTATGTTTCTAACCCTTAGGTTAATACACTCACTCAAGCTTTGTCTCTTCCTTCCTGGAACACCACCTGCACCCCAACTCAGGCTGGGTTAGAAGCCTGTACGGATGGGACTCCGACTGGATTTGGCTTCCCTGACTCTCACCACTAATACACAGTGTGACCTTCATCTGTGTACATGTCTGAATCTCTCACTAGATTCTGAATCCCAGGAGGATTCTCAGTCCCTGGATTGTTCTGTTCATAGCTATATCCAGTACAGCTTTCCAGTGAATGGTAATGATTCAATGAGTATACTCCACATACTTCCCATATCAATAACTTTGGAGTCAGAGATCCATGTTCAAATGTTGGTCCTAATGTATGTGTGCTTAGGCAAGTCACTTCATTTTCTAAGTGTCAGTTTCCCTATCTTCATAGACGCTACCAGAAGGATCAATAGATGCTCAACAAATGTGGGGCGTTTTCCTCTTCCTTCTATGCCTCTTTGGATACCAATATTTAGCTGGACACTTCCTTGAAGGATTGATGTCCCCAGTTTCTGCTCTGTTGTTCCCAACCTCCTCCTCCCATCTGCACAGCTGAGATCCCCACTCACTTCCCAGCCAAACACTCTCTGACCTCAGGTTTCTTATCTTCAGGGTCCTCTATTTGCAGACGTTCATCCCATTTCCTTGCTTTACAGGCATAAGGGTCTTTTATCCACCTGGGAGGCAAGAAGTCCCGGTCATCCTCCAGACCCCAAGATGCTACTTGCTGGTTGTCAATTTTGACCTCATAAGTAGCATTGAGGCGAATAATCAGAGTATACAGGTGAGTGTCTTTATTGATCTGGAAAGGGAATGGGGAATATTTCAGTTTCCTACTGGACCTCATGCATTAAATGCATCTAAAACAGACCTAAGTTCCTGAATGGCACCTCCCACATATTCACAAGCACATTTTACCACCTCCCTCATCCCATTCTCTGCTTAACCCAAAAGAAACTTTGGGATTCATTCTCCTAAGTACACTTTCCTCTGGCCTCCCTTATCTCCCAACCTTCCCTCCGTCACAGCTCTTGTCATTCTCTGATCTTGTCTGTTTTCTGTCTGTCCCACTAGACCTTGAGCTTCTCAACAGCAGGGATCATGTCTGATTCATCCGTTGTATCTGCAGGCTCCAGCACAAGGCTTACCCTGAGGAGGATCCAGGGAGCCCCCATATAGTCCTGCTAGGGAAAGGCTTTGCCCTGAACATAAGTTCTCCAGTGACCCAGGACCTTGGGGCTTTTCTAGACTCAGTCTCTGCCTCTCTCCAGTGGTCTAGTTGTGCCAAACTTCTTGCAGTGCCAGTCTTTCTCAAGTCTCCCCGACATTTCTCACGTGATTACCTCTTCCAGTAGCTCAGTCCTCCCTAAAATGGTCACATTCCTTTATAAGACCAATTCATGCTCATCATTCAAAACTCAGCACAGGGAAAACCTTCTCTAAGAAGCATTTCTTAAGCCATCAGGCTGGGTACGGGGCCTTTTCTGTGCTCTCACAGACTCCAAGTATACTGGGTAGTCATTCTCCTTTGCTTGACTCTTATCCTCATTGGACTCTGAGTTCTCAGGGGCCATCCCTGGCTCACTCAATGCCCCTGGCCTGAGGCCCAGCACAGAGCTGGCATTCAGAGTTTGCCTGTTGACTAATGATGAAATCCAGCTATTATCCTCCAGGCAACCTAGATCTCTCTTACCCTGATGTTTCTAAGTCCAGCACTTCCCACCTCTCCCATCTTTTCCAATATCTAGCAGTGAGGACCTGGGCCATGTGTAGGTAATACTCAATTCATAGGGATTAAATGAGGTAACATATACAAAATGCTTATCCATCCCCCTAGGCTGAGGACCAGCCCACGCACTCACCCTGCACTTGATGGTCTTTTTGTTCTCATGGTATTTCCCTTGATAACGAAGGATAACTTGTACTTTGTTGTTGCCAAAGCCATAGATGTCTGGGCCTGGAAATTAAATCCCAGTGCATGATTTTACATCATTTTTAGGCCATTTGCCTTGCTGTTCTGTGGCCAAGACAGCCATAACCTGCTAATTATCAGGGTCCCAGCAGGAAATAGATAGCAGACTCAAATTTAGGATTATTTGAGGAGAATTTAATAAAAGGACTGTTTTTAAAGGTGAAGGCAGGACATTGAGAAAATACAAGGAATAATGCTATGCTCCGGGCTAGCAAAAGTAGGGCTATTCCCATCCCTAGGCTTGAAGGAATGGTTACCAGAGGCCAGAAGAAAAAGAATCTTGTAGAAAGGACGGCCAGGAGAGAAGCTATGACTTTCAGTCAAGGGACACAACTCTCTCTTCCTCTGATCTCCTGCCAGGGCTTGCATTGACCAAACCCAACTGGAAGTTCCCCATGTGCCAGACACTCTATACCATGTCATTTAATTCTCACAGCAGGTAGGTATTACTTTATCCACTTATAGCTGGAAAAATTGTGGCCCAGAAAATTAAGCAACTTGCCTAAGGTCAAACAGCTAATAAGTAGCATTACTGGGATTTAAACCCAAGCCTATCTAGAAAGAGATCCTGGGGCTCTTCCTACTTTGTGAAAAGTTTAGAGGAAATTGATCAGTGGTTCTGAGCCAAGAGAGCTTAACCTGACAAAAGGTCCAAGAATAGGTTTTAACCTAGTTTTTCAACCTAATTTCCCATGTCATTTCTCTCTGACTATCCTAAACACACACGCGTGCGCGCACACACACACATACAAACACACACAAACACACACACACAGTGTGCTCTAGCCATACTGGTCACATTGGTTTTTCTACTTGCATTTGAATTTCATGTCTCTGAGCTTTTGGACACACAGTTTCTTCTGCCCTTATAACATTTCCTCTTTCTCCTTTTCTGCCTATTAAAAGCTAACTCATTCTTCAAAGAATAGTTAATACCTTCTCCCCAAAACCCCCTGTTGGACTAAGTGATGCCATTTTTTGTGATCTCATAGCTCCTCACCAATACTTTTTTTAAAGTATGTCTTTCATTCTGCCTTTTAAAAAATGATTCATATAGCTGTGTCCCCACCAAACAGAAGGCAAAAAAGAGTGAAGTAGAAAAAGCCCAGGCTTTACAGCCAGACAGACTGGGTTCAAATTCTGGCTTCCCACTTACTCACCTTGGGCAAATTTCTTGCCTCCGTTTACTCATCTGTAAAATGGAGATGATAATAGGCTAAATGTGTTGCGTTGTTTGAGGATCAAATAATGTTCACATGAAAAGAAAAAATCACATGAGAAAAATTGTTTCCAATTTTTCTATTACAACCACCATGTACATATACACATATAAGCTCCTCATGAGAGGGTGGATTCTGAAACAAATGGAGATGGACAGATACATATTTAAAACCGCCAGAGTGGTATATTGCAATACATAAGGAAGGGATTGAAAGTTAACAAGAAAAGAGAGTTGAGAGAGGAGGAATGCAGACAGGGAAAGGGCAAAGCAGCTGAGGAGGACTGTGGTGAGAGCTTGCAGAGAGAGCTCTGAAGCTCCCTGGGAGAAGAAAAAATATTGAGGGAGAATTTTAGTAAATGTTGCTGTATATTGCTTGGTGTAACCCTTTCCTCTGAATTTGTATAAAAACATTCAGTACAATCCACCTTTATCAGTGATTTAGGAGTTGAATTTGTTGCTGTTGTTTCTTTCTTTTTTTTTTTTTAATATCAACCACGTTGAAATTGGGTTCAAGGGTGGACCTAAGTAAGAGCTGGACTGCCCCAAGGAGGGCTAGTGACATACTGAGGTTACAGATGCAACAGCCTGGATGCACTACAGATGTGTGGTAAAGGTGATTTCCCTGATTTCCCGTGCCTTTATCTCACTGAGGACAGGACCCTCCTTCACAGCACAAAGCCTTATTGTACTGGGCACATCTGAGGGTATCAACACAGTTTCTGGTCCCTTTCTCCTTTTCTGAGAACTGGGGAATAGCTCTCTGTACTGTAGCCTGTTAATACCCTGTGACGCTCCACCTCTTTGCTCTATTTATATTAACAGTTAGGTTTAGAGTTGCTTTTCTCGGGTCTTTGAAGAGTCTTACTGCAGAGGGAGGTGGAGCTATCTATCACATTAGAAGTTTCCTGTTCTAGGTCCTTCTGAGCCTTTTCTACAACTGCAGTGGCTCTCATTAAAACCTCACGAGGCTGACAGCAACTGTTATCAGAGCTTTCCAAACATGATGTAATACTCAGATTCCGAATGCATATCCTCCTGGTTCAGCGTGCCAGGAAAGAGTTTCACGTACCCACCACCACAATCGATGCCTTGCTCGTGTTTTACAGAAAAGTGAACCACCAAGGTCTCGTTCTCATTGCTGAACGGTTTAAACCTCGTTGAGAGGGCATAAAACTTGGCATCTTCTCTGATTTAGAGACCTGGGATCAGAGTACAGAATCTTTAGGTTTAAATACCCAAAGAGCAGCCAGAGAAACCCAGGATTTCATCTCTGGTACATCCTTAAACACCTACTGTGTGCCAGGTGCTGTGCCAGGTGCTTTACACACATTATTGCATTCAAGCCCAAGAACATCCCTGCACAACTGGTATTATCTTCACTTCTACAGATTGGAGTCTGAGTCACCTGGAGGTGAAGCCATCTGCCTAGGGCCACAAGGCTAGTAAGGAACTAAACTGGGATTTTTAAGCCATGTTTGTCTGTTTCTTTTTTTCCCTTATGCCATACTGCCTCTGATTTTCAAGAGATACTTAAATACTGTTCTGAAGCTTTACAAAACAAGGCTCTGTTTCTTCTGAAACCTCCTGGGTGGCCAGAATCAGGCTCTGCCATGCACAACTGCTGTGGTAGGAAGAGGCCAGGCACAGCCTCTTAGAGTAAATAATAATTGTTGTTAACATCTATTGAACACTTCCCACTCACCCAGCAATGTATTTCATTCATATGTATTACTGCACTTAATCCTCATAAAAACCTCTGTGAGGTGGGCCCTACTCATATTTCCATGTTATCATGAAATCAGTGAGGCTATTTCACTTGTCCAGAATCACACAACCAGCCTATCGAATTCCAGAGCCCCCAGCCTGAGACTTTATCTCTTCCTCCAGAGAACATCAGAGCTATAAGGGGTCTTGGAGCCTTTCTGGTCTAACTCCATTAGTTCATAGATGAGAAAACCAAGCCCCCGAGAGGGAAAATTACTTATCTAAGATCATATAATCACAAATGACAGACATACAAGCTACATGTCCAGACTTCCAGGCTAGTGGTCTTTCCATTATTCCATGTGGCTGCCCAGCTTCCTGGTTATGGCTCTGTCACTTTAACTCTCAGAGTCTCAGTTTCCTCATCAGCAAAATGTGGGTAATTAATCATACCCCAGAGGGTTCCCATCAAAGTCAAATGAGTGAGAGATGTGAGAAGCACTTTGTGAACTGTCAGTATAAAATGCAAGGGACTATCATTATTCATGCTTGGTGAGGGTCCTTCCTTCATGATCCACAGCTCTTTGTACTTTCCTGGGTCACATTATATTGCAATTAAGCTTATTTTAGTCTCTTTGAATAAATTTTAAGCTCCTGAAGGGAAGAGGCATCTTTAATATAAAGATCTAGGATAAGTTCTAACATAGAGGAAACACTCCATAGATTTGTATTAATTGCACAGAAGGATCACAGGTCCTGATTCAGACGTCTCTTGAGCATTTGTTGCCCAGCAGTCTCTGTGCTAAGCACTTTGATGTCTAATATTGCACGAGGAGCTGCCTATATTTTAAAAAGTATGCTTATTTCCCCAAAGCCCTCAAGTGAGGCTAGCATAGCCACAGAAGACTTCATGGAGGAAAGGAGTGGACACAAGGGAAAGGGCACCGAACCCACAGGCAGAAGACCAAGCCTTGAATCTCCACTCTACCAAGGCTTGTAATGTAGCCCAGTGTGATTCCCCCTCACTCTCTGAGCCTCGTTTGTACCCAGAACCCTTTCAGACAACTGGGGGGACCTAATGAACCCAAGTGGGATGAAACATGGGGAGCAACAACCAAGAAACCAAGCTGAGAGGAGATGGGTGGCGGTGCAGACTGCCCTCAGAAGCGTCACTCAGTCTCCAGTTCTCTCCCTTCTGGAAACAATTTTTCAGAGTGGATTTAAAAGATTTTAAATGTTCAAGCCAGTTCATAATCCTCTCCTTTAATAAACATGAAAATGAGATTCATAACAATAGCCAGGAGAGAGAAGATGGGAAATCACTCCAGAGGACAATCAATGGATTCTATTTATAGGACAAAAGCTTTCTCAGACAAAAATCCATTGCTTACAGGCCTTAGCCTCAGAGCTCCCCTTTCCCTCATAACAGTATTTTGCTCTTACAACAGCCCTGTCTAATGAACACGGCAGATGAAGACTATTATCTCCATCTAATATCAAGGCTCAGGGAAATGTAAAGACTTGCCCAAATTATGCAGCCAGCAAGTCATAGCCCTGGGTCTGTCTGCTCAACTCTCCATTGTAACAAGCAGCTCTAGGGGTGAGCAGTATTCAGAAATTATTGCTTTTACCTGTTTCAAGTGCAGAATGTTATATTAAAAAACTCTAGGGTTGGGGAAAGCAGTATAGCCCAGGGGTAATGAACACAGTCCTGGAGTCAGACCTAGAAGTAGGTCTCAGCCCCACCTCTTGCCAGCTGTGAATATAGCCTTGGGCAAATTAGTCAACCTCTCTGAGGCCCTCTGCAAAATTGGAAACAGAATAGCAACATCCATCTCATGAAGTTGTTAAGAAGATTCATGGGGATAATGTGTTCAAGGACTTAGTTTTAAATACCTGTTATTCAATAAATAGACATTATTATTTTTGTGGAGACTTCATTCTTCTCCACTTACTGCTTCTTTTTATTCTAAGAAAGAGAAGTGAATTGGTAATCTTGAATAAAAACAGTTGCATACAAGTCAGAACTTTCCCAGCTAATTAGTATATTCCTAAATTCCAGTATTTACCTTTATCCTTTTCTTTGTAAAATTTTCCTGCAGTGAGCTGAAATTTACCATAATCCGGCCTATGTTTAGATTCCACCCATCTATAAGGTTAAAGAAGAAACAAGCAACATGTAGAAATGGTTTGTTTGGTTTTTTTTTAAGATAATACAATGCAGCTGAAAGGAAGCAGGATCCTGTGCCCACCACCTGACCCCCAATCCCTGCCTCCATACCCCTGCCTCTTGTTTATAGAAAAGCTGAAGTCTCCCGGGCCTCCCTGAGTCATAGAAGAGCAGGCTCAGGCAGTCCATGCCTCAGGCTAGGAGCCTGCAGGCATTGGGGGATGGCAATGACTCTCACCACTTAACTCAACGATTAACTGAGATTTTTCCTTCATTTCCCTATAAAGCTTCCATGGCTGAACAGTATCTTTGGAGATGGGTTTTTTTGAGGGGGATGCTGGGTCCACTAGATTGCAGGCATTCTGATTAAGAATTTTTGTTACTAAGGCTATTGCTCCCAGGATCATACCCTTGCTCTTCTCTCAAATAGAAACCAATTACTCTAATCTAAGTCTCAGGAGGAAATTGCAGAGAAGAAACAAGAACTGGTTAGAAGCCAGTCCAAGACAGTGGAGGATTTGATTTCCAGTGGACCTTGAGCCTCATTTTACACTCATTGTAATATATTAGCATGCTAAGTGACACACCCCCAGTGTCATGACAGTTGCCATGACAACCACCAGAAAAGCCCATACAAAGACTGAAAAGCTTGGACAAGGTCTGATTGGCTCCATCACACACAGAGGGAGGACATGATGGCAGAAGCCTCTCACAGAAGTCCATGTGGCCCGGCCCAGGCCGGAGCTGCCCCTACTGCCCATCTTGGCTGATGGCTCCACACTCAGAGCACCTCTTCCTCACTCTAGTGCTTATCTTCCTTTCTCCCTGCTCGGGTACCTTCCTTCTATGTCCCCTTCTGAGCAATAAAGCAGTTGTTCACTTAGTTCCTCTGCCTCTGCTGTGCGAATTCTTTCACAGCCATAGGCAAGAACCCACTTTGGTGGGCTTCCTAATTTAAGGGTCCCTCCATCCACTAACACAGCTAAGGCTGATCAAGTCTTATGGGAACAGTAAGGGAATATCAGAAAATACTCCAATATTCCTGAAATCCCCCTCACTATCTGATACCTGAACCCACATGGTTAGTGTTCCATTAATGCTCTACCTCACCCTCCCCTATGAAAGTTAAATCCTGAAAACCACTACAGGAATGTTTGATTGAAAAGCATGAGATGCTCTGATAAAAGTAGCTGGAAAATATGGTTAAGGAACTGAGCCCTTATACATATTTATGTTTAGTAAAATAAAATAATAAAATCAGCTTACCAAGTAAAGATGTTAGCAATATCACTTCCTGCTTCTTGAGTTAGTAACGATGATATTGAACAATCAATTTCCATTGACCCTTTTTTTATTTCTTAAACATTTTCAACTCCTTTGCAATTTCAAGGAGATGCTGATAAATTTGTTTGGCTTTGGCATAGATGGCATCTAGACAAAGTGTCCTTCTTTTTGGGACCTGGAACTCCGTCCAAACATTCAGTGCCTTTCTGATCTTATGTCAGCTCAGAGTTGCTGACTCTCACTTCCTGGGCCCACCGTGGTCCCAGAGTCTTGGGGCAATTTGGCAGCTTGAGATGGAAGAGGTCTCAAGGGTGGATTTTATTTTATCTCCTCCCTGCAGCTGAATCAATCTTTCTTAAATTCTACTCCCTGATATCTAGGGTTATTGCCTTAGCTCTACCCATGAAAACTGCACATCACACACAACCCATAACATGACCCTGAGCTGGCTCTGTTGGCTTCTATTACTCAAGTCTAACAGCCAACTACCTCTCTTCCTGAGGCCCAGGAGCTTGCTTTCTCTTGTCTTCCCCTGTTGTTCCCAAGATCTCAGTATTAGTAAGGCCAGGTCATCTCAGTGACCATTCCACCCATGACTCCTGCGGGAGGGGCCCCAGGAGGTTCTTTCTGCCGCAAGTGGCTATGGCTTGAGTGAAGTGGATCCGGCTTCTCTGACCACAGTTGATGTAATGTAGGGTAAGAATTGATGTCAAAGTCAAAAGATTTGTTATTATGTATTAGACCTTTGTGTGGCTCCCTAAAAATTTCCCTTCATTTACTCCCGTGGACAGTGAGATATAAGATAAGTATTATTAGTTCCGTTTTGCATCCAGTAAGCAGACCCAAATCTTTGCGATTTCAAACACTGCCTCGCCTCTGGAAGGAGAGGAAGATGTAGGGAAAGTGCTACAAAGAGAAAAAAAGTTATATAATCATGATAGTAGCTACTGTTTTGCAACCGCATGTCAGGCATTGTGCAGACTGCCTCATATGCATTGTCTCATTGCAGTCTCATAATACCTCTGGGACAAATGTCCTATTTTCCCCTTATTCAGAAAATAAGAAAAGTGAAGCTCAGAAACTTGTCTAAGTTTGCAAGTTAAGTGGGTAGGCCAGGCCTGGACCTAGGCCTTTGCAGCACCAAAATCTGTAGTTTTAACCTCTATACTATATGGCTTCCCATGAGATCATGTGTGTGAAAAGCCCTTTATAACCTAAAGAATGTGCCACAAACGTTAAGAGTCAACCATAGCGCTTTACAGTTTGTAATTAATTAGGTTATTTATGTATAATTTGAGTAATGCCTGTCTTCCCCACCAGATTGATAAGTTTCATAACTATTCTACTAACCATTGTATCCTTGTGTCTGGCACGGAGCAAATCGCCAAAAACATTTGTTGAATGTCTAGATGGATGCATGGTCATGACTTTTGCCTGTGTCATAAGATTCTCAACCTTACAAATGGATTGATTCATTTATTATTCAATTTGACAAATGTTAATTGAGCCTGACATGCATGTGGAAACAGTTTACAACTTTGACCCTGAACTTTATGATGGGAGAGATTAGAACAAAACTCAGAATTTCTCATCACTAATTATTTTTCTGGGTGAACAGTATTGACACAAATGAAACCTGCCACAATTCAGGATGTCTTGAAATAAGGAGCCTTTCTTGTTAGGAGAATAATGTCACATGGTTAATAAAGTCCCATTTTAATGTTTTATACTTATCCTCTTAACAGTATAAAAGGTTCAAGCCAGAATGACCCTCAGTGGCCATTTAATCTGACCTCTTCATATTGTATATAGAGAAAATAAAGCCCAGAGAAGGAAGTGACTCTCTCATGGACACAGTTGCCAGTTACAGAGCTGAGACTAGAGCCCAGTCCTTCTGCACTCTGGTCCTGGGCTCATTATTCCTTCATTCAACAACTATTTCTTGAGCATTCATTTTGTGCCTGGTACCAGATGCACAGACATGAGTCTGACAAAGTCCCTCTAGGGATCTCTGAGCTTCAGGGAGCTCAGAGTCTGAAGAGACAGACAAGTGAACAATTACAATACAGTGCGGTAAGGGCACGGATCAAGGGAAGCAATGAAATTCAGAAAAGCACTGATTGCCCTTCAGAGTCAGGGTAGATTTCAGAGAAGGCATGCCTGAAGAAGAATTGAAAAGATAGAAAAGGTGAGGAATCAGTGGTCCAAACAGAATGACTTGCATGTGCAAATACCCTGAGTCATGAAATAGCACGGTATTTCAAGGGAAATGCAAACAGTACTATACAGTTTTGCAGGGCGGCTGGGCCAGATCAAGGAGAGAACTTATTAACTGAGAGAATAGAGCAGTATATTTACCAAGGTTTGATGCTACCATATTTTTTTCCTCACTAAATCTTTCCTTCAAATTGGACAAATATCTCTATGTCCCCTGAGATCCATCCAACAAAAAATAACAGGTGTTTGGGAGCTGGATTACACAAATGATAAATGCGCATAAACATGACCAAGTCTGCAGAGATACAGAACCAAGGAAGCCTTCTTCTGTCAAATGAAATTACTTCCACATTGTACCTCCCAGGACGCCTGCCTTGTAGTGTAGTTCAAATCCAAAGACTGGGCTAAGGACTCATTTCTGCTGCTAGCTTCAGCAGGGTATTTAACCTCTCTGAAACTCAGTTTATTCATATATAAAAAGGAGTTACCTTACTCATAGTTTCTGGAAGAATTAAGTGAAATAGCATACAACACAGTGTCAGGCACATTGTAAGTCCTCAATAAATACTACTTGAAGCTGAATCTGTATATATGTGTGTATGTATACAAAGATATATCATATTGAAGGTATTTTTAGCCTTGAAGGTAAAAGTTGTGCCTTCCCCAGCATCTAGTCCTGAGCCTGGAACAGAACAGGCCTTTTAAGAATTGCTTGCATAATTAAAATACATATTTGCTGCCTTTATTCAACATCACCAGATTATATTTTGCAAAAGAGAATTTGCTAGATAAACCCAAGCTTATCTCTTCAGGTGCCAACATTTTGTCTACGATTTTCAATGGAAAAGTTTTGTAGACATAATGAAAGACCCTGATCTCTTATGCAGAGAATCCCGAACAAAATTTAAAGTTTCTTGAAAACTCAAGCTCTGTGTTAGGCTGTAATGTGCAGCACAAGTGTGGGTTTGTTTTGAAAGTTTTCTGTCTCTACTGTTCCCATTCAGCTGTGAGCACTCAACTTCTCCCTCAGGCAAATGTGTTTGCCTCTGGCAATCAACCCAGCTCTCATGAAACCAGTGGACCTATGTCCCTGCTTACCTGCCTGCCAGTTTACCTGTTCACTTCCTTTCCTTTCTATCTGCCAGTCTATCTGCATGTCTGCCACATAGACCATAGTCACTTAGTTATTTATCAACTAGTAAAAAGCCTTGTGGGGTGGTAAATAGCACTGGATAAGAATCTTGGGTCAATCACTTTTCTGAATCAGTGTTCTCATCTGTAAATATGGATTATTTAAATTCTTTAGGGAAAGGAACACTGTGCACATAGTAGGTACTCAATAAAAGTATGTTGAATGATAGATCAGCATGAGGACCAAATTAATTAAGATAATAATGATAATTATTACCAAATAATATCATCATTATTATGATTAATAATAATTACTAAAACAGTATTATTTTTGCTGTTATTGAATGGGCACCTGTAGTGGGTCCTCCATTCATTGTGTAGGTTGCCATTTCTAATCAACTATACCCTAGGAAGCAGATAGCCAAGTGTGTTGAGAAAGTGAGCAATAAATAAGAGCCTATATGTTTGAAGTATAAGAGAATACAAGTCCTTCACTTAAATTTTTACAGAGAACCTATACTGTGCCACTATGAGTGCTGGATACCAGGGTACAAACAAGATGTAATCCCTCAGGCCCTCAAAGAGCTCACAGACTAACCAGAGAGACAGGCAGGTAAAGTGTCTGCTTTTCTTATTTTATATTTCTTGAATTTTCAAAGTAAATAATTTATTATAGAAAATGTAGAAAGCCCAAAGGAAGCAAATAAGCAGTAAGAACATCCACAGTCTACATCCCAGAGATGACCATTGTCAACATTTTGATGTATTTGCCTCCAGACTTTATTTTTTTCCTGTATGTTAACAATGGCCCCTGCTCTCGCCTCCACATCCCTGCAGCCTCTGAAGAGATCCTTGCCATCAGTTTGTACTTGAGACCTGGAACGTCCAGCTGGATCAGGCCTCTTGGGTTTGGGCATCCGTCCAGGGTGATTCTTCCTCAGGCCCAGCATGTCCAAGTAGCCACGATCCACAGATGGTCCCAATCGCTTATCGGTCAGAGGCCTGAGCAGCAGGCTGTTCCTCAGCAAGTCTGAGCCAACTGGGCACAGAGGTCCTTTGTCTCAGAATGTCTCTTCAGCCAAGTTTCCACAGTCAAGTCTGAGAGCTGACAGAGTTAACATTCACACACACACACCCCTTATGACTTCTGCATCATTCAGCCCCTCATTTGAATTCCAGTTTCTGTCTGATTTTGTACTTTGACAATGGTCATTGCTGTCACCATTAGCCCTCCCCTCACATCTTTGTGTATCACTAACTCATTGATTCTTCAATTCAATCAACCAAAATTCCTGCATATTTTAATATGCATTTTTCATACAAGGTCTGAGAGTCCAAAAGCTCATGTTGTCCCTGAGGCTGCTGATATTATTATTACCTGCTGGCCACCTGACACTTGGCAGCATGCAGCAGTGGCCAATGCATCCTTTTTTGGAGGTAAGGTGCACAGGGATCTTTGCCACTGACTCACCACGTGACTTTGGAAAAACCACCTCTCCTCTCTGGGTCTCAGTTCCTCACCTATACAATGAGAGGGTTGAATTCTAAACACCATCTGGTTGCCAAGCTGCTCTGTGGCCTGGAACAGTCTGGGAAAACAGCAGAAAGAAAGGAGGCTGAATACAGCTCTGCCACAAACCCATAAATGGCCCTGCCATGTCACATCCTCTCTCTGGACCTTAGTTCTCTCATCTCAAATGGGGAAAAGGAGGCCATTTGGGGCTAGATGAGCATTCAAAGAATCTTAAGATTTACCCTCTTCCTTTTTTTTTTTTTTTTTGAAGTCCTGTCAGCTACAATGTATCAATTTCTGGTGTACAGCATGATGTCCCAGTCATGCATATCATACATATACTCATTTTCAGATTCTTTTTCATTAAAGGTTATTATAAGATATTGAATATAGTTCCCTCTGCTATACAGAAGAAATTTGTTTTTAAGATTTACTTTCCTTGGGATTTCCAGGTACTACTTAAAATCCGAGCTGGAAGGCCTTTAGCTTACTGGACTCATGGGAAACAGTGGGATGGGGAGCAGGAGTAATGCAAGAAAAATCAGTTTTAATATCGCACACTCCTGAGTTCAAATCCTGACTTTGCCATTTAATAGGTGTGACCTCAGACAAATTACATGATTTTTCTGAGCTTCAGTTAGACTGTCTAGACTGGGAAAAATAATAGCTACTCTACAGAGTTAAGAATGGGTGTATGTAAAGCATCATGCCTAGTGAGTAACTGTGTTTAACAAAGGTTACTTAAAGCATCAGATACAGTTTAGCTGTAAAAATGAGAGTTCACAAGGAGGAAATTCAGTTCTAGAAATAAATGGAAAGACATAACAGTTCTCTTAATTTTTAATAGTTTTTTTTTACTAAAAGAGTAACACAAGTTTGTTATAGAAGGTAAAAGTAAAAAAAAAAAAAGAAAAAATGAAAATCATCTGAAATTCCATTATTTACCATTTACTTTTTGGTGTATTTTCATCTGTTCCTTTCTTCTATGCACACATATATTTTGCATAGTGACAATATATACCTTATGTAATTTTGTACTTTTTACAACTAAGCTTAGATCATTAACATTTCTGTACCACATTAAAAACTTCCCACATACTATGGATGTATCACACTTCACTTAATTATGCTCTTGTTGTTGGATATTTAGGTTTGTCTCCAAATGTTTCCAATTATTAATAATCACCCCATTTCCACTCACCTTCACATCCACCCAGTTTAGCCATTTGCACCTACATTCGCACCCTGGACCTTATCATGACCAGAAACTGCTCCATCTCTGAAATCTTAAACCCAAACCCCACTCCATGACTGTGGCCTCCTATCCTCCAATTCTCACACTCTGTTACTTGAGGTACACCTGTTCTTTGATCTCCATTTTTTTTTCTAGTCACCTGGCTCCTTCCTATCTAACTCTCACAGTCCTTCCTTCCTCCCTTCTTCCTTCCTTCTTTCCACAAAATTTTGAGAGTGTTTTTCATGTGCCAGGCACTGTACCACGTGCAGAGGTTATAAAGTTGATAGAGATGTAGATCCATCACCTTGCTCACTCCTCTCAACTCCCTTGCCCACTTGCTTTTCTGCAAACCCCCCACCTTCTGTCATCCAAACCTTCCACCTTCCCTTTCACTTGGCATCCCACATTACCCACGTGAGCCCTACGTGACTTCCTCTCTCAGCCAGAATTCCCCAAGATATAGCCCATACCTGTTCTAGTCATTTCCTAGATCCTCATCCACCCTTCAACCTATCATACCAGCTTTCCACCCCCACCACTCCACTGAGTCATCAAATGCTCTCCTAACTACAAAATGCAATGCATACTTTCCAGAGTTTGCCTCACTTGGCCTCCAAACCACTTTTGGCACTAGCTGTATAACCTTGGGAGAGTCACTCAACCTCTTTGAACCTCAATTTTCACATCAGTAAAAGAAAGAGAATAGCACTTTCTGATGGAACTGTTGAGAGATTCAATAAAACAATGTATAAAGAAAAAATATCCACTGGTACACAATAGGCTTTCAACAAAGATTAAGTTTTGACTCATTGCATTTCGTTTTCTGGGTCCTTGGCAACAAGAAAGGGTTTGCCTTGACTAATATGAGCATTCTGATCTCTGGGAAGGGTCATTTCCCAGTGAAATTCATTCATTCATTCCCCCCCAAAATTTAGCACCTGCTATGAGCTTGTTCTAGGGGCTGCAGATACAGCAATGGACACAACAGAAAAGCACTTCTTCTCAGGAAGCTAATCTAATGATGAGGAGAGAGAGACAATGAATAAACATACAAACAAGAAACGGATCATACAGTGAAAACTATTCTAAAAAAATTAAGCATTCAAAGGTTCATGAGGGAACATATAGGGGTAATGAAAATGTTCTATATATTAATTGTGGTGGTGGTCACGCAAGTGTATACATTTTTCAAAATTCAATGAGTGACACACTTTAAATGAGTGCATTTAATGTATATAAATAATATCTCAAAAAGGTTGATTTAAAAAATTAAATCATACAAAGGGAGAATAATTTTTGACAGGGTAAACAAGAAAAGCCCGTCTAACAAGGAGATAATTAAGCAGAAACCTGAATGGGGAGAAGGAGTAAACCATGTGAAGATCCAAGAGAAGATTATTCCAGACAGAAATCACAGCCAGTGCAAAGGCCTTGAGATGAAACTGAGTTTGGAGTGTCTGAGAAACAGCAAGAAAGCCAGTGTGGCTAGAATGTAAGGAAGAACCAGGAGATAAGATTGAAGAGGTAGGCAGGGATCAGATCATGGAGGTTCTTGTAGGTCGTGACAAGGAGGCTGGATGCTATTTTAAATCTAATAAGATGGCACTGGTGGTTTTTAAGTACCAGAATGGTACGATTTGATTTATATTTCAAAAAGAGCATTCTGAAATTTAGATGAGAAGAGACTGTGGGGCAGCAAGAACAGAAACAGAGAATCCACTCAGATTACTGCCATAGTCCACATGACTGACTCTGAATCCTTGGACTAGTGTGGGCAGGAATATGAGAGGTGAAAAAACACCATATGCAGAATATGGTTGGAGGACAGAGTCAATTGGACCTGCTACTGGATTCAGTGAGGGACAAGAAAACAAAGGAATCAAAGATGACTCTTAGTCATTTGACATAAATGACCAGGTGAATGTTTGGGCCACTTACTGACATGGAGGAGACAAGGGGAAGAGCAAGTCTGGAGGAGAACACAAGAGTTTGTTTTAGAAATGTTAAGTCTGTGATGCTCATGAATTTATGGACATCTGGTTTATAGAAGAGCCTCATATGAATTAGGTAGAACAAGCCAGCATCTAAATCTTCCCAAGTCTGAGTACTTTAACAGGTTCTTCTAAAGTGAAACCTGGTGACCTCACTGGCCAACCCTCCGCAGTTGGTGAGCAACATTAGCCCCTCCGCACATCTCTCTGACCTCTCTCCTTTCAGCATAATTACGTTCTGGGTTGATTCCTTTAAAGTAGGCACTTGGCATCAATGATTACATGTGGCTAAGTCCTACTGCTGGAAGATTTCTTGGAACATCAATTCTTTTCATGGGATGTGATTTTCTGGGGGGGGGGGTGAAAGTTCAGTTCAACCATTCAATAATCCTTTACTGGGCACTTGTCTAAGCCATGCACTGACTTTGATGCTGGAAATGTTGAGGAGAATCAGGTAAATAGACAACCATAGTGTGAGTAGGGCTGACACAAGGAAGTACAGAGGTTGAAGAACCTAGACAAGGCTCCCTGGAAGAGGTGACATCATGCAGAGCAGCTTTTTCTCCTCATAAGGTGCTAGATTTTGTTTATGATCAACTGTCTTGGGGTTGGAGACTTGGAGTCCCTCTTTCTTTGATTCCAAGGAGTATTTCAGAAATATTTGTTGAGAACACCTTTGGGCATTTCACTTCTGCCAAGAGGAATTCAGTCCTTGGGGAAGTGACAGCAGATGTGCCTGTCTCTGCCTTCTGACAGGAGGAATTGCAGTGTGGGTAAAGCCACCCACAGCAGGCAGGGAGGTGAGGGGTGAGCAGGAGTTAGCAGTCAGAAGCTTAGCCTCACAGGGTTTGCTGCAAAGGATAGCTGAGGTCAACCTGGAAATGGAGGACCACTAACCAACACTTAGAATAGACTTCTGCCTTGTGGAAAGTTTCCCCCACAGCCCATCAATGAAGCTGAGGGCTTCCTGCATCCCACTCTTCAGGATACTCCTAAACATCTCTCCTGCCTGCTCCCTCGCCTATCTTCCCACACACCTCCTGCCGACTGCCTCACCCCCCCGCCCCATGCAGGCCGCTCTACTTTTCACCAAGATTACCATAACCTCTCAGATGTTTTGTTTGGTTTTTGGATGTTTTTGTCTCTAATCTCCACTTTAGTCAGCTTCATAGTACATGACCACATTTTTGCTGAATTACCCTTTCCAATACCCAGGCCAGATCTTGTTTCTCCCCGACTTACCGTCTTCACTAGCTCCCACTGCTATCAGCAAAAGACTAGGCTCCTTAGCCCCATTGATCCAGCCCCTGCCTGCTCTCCAGCCTCATCTTAACCACCTTCCCCTTCACGTTTTCCAGTTTCCTGAAGATGTCACTGCTGGCTGTGTCATAATTGGAACCTTTGTACATGCCTTCTTGCCTGGAACACCTTCTTTCCACCCCTGCCCGTCTGATAAGTTCTTACTCATCCTTTGAAACGCTGTTTGGGTTTACCTCCTCCCTGATGCTTTCCTGTCCAGTCCCCTTGCCTGGGCTTATTCATTCCTTCCTCTGCACCATCTCTGCAGCTTATTCTCAACACCATGTTTCTTGTGTCACGGATTAGGGAATTGAATCTCAGAAAGGGGAAAGGAGTTATCAAGGCTTTTAAGGTGGAATATAGACTCAAATCCAAATAATCCTGATACCTACGCTAGTGCCCTAGCCACCGCACTCTAAAAGAATTAAATCCGGTTTTACACACACACACACACACACACACACACACACACACACACACACACAGAGAGAGAGGTATCATATTTTGTGGGCTGAAGCAGTGTCACTGGACATCTGTCCTTAGGTAAATAGGCTCTGCCATTTTCTCTGATGTTCCTGAGGCCTTCAGAGAGCAGACTGGGCAAGGTGATCTCCAACATCCTCTGAGCTCGGATGCTTTATGAAACACAGGAAATTTTACTATGACAATTAGCAATTACATTTTCCCTCCAGAGTTCCCTTGTTTTTAGGATGAGGGGAAGGGAACAGGCATTTATTGCACATCTACTATATACTAGGAGCAATGTTTACACGTCTTATAAATTCTTGCAAGATGCATATTGCTGTCCTCATTTGACAGACAAGGGAATTAAAATGTCGACAGGGTAAACTACTAGCCCAGGGTCAGACAGCCAGAAAGGACCGACCGAGCAGGGATTTGAACTGTAGACACCAGCGCAGGTGATTGAGCTAGAGCAGGTTGAGTCCAGTCTACCTTCGCCCCGGACTCCTCCGCGCTCCACCGCCGAACCGCTTACCTCTGCCTTCGAACTCCTCGGGCAGTAGACCCGGAGTTGCGCCCGCGTCCCAACACGCAGGTGGCCAGCAGCAGTGGCAGCGGCGCCAGCAGCTGCATCTTGCGGAGCTCGGTGTCCCCACGCCCAGCCTCCGAGAGCCGCTATCCTACGTAGCCAGGTGCTCGGCCGGCCGCCGCCTGCGCCTGGGCCCCGGGGTGACCGCTGAGATCATCTGCCCCTCGCACCTGACTGCCTCTCATTAGCGGCCTTGGGGGTAATAACGACCCGTAGCCAATTGTTGGGGACCACGAGCTGAGTTCTGGAGGATGGAAAATGGGGCTGAGGCGGGGGGTGGGGGTGGGGGCTAAGTGTTGAGGGAGCTACAAGGCAGGGCCCGTAGGGAGTAGGGGAGTGGCAGGGCCGGCTGAGGCTGGCCTCTGCGGTCCCGAGAGCCTGCTTATTTTTCGTGTAGCCGGTTTCAGAGGGCGATCACCTGCTTTTTCCATCAGTTCTCTCTGCCCCTCCCTTTCTCCTGCCCTCCTTTCCTCTGTCCCTCTATGCTCTTCTCCACTTCCCCACCTATCCACTGGGCCCGTGCAGAACAATAACAGTGTGATGCCTCTTTAACAGAAACACCCAGGGCCTGAGGGGACCCAGAAGAGGCCTTAAATCAGCGTGAGATCTCAAGGAAGCCTTCTGGAAGGGGGTGATCACGGAGATTAGCCAGGTGTGAGGAAATGGAGGGAAGGTAGAGAGGAGCAAAAGGATTACTATGTGCAATGGCCTGACTTCATATCGCTTCTACAACCACCCAGTACAATACAATCAGTGTCATTTCCCATATTGTGAGGCAAGTGAAGCCCAAAAGGGAAAAAAAGCACCAACATTAGCTGATCATCATATTGTGTGATAAGAATTGTGCCAACCACTTAACATTCATTAAATCGTTTGATTCTCACACCAATCTTGAGAGGTTGGTGTTATCTTATGAGGCTTATGTTTCAGACTCGGAGACACGAAATGACTTGCCAAGGTCACACAGAGATGGAACAGGGACTAGAACTCAAGACTTCTCATTCCAGTGCCTTCACTACACCTTCATTCAACTATTCGTCTATTCAGTATCTATCCATTGATGTTCTACTATGTGCTGGGCACTGGGTGCGGTGCTGAAGGCATCGTGGAGAATAAGGCTGACAAGTCTCCTGCTCTCCTGGGGCTTACTTTCTAGTGGGAGAGACAAAATCATTGAGGAAGCAAATACCAGATAATAATATGTCATAAAAGTAAAACAAGGCTCTGACTTAGAGAGTTGGAGGGAGGGCACGGAAGTCCTCCTCAAGAGGTGATATTGGTTGAGATCTCAATGAGAAGACATATATTGATCTGGGGACAAGTGTTTCAGGCAAAGGCCACATCAAGTCCAATGGCTCAGAGAAAGGGAATGAGTTTGTCTTATTTGAACATTAGAAAGATAACCAATGTGGCTTGAGCAGAGTGAGCAAGAAGGACAATGTCAGGAGGTGAGAAATCAAGACCTTAAATGGGCCTGGCCTGTAGGCCATGGGAAGAATTTATAACTGGTGCAATGGGAAATCCTTGATTTATATTTTTAAAATATCACTTTGCTTGCTGTGTGCCAAGTTGATAATATCAATTTATAATCAATTAAGGTTATTGAGTAGACAGTTAAAATATATAAATCTGGAGTTTGTAGAAGAAGTCCTGGCTATAAATATAAATTTGGGGGCATATAAGTGGTATTTTAGTCCACATAGCTAGATGAGATCATTTCTAAGAGGGAAGGGGGTTGGCCAAGAATCATACAAGTACCTCAGTTCAGGAGAACCCTAACCCTAAGAGGTAAGCAGAGAAAGTGAAGATAGCAAAGGAAACCATGACTGGCTCCTGAAGAATTCCTGAATTCTAGGGTTTGTTTTTTTTTTACCCATTGGCAGTGTGATCTTCTCTCAAAGGGAAAGCCAAAATTGCAATTCAACTAATATTTCCTAATCACTTACTGTGGGTGAGACAAAGGCAGATAGGACCTACTCCTTTCTCTCCAGGAATTCTTGAGCCAACCAGAGAGAAAGACCTGTAGGCAACTAACATAGGACCATGAAGCCTGAGTTTGGGGCCCTAAAAAAGGCAAGAACAGCAAGAACACAGGGTCAGAAAGATGTGCCAGATGGTGTCCAATGTCTTTACTGGCATCATCTCCTGTGGTCCTTGCAATAACAATAACTATTTTATCCCCACTTTACAGAAGAAGGAACTGAGTCTTAGAGATGGTGGGTAACTTGCCCAAGGATACACAGTTGACAGGTTGTACGTCCTCGACACACAGCCAAGTCTGCCTCGCCTTAGAGCCTAAATGCTTAATCACTTTTTTAAAATTTTGTGACAGTCTGATAGGATTGGGGCATAAAGTTCCTGGGAAAATGGAGGGTCCAGAGAACAAGGCACAAAGAGATAAGTGAAAAGGTGGTAAGGGCGAAATTCAAGGTCCAGGCCTTGAATGCCAGAGGATTTTGGATTTGGTTCTTCCTGCCAGGGTTTTTCAACCTCAACTTTATTGACGTTTTGGGCCAGATGATTCCTTGTTGGCAGGAAGGTAGGAGGGTCTCTGCTTTGCATTGTAGGATATTTAGCAGCATCCTTGGCTTTTACTCATTAGATGCCACTGGCAATCCGCCTCCACCCCCTGTGGTTGTGACAATTAAAAATATCTCCA
This sequence comes from Camelus ferus, assembly GCF_009834535.1. NCBI lineage: Eukaryota > Metazoa > Chordata > Mammalia > Artiodactyla > Camelidae > Camelus > Camelus ferus. The sequence continues at coordinate 37,075,993 of NC_045708.1, forward strand.
GACATTGCCAAATCTCCCTCTGGGGGAGTGTGTCTGCAGAGCTGGTCCCCAGCCGAGAATCACCGCTGTACTGCTGGGGGTCAGGGTTTTGAAAGGAATGTGAGATGATAAGGACCAGGAGTGCTCCCTTAACAGTAATGACCTCTACCACTGTTATACTCATAATGTGAGGACTTGTACTGTGTTTCAATTCTAATAAATTGGAATCACCCATACTACTTTGGAAACATTCCCACAGAGTCTGTTCATTTTTTTGTGAAACAAGTAGATTAAGTTAACCATGTGCTCCACAAAAACACTGTGGCTTCTTTGTTTTTGTACTCTCCGTTCCTAGCAGAATGAATGTTAAATGAAAGGACAATTTTAAATTTTTATTATATACATAACTATATTTATTTTTAGGATATCCTACTGACATCAGAGATTTGTCAGAGATCTGATACATAGTATAAGATAAGTATCTTTGTTTGCAAGCAAAGAAAGATGTCTGTTTTAATCTTTTGATCCTAAAATTCTACAAATTCATAAAATGCATAGACTTCATTTACAGGTTTATTTTCCAGATGAGTAGGCCCATATGATTTTTGCAGCATCATAGAGTTTTCTTCAACCTGTATGAATTTACTGTTAATTGTTCACTGTATAAAGCAACTTGGGGTGACAATAAAATTTAATTCAGTATTTACTGAGCTACCCCTATGAACCAGGTACCAGGAGAGGAATGAAGGTACAGTTTCCATCCTCTAGATGCATCTAATCAAAAGGGATGTCAGGTTTACCCTGGCCTGCCAGACCTTGTTCTGTTCCTTACCACAGTGTGATCTTAGGCCAGTCAGGGCCATACTTGACTTTTGTAGGCCTTAGGCACATTTGCCTTCATGGGCTCCTTCTTCTATTGAAAAAAAAGTATTTAAATATACGTTTATTGCCACATGGCATAAAGACGAACATAATACAGGCTGGATTCATTATTATATACTTAGTATTATTATATTCTTTTTTTTTTCTGATTTAAAAAGAAATCAATGTTAAAACATTTTCTTGGGCCCTAAGCACTACGCTTACTGTGCCTAATGGATAAGTTGGCTTTGGGACCAGTTACTGAGTTCACCTAGTTCTCATTTTCTTCTCTTTAAAATTCTAGCTTTGAAAGGTTGTTCTGAGGCTTACTTGAGATACTTAGAAGCTGCATAAGGGCAGAAACCAAGTCTAATTTGTTCTCCACTGTGTATCTAGAGCACTGGAGCAAGTGCTCCGTAATATGAAATTATCCTCACAGGGCCAGAATACAGCAAACACCTGACAGCCATCAGATTTCTTGCACCAGATGTCCTAGAGAACAGCTCAGAGCAGACATAATAACTATCAGAAAACTGGAGTGTATGGTACAAACCCTGACTATGACAGAAATTCAGATCAAGGATTATGTGGGTCCATCAGTTCACATGCTTTTTAATCTTCTGTCAGTGCCTACATGCCCTGGGTCCACATAATTGCATTCATAACACAATCTATCATTAGCTATATAGAAAGGAAAGGAGAGTGTTGAAAGCCATTAATTTTCCACTCCCATATGGTATGTTTATATATGCAAGGAGTTGTACCAGTATTGCCATGTACCTCCAAATCCTCTGTGGATTTAATTACAAAGCTACAAAGTGAAAGCATAAATTATGCACCAAGGCCCATGTTTTGGAAATCACTGTGTAGTCTTGGGAATTAGATAGGAGATTAGATCTTTGTAATTGATATGCTTCCACTTAAGGGTTAGAACCCTGTGGATCTGTGAGAACTTTTTCTGTCTAAAGACACTGTGCCTGTAGTTCTGCAGAGGTAGTTGGACATTTAAACTTTAAACAGTAGGTATCAGAAGGAAAAGAACTTTGCAGACAATATTCAGTCTGGCTCAGGTTCTCCCTCTCTACCCTCCTTTTCTACCATAGTTCACCAGTCTCCCTCACCCTACCCCATCCAGAAGGATATGCCATTCCCCAAATGCATCATACATAGTCTCAAAACATTATGTCTTTACCTGTACTGTTTTCTTTGTGTAGAATATTCTTCCCCTCTTCATTCTGGAAAACTCCAGAAAGAGAGCCTATTCCTGGTAGCTACTCTACAAGTGTAGTTTCTCCTCCCTGAGCAAGAAAGCAAAGTTTTCATGTTGGTAAGCTCAGCTCAGATGCCATTCCTTTGGGAAAACTTTCCTACCTTTCCTAGAAAGAAGGGGGAAAAAGGAATGCGCTTGGTGTTGTGTAGAAGTTCTACACGGGATCCTTTGTGTTTATCATCTTGTCTAATCCTCAGGGCGAATTTGGGAGGTATTCTTATTCTCAGTTCCGAAGTTAAGAACCTGAGGTCTAAAGATTAAGAATCTTGGCCGAAGTTCCATGCTCGTAAAGGGTGGAGTTAGCACTGGAATCCAGTTTTGCTGCCGTCTCTCTCAGGCAAATAGTTCCATTATTGGAGCTTTTAAAACCTTCCATCATTTCCCCTACCCTAACACATGTCTCACTGTATGATCATTTATTTATATACCATTATACTCTGTCTCCTTCACTAAACTCTTGAATCAGAGCCCAAATCTTACTTCTTTCTGTGTCCTGAATGTGTGGCACAATGATGGGCATATAGTAGCTGCTCAAAACATGTTGATGGAATGAAGTAAATAATAACAAAGCACTCTGCAGTCCGCATTTTCAAATATATGACTTCACTTAATTATAAATAAGCGTAAGATAAAGCCTCTGCCCTTGGAAGCAAGCAATATAAATGAGAAAGGCCATATACAGGTGAAAAAAGACAATGAACAAAACAGTATTAGGAGTAACAATGTTGTATAATAAAATAAATCAACTGAGGTGAAGGAGAATGAAGACTAAGAAAAAGATTTTAGCCTTGGAGAGAAAACCATCTTAGAGCTCCATTTGGGGGACTTAGACATTTCTAATACCTTTTCTTATTTTGTCTCCTCAAAACCCAGAAAGGGAACAAAGTCTCTTTGTTTGAGAGGTTAAGTGTTTTGCCCAAAGTCACACAGCTGATTTATAGCAGAGTCTATTCTGTGTTCCAGTCTCTAAGAGCTCTCTTCTTTTTTCCTTCCTTTTTATTTTTTATGATAATTGAATTATTCTGTGCCAATATTTTATGGGACACTAATAAGTTGTTACTTTTACAGGCAACAAAAACATTTTAGCGGGGTCTTAGGGCTACACATTGTGGTGTAGTAGAATGAGTATGCGTCTTGGTTTGGGATGGAATTCAAGTAACTTATTTAGAATGTGATGTCAGGAAACCTGGGTTGGAGTAACGTAGTGGGACAGGGGAGGGAAGAAAGTCAAAAATGTATACATTATCAAGCTAGTTACCATGGTAGCCAACTGGAACTCAGTTATGTTGGGGAACTGGGGGAGACAGTACAGGACACATTCAAGGTGTCCCAGTGAAGGGTGGGAAGGCTGGGGTACTATCCACCAACTCTCCATCCATCAATCCATCATTGAGTTAAGAACTGCCTCTCGTGACATTAAATCTCTGAAACTCCTAGCTTGCTCTGCCCCCACACCAAGGGTGTTCTTTGGACAGAAAATAAATAAATAAATAAATAAAATATTCAGGCAAGAGCTGTAAGTATTCCCTATAAGTGGCCTTCAGTGTGTAGAAGTGAATGCCAAGAATAAATGTACAAGAAACCATTAGCATCTGCTATAGAATGTAATGGGATACAAATCCTGACTTTACTGCTTCATTCTACAGTCTAAAGAAATTCATTAAGTATTTATTGTAAGTCCATCATACACTAGGTCAGGGATCAGCAATCTATGGTTCAAAGGCAAATCTATCCTGCTACTTATTTCTGTAAATTAAGTTTTATTGGAACACAGCCATGCCCATTCATTTATGCTTTTGCCCTACAATGGCAGAGTTAAGTAGTTGTGATAGGAAATGTCTGGCCCAGAAGGCCTAAAATATTTATTATTCAGCACTTTACAGAAAATGTTTGCCAAAAAAAAGGTTGCCATCTCCTGGGCCAGGTACTTCGGATACTGAGATGAATAAAATTATTCTTCTGCCCTTAAAGAGTTTATAATCTAATGAAAAAGACAGATGTGTAAACCAATAAATGCAAGAAAGTGTTACCAGTGCTATAGTAGCCATTCAAATGAGGGAATGGTAATCTAAATTAGTTGAAGGAGAAACCAAGAAAATCTTCATAAAAGACATGACAGACACTTTAGCAGAACCCTGAAAGATGAGTGGGTATTTTTTAGACAAACACAGAGGAGAAAAGGCATTCAACACAGAGGGGACAGAAATAGCAAAGATGTAACATAGATCAACAACCTGAGATGAATTTAAGAAGAGTGACACAAAAAGTAGGACTAGAAAGCAAGGAATTAAATTTTGTCTTTTCGTTAGCAATATGACTGGCTCTCACACTCAGTGTGGAAGCCAGGCTGAAGTGAGCAATAGTGGAGTTGATAACTCTAAGGCGTACAGTGATGATCCAAGCATGAAATGGTGCAGGCTTGAGCCAAGGTGATAGCAGTGGACATGGAAAGGAAAGGCTATTTGTTTTCTGTGAAGACTGATACACACTTCCCTGTCGCTAGGCTGGCTTAGATACCTCCCCTGTGCTCCCATAACACCCTTCCTCACCACTGGTTTACAGTGAATCATCTTGTGTGGCAATGCATTTGTTTTTCAGCTCTGAGCTCCTTGAGGACAGGAACCGTGCATGACTGATCTTTGTCCTCAGCACCTGATTCAGGGCTTGACACAGAACTGTTGCTAGTAGGGCTACTTTACTGAAAAAATTAATGAATACACTGCGAATTTATGGCTGCTGTGACTTGTCTCTAAGTGTGCAAAATTGACATTTTGCAGTGTCAGCTCACATGGAGACCTAGACAGATACAGAATGAGGAGGGTGTAGGAATTCTGCAGGGCTCCTGATTGGGGCAGAAGGCTGTTCTGGCAGGATCTGACAGGATATCACTGTTTGAACTGTGATGCTTGTTTATTCCAGCCCCTTAAGAAGGCAGGCATGTTATGATTACAGAAGACAAAAACCTGGAAAATTCAGAGCTGACACAATTACCTAGTGGTATTTTAAAAAAATATTCTTCTTTATTCCTTCACAAAATGGCATTTTCTTCTCATTATAAATACAATGTCTGTGACTTGTAGACAATTTGGAAAATTCAAAAGAGGTATAAAGAAAAAAATAAAATCAATCATAATCCCACAAACTGACTATAGATGTTTCTCTGTATCCTTACAGTCTTCTGAAAAGATATGTACATTTTTAATAAAATTAGAATCATTATATATAATTTTTGACCATTTTATACATATGTGTAGTTTTGTATCATAATTATTTCATTTATCATTATATCTCAAACAATTTTTAGTGGCTATACTTCAGCCCATTATACAGATCTATTGTAATTTATTTAACCATTTCCATTTTTTTGGGCATATGGGTTGTTTTCCAGTGTTTCGGTACTCATAAATCTCTGATTATTTCTATACCGATAAATTCCTAGAAGTTCTTGATGCTATTTGGGGGCAGAAAATGGAGGATATATGTACTGGTCACGTGAAGGGATACCATAGACAGTGGATATCCACAAATAATTTGGAAAACTCAAACAGTTTACAAAATTCAACTTAGCTTCTTGAGTCTTTTGCTTAGGCACCTGGGAAAACTTGGGAATCCCAAAGGAATCTCCTTTTATTATTCTCGTCATTTAGTAACTTCCTTCATTAAGGTTGTAGCACCTGTCCCGAAGCTTTCCCCTCAGCGTCAAGCCCCGCCATCAAACGGGTAATTTCAGCTTCCATGTGAATGAATTTTCCAGCATAGTGGCCTCACAATTCCTTGACTTCCAGGTCTCCTGTAGTTTATACCTCTCAGCACTCTTCAGTTATACCCTTAATATTCCATCACCTCCAACTGCTCTAGCTCTGAAATCTGAAATTCCTCTCTCTGCTGATGGCCTTCTATCCTCCAGCCTCTCTTAATCCCATTAAATCTCTCAGACCTCAGAGGAGATCCTCTTGACTCCTTTCCCCTAATTTATCCTCCTTCCTGCCACAATCAGCCTAGATCTCATGATCTCTCACCTCAATCAATATTCTCAATTCTTTCTTCCCAGTCCTTTTGCCACAGCTACCCTTTAAATCCCCTTAATCTTGGATAACTCCAGTTATGTGCCTCCTCTGCTCCTATGGTCAAATTGCTAAGAATTGCTGGGGAAAAAAAAATCCCACAAACAGAGAAACCAGTGCTACTAATAGTTTGTATCCTTAAACTCAGCTAGGCTCTCATTGCTACTTGGAAACCCTTTTGCATTTCACGAGGCCCCTCCCTCTCTCCTTTCAAATTTCATCATCTTCTCAAAGTTCACTATCTAGTCTACTCCCTGTCTCCCCACCTCGTATTTCCCCCAAAACTGTCTGCCAAAGACCTTCTAATCCTGCCAATTCCCCTCAAACTATCTGCCAATAACCTTATAAATAGAGTCCACAGGGGAGGAGGCCTCTTCTTTTCTTGTACATGACCTTGAAATATTCACCCTCAGTCTTGGCTTCCCCCAAACCTCTCATTCTTTCCCTAGTCGAATTGTTCATTCTTAGTCTTTTTTTCTTGGCTTCTTCCTCTCTGTCTTTTGTCTTTTCCCCTTTAAATGTTGTTGTCCTTCAGGGTTCCCTCCTGAACCACACACTCTGCCCACATTCCCTGGGTGATTTCAGTACTTCCCATGCCTTCAGCTACCACCTCTGAATTGAAACTCTCAAACTTATAATTCTAGCTCAGGTTTATTTCCTGAGATCCAAATTAGCATATCTGTTTGCCTCCTGAATATCTGTGTCTACCAGGATGTGTCACATACTTCAAATTCAACATGTCCAACATTACATTTATCAGTGCTCCTCCAAATCCACACCTGTTCCTGTGTTCTCCAGCTGGAAAACTGGAGTCCACCTTGATTTCTCCCTTTCCCTAATCCCTTAACATTTCTCCTCTGCATCGTCTTCCTTTTTGTCCCTTCTGTTCTTGCTTTCATCCAGTCTCCATCCTCTCTCCTCTGACTCTTCTTACAGACCATGGTCTCTTGATTCCAACATGGCATCCATCCTAGTCCCAGCACACAGAGTTGCCCTTCTAAAACTTGTCCTGGCAATGTCCCATACACTGTCACAATACATGGTGGATGAACTCATTAAGGATGTTGTGAGAGAACTGCTGTCTGTATTCGAGGAGTGTGTAATGTGCTGTGGGACATGGTAAAGGGTAAGATACCTCCTATCCAGCTGTTGGCATAAGGTGGATGTCAGAAGAAGGCCTCAAAGAGGAGTTGACATTTGAATTGGGACTTGCATGATCAGTAAAAAGTTCCCCAGGAAGAGAAAGCAGGAAAGGTCACCTCAGGGAAAGGAATATACTTGACCCTTGAACAACATGGGTCCTCTAATACCCAGATTTTTTTCAACAGTAAATACTACAGTACAATTGCAAACTGGTTGTTGGTTGAATCTGTAGGTGGGAAACCTTGAATTCAGAGTGCCAACTATATAAAGTTATATGCAGATTTTCCGCTCTGCGGAGGGTGGACGCCCCTAACCCCTGTGTGGTTCAAGGGTCAACTGTAACAAGAGAAAGTCAAGGAGCTCAGGTCAGATCAGTTTCACAAACATTCAGTGTGGGCTGCTGTGTCCCAGGCAGTGGGGCTCACACTGGTGCTATGCAGTTGAATAAGTCACTGACCTCAAGGAGATTAGAGTCTTGAGAAGCTACTTTTTCCTTGACATGTATTGAAGAAGGCTCCTATCTCTATTAGCTCCTCTAAACCAACACAAATAAATACAAAATATAAGTGAAATCTGTTTCCAGCACACCAGCTTCCCTAGGCTCCCCTCACCTTTTATTCAGATTGCCTGGTGCTGCTAAATTCCTTCCACTGTTTCACTGCTGACCGTATCAGGCGCTGAGCTCAGTCTGCGGATGCACATATTACCGAGTCCTCAAAGAACCCCCTGTTAAGGGGGGCCATTTAGAGTCAATAAGGTGTCCCAGACACTCTGTTAGAAATTTGTTCAGAGTACATGTAGGACACAAGGGGATGCAGAGTCAGCCCCATCCGAGGAAGGGAGGATGTTTGTGAAATGTTGAAAGCCCAGAGTAGTTGGAATGTGGGTCTCCAAGCGGACATTAGAGGGTGGGGGCGATAGATGAGTACATTGTTCTTTTCTCTCCACAGGACTCCTACAGAGACTGGATCTCCTAAAATACTTTCTCTCCCTTCCCCAGCTCCCTTCTCCCTCAAAACCATAGCTGCATTTTCCTAAACTTGAGATCTCCCTTTCTTGCTCTCTAGCTGGAGGAAAGGATGGGAAAGAATTGAGATTTGTTTGCTATGTCTTATTTTGCTTTTCCTATATTTAAGTTCAATCTTCTGTTTCCTCTATACCCAGCAAAGGACAATCAAGTTTTTGTAGGTTTCTGTGTTTTCCCATAAGAAGGCAGCATTTTGTAAATATTATTTTATTTGATGCCCAACAACTGCCAATTAAGAAACACGACAACAATGACAATAACAAAAAGCAGTTGGTGGTAAGTTTAGGAAGAGAAGGCAGCAAACCAGCAACAACAGAATGCATTTTAAAGCAATTTGCACCTACAATCTCGGCTGTGGGAAAGTTAGAAATCATTTTAGCTAGAAACTTTTTTAAAAAGCACATTTCGGAGGGGTGGGAAATAGCTCTGTGGTAGAATGCATGCTTAGCACACATGAGGTCCTGGATCCAATCCCCAGTACCTCCACTAAAAAAATAAAATAAGAAAAAACATTTTTCAAAGCACATTTCTAAACATCTGTGTAAAGGAAGGAAACTTCATATTGAGAAACACAAGCTGGTTTTGTTCTTCCTTTAAAAAAAATACTTGATTACTTAAGTACTCAGTTGTACAAGTTAGAAACCTTGGTCTCATCTGTCTCCCTTTATCCCCTCCCATTTAATTCCATTGTTTACTGAGTTTTAAAATCTTATCTCTAAAATCACATCTTTAGTTTAATGTTCATAGATATTCTACATGGCAGGATGAATTGGTCCCAGTTCCTCTCCTTGATGAGTTTATGATGTTTAATGGTTAACATCATCTCTCCCTTCTGATTCTGACTCTAATCCTCATTTTTTTTGCTCTGCCTCAGCTGCTACCTCATTCTGCGAGGGGCCAGTCACTGAGGAATGTGAGAATGAGAGCTGATGTGTCTCCGCCATGTTTAATTTTAGCTGATGATCTAAAGCATGTAGTTTGACATTTGGTGTAGAATGTAGACAGAGTGCTGTGCAATTGAACATGGTCTTAAGAGTCAAGAACTATCCTTGCTCCTGGCTCTTCCTGATGACCTGTGTTTTGACATTTGAAGCTAAGTAGAGCCTGCTGATGCCTGGTGACCCTGATAAAAGTTAAAACTGATTTAGAAGCTGACGATGCTGCTTGTGTCATGTCTAAGACCTTTATTTATACACGGACTATGCAAATATAGCTTGCAGATGGGGTAGAATGGATCTGGGGTTGAAAAAAAAAAAACCCTACATTCTAATTCTGGTTCTGCTGTTTACGAACAGTGTGATCTTGGGCAAGCCACTCAATAACCATGTGTCCTAATGTCCTCATCTGTAAAATGGGCATAATATTACAAATCTTAAAGAACTATTGAGGGAATTAAAGAAGAAAATGTAGGTGATGGTTCTTAGCACAGTCTTTGGAACTTAGGAGATCAGTTTTAATAGAATACATAAAATCAAATAATAATTTGTAAACACTTCTGTGTGCCAGACACGGGCTAGTTTCTAGAGCTACAGAGATGAGTATGATCTGGTTTCTGATCTTAAAAAGTGAATAGGGGAGTAGTAATTACAGTGTACTGTAAATCTTTTAGCAGTCTGAATCATGATGTTTCAAGATCCAAGCACTTTGTTTATACCAAAGACATCAGCAACATGAGGTTTTCTGCTGAATAACATTTCTGGAATATTCAGTTTTTATGAGAAGTGTGTACTGTATTTTGGGGAGGCCATGTAGCATGACAAAATGACAAACATGTTTACATGACCCAGATACTCACCTATTAATACTACTAGGTACCTGGGCAAAATGGTTAATCTCTGTGAACCTCAGTTTCCTTATTTGTAAAATATGAAGAGTAACAATTCATAGCATTACTGTGATGATTAAATGTGATAAGGTATGTAACACTCCTAGCACAGCGCATGGAAAAAATCCCTGTATATAGTCAATAAATGGTGGAATTAATGAGAAATTTATCCAAAAGGAAAGAGAGTGGTTTTGTATTACATTAGTTGCACGCACGTTTCTTACCCGTGGTTAGCTGCTGGTTAGGAATTGTGTCTCTTCACCTTTAGCTTTCTTGAAGGTGCTAAACATGAGCTTTGTTCTCAACAAACTTTATTAAATTATAATCTATAAGAAAGAGGCAATCCCAAAGTAAAAGAAGGAAGGTGGAAACTGGAAAATAACTTTTATTGGCTGCCGTCCCTTTCAGATATATTCTCATGTACTCCTAAAATTAGGTAGAGATGATTACCTTCATGATCACAGAATAGGAATTTAAGTCCTACAAAGGCATACCCAAGGCCCCACAGCCAAAGAGCAGAACCAGGATACCTCATCCTCATGTCTTTAATTCTAGGGTCAAGTTCTTTTTATTCCATTTTGCCACTTTTTATGCAAAAGTATAGAAAAGTCAACAAACAGATAAAGAAAATATTCCTCGTGTATACTGAGATCTGTGGAATTCCTTAAAGAAGACAAATATTAGTGTGCAAAGAATAATATGAAGAACTAATATTGCCAGTAGGTCAGGGTAACTCTTGAGTGTAGGAAAAATCTTGTGGAATATGCTTTCAGTAATTATGAGAATGGCCTTTTCTTAAAAAGCACCCCTGTTTCTTGACCATCAGTTTCAATTCCCTGACCAGGTTTCTACTGTCAATGACTTCCAATTGCACTTTCTTTGTACCTCTTTGATGATGTTTATTCTCCTCTGACTTGTGTGTATGTGGCCCATCCTTGCCACTAGACTGGAAACTGCCTGAGAGCAGGGACTGTATCCACATATCCATAAACCATTGTCTTTCACTTGACACAATTTTAATACATTGAATTGCTGAATTGAACTAGATCAGAAGTTCTTTGCAAGTGAACAGAGAGTATTCTTTCAGTTAATATTTATGGTCCATATTTCAGGTCCTGCTTTGGTTGCTGGGGATACAGTTGTAAGCAAGACAGACAAAATCTCTATTCTCATGCAGACTACATTTGAAGTGAGAGAGAAAATGATACATATATATCCCTCCCAGCATCTTCCATAATATCTTATATTTGGAGGGAGGGGTGCTAACTGAATGTTTATGTATTGGAGAGAGCTTTGGATTGGAGAAAAACTTATCACACTTTCTTGTCATTGTCTGTTTATATATTGTTCTTCTGTATCAGATTCCCTCTTGTTTAGGGAGGGATCTTACTCTCTTGATTAATATCAGTGTCTAGCCCAGTGCCTGATACATAGGAAGTGCTCAGTAATTCTGTACTGAATGATAGCATTGTTATTTAGTAATTCTGTGAACTTGGGCAAATCTCTTGGGTTCAGTTTTCTTATCAGCTAAACGGTGTATTACTATCTATCCCACAGGGTGTTGTAAGGACTAAATGCTCCCCTTTGCTGCCCCTAAGCCATTTCCCCTCCCTTGTCATCTACCAACCCTCTGGGCATTAGCCCTCATTCAATGATGATTTTTAGCTCCTAGCTCTCATCTTTAACACTGGTATTCCTGTCATTATTCTCAGTACCTCCTAGGACAATACTTTAGAACATTTTGCTTCTATGTTCCTGGACCTCTTCATCCTCAGATCTGTTCCTCTCTCTGACCTCAGTCATCCACGCCTGTGGTCATATCTCAGTCTTTGTCCTCATCAACAACTGTTTCACTTCCAAAATCTGGACTTCAGGGGTCCCATCTTTTGACCACCACTTCTTACTCTTCCAGGTCACCTACTCCCACTTTTAGCACTTTCTTGACCTTAGTAAGATCTGCAGTTCCTCAGTCTTTCCCCTCCTGTTCTCCCTTCCTTACCCAAACTAGGTTTCCTAGTCCGTAATTACAATCACATCCCTGGATAGCATAATGAACTTAATTGTCCCCTCCCTTCATTTGGCTCACTTGGATAAATCCAGCTTTCTGCATACTCTGAGCTTACTTCTGAACAGTGTGACATTGCTGAAGGAAAGCTGATATCCCTGTTGACTGGTCTCACTTTAAATTCATGACCGTAAATCTTCAATGGGCATGCAACACTGCCCAACAAGCCTATTCCACTTCCATTGCTTTCTCACTCTCTGAATGTCTCTTTCAAACCTTTCACTCTTTTTTCATGCCAAATTTCTTTGGGAAAATTCAAAGATCAAGTATTTATTGAAAACTTAGTATCTACCAGGTACTGTTCTAAGCTCTTTACATGTATGAGCTCATTTAATCCTGAAGACAACCTACTTTTATTATCTGCATTTTAAAGATGGAGAAACTGAGGCACAGAATAGTTAGAAAACTTGCCTAATATTATACAGCTACTGACTAATGGTCTTGAGGAGTCACCCTTAGGTACTGCAGCACCAGATTCCACATTCTTAACCACTAAGCTTTGAGCCTGTTCTCAACTAAAAGCAGACAGAAACTTATTCATCTCTCTGTCACCAAGCTACCATCTCATGGCATTTGAATGTGTACTCTCTGCTCTCCTTCTTGTTACTATGGATGAAGTATCACTGCTCCTGGTTTCACTGGTGAATTTCACCAAACATTCAAAGAAAAATTAATGCAAATCCTTCTCAACTCAAAAAAATTGAAGAGAAGGGAACACTTCAAGACTCATTTTATGAGGTCAGCATTATCTTGATGCCAAAGCAAGACATAGACCCTAAAGGAAAAAAAACAAAACAAAATAAAAAATACTATAGGCCAATATCCCTCATGAATATAGATGCAAAAATTCTCAACAAAATCCTAGGAAATAAAATTTAACAGCATATTAAAATGATTACATACAACAATCAAGTGAGATTCATCCCTAGGATGCAAGGATGTTTCAACATGCAAATTAATAAATGTGACAAATCACATTAATAGAATGAAAAATAAAAATTATATGATCATCTCAATAAATGTAGAAAAAAGCATTTGACAAGGTTTAACATTCATTCATGATTAAAAGCTCTCAACCAGCTATAGAAAGAATATACCTAAACATAATAAAGGTCAACTAAGACAAACCTTCAGTTAACATCATACTCAACAGTGAAAGGTTAAAAGTTTTTACTCTGAGATCAGGAACAATACAAGGGTGCTCACTCTCACCACTCCTAGTCACCATAGTACTGGTAGTCCTAACCAGAGAAGTCAGGCAAGAAAAAGAAGTAGAAGTCATCTGAATTGGAAATAAAGTAAAATTTTCTACCTGCAGATGACATTTTTATATATAGAAAATCCTGAAAACTCCACCAAGAAACTGTTAGATCTAATCAACAAATTCAGTAAAGTTACAGGATACAATCAATATACAAAAATCAGTAGTGTTTCTGTACGCTAACAATGAATTACATGGAAAAAAAATAAAGAAAGAAGATAATTCTGTTTACAATAGCATTACCGAACCAGCTTTGTTTGCCCAATTCACAGCGTGTCAAACTCTGAGACACCGAGGTTTGCAGCCAAGAAAGGGTTTATTCATGAGGCAGCCATGTAAGGAGACAGAACAAATTTCAGATCTGCCTCCCTGAAGGTGAGAGGCTTGAGATATTTATGGGATAAAGAAGTAAGGTAGTCTTAGATGTGGGGAAAGGTGATTGGAGGTAGGGAAAAGGTGAGGTAGTTGATGTTCTGAGCAGTCCCTGTTTTAGGGTTGGTGGTCCCCACAAGTCTTAGACAGTCTGAACTGGGCAGGAGCTGACTCTGCATTTCTGGAAAAACAACTTACGCCTCCGTTTCTATAGTGACTCATATATCAGAAGGGTGGTTAAAAAGTCTGGTGATATATTACCTAGGCTACGTGAAGCTTGAAGAGTATGCAATTAGAGAAAGGGGGAAAAATAACAAGGAAGGCTTAATCAGTAAGGGCAGGTTACAAGCAGAGCAATTTCTAACAAGTTGTTTTCTTATCTGCTGTTCTGTAAGACCCACTCAAGGATTTCTGTTAAGGTGCCAGCGTCTGTTAACTCTATGTGGCATGGTTTCAATAGCAACAAAAGCAGTAAAATACTTACAAAAAAATCTAACCTAGGAGGTTGTGAACTGAAATAAAATGTACAATCTAAAAGTTGAGAACTATGTTTTATTCAGCAGACACTTCTGAGGACTTGAACCCCTTAGAGCCCACGGCAACAGCCTCTCAGATCCCTCTGAGGGACTGCTCTGAAGAGATAGGGGAGAGGCCAGGATATATAGTTTTTACAACAAAGACCATGTAGTCAGAACATTAAAAGATTACTGTTAATCAGACATCTCAAGTTAAAGAATTTAGTAACTGAAGAAAATCAGACATCTTAAGTTACAGAATTTAGTGCTTTTCTGTGCGTGGAAAGGTGCAAACATCTGGGCTCATTGAAATCATTCCTTTGATATGCACCTAGCATCTAGGGCCAGTGTCCTGTTCTTTCATGTTCCTCAGGGGGACCTTTGGGGTGGCTGCAGAGGCTGGGCTGCCTGCTTGTCTGCATCCTGAGTTGGCAGTAGTGGCGGATGAATTGATAGCCACAGCATTCTTTGTTTATTGATATGGCTTATAATACTTTTTGTTCACAAAGTGAAAGATCTGCACACTGCAAACTATAAGACATTAATGAAAGAAATTGAAGAAGGCACAAATAAATGGAAAGATATTTTGTGTTCATAGATTGGAAGAATTAACAGTGTTATAATGTCTATACTACCCAAAGCTACTTATAGATTCAATGCAATCCCTGTCAAGATTCCTATGGCATTTTTTACAGAAATAGAAAAAAAAAGTTCTAAAATTCATTTGGCACCACAAAAGTCTCTGAATAGCCAAAGCACTCCTGAGAAAGAATAACATAGCTGGAGGCATGGCATCACGTGTCCTGATTTCAAACTATATTACAAAGCTATAGTAATCAAAACAATATGACACCAGCATGAAAACAGATACATAGACCAATTAACAGAATCAAAAGCCCAAAAATAAACCCATGCACATACAGTCAACTGATATTTGACATGGGAGCCAAAACTACTCACTCACTGGAAAAAAGGCAGTCTTTCTAATAAATAGTGCTAGGAAAATTGAATATTCATATGTAAAAGAATGAAACTAGTCACCTCTTTTACATTACTCACAACAATTAACTCAAAATGGATTAAAGACTTAATTTTGAGACCTGAAATCATGAAACTCCTAGAAGAAAACATAGGGGAAAACCTTCTTGACACTGGTCTGGGCAATGACTATTTTTTGTATATGACAACCAAAGTACAAAGCAACAAAAGCAAAAATAAACAAGTGGGACTACATTAAACTAGAAGTTGGTCAAAAGATTAAAACTTCTAGTTAGAAGATAAACAAATTCTGGGAATGTAATGTAAAGCATGGTGACAATAATCATACTGTCGTGTATATCTGCAAGTTGTTGAGAGAGTAGGTCTTAAAAGCTCTCATTACAAGAAAAAAAAATAATGGTGGTGGTGATTGATGTTAACTAAACATAGTATGGTAATCATTTCACAATATACACATATTTCAAATCATTATGTTTTATACCTTAAGCTTATAGAATGTTATATGTCAATTATCTCAATAGAACTGAGAAAAAAAAAGACATCGAGCAGATCAAGTATAATCAATTTAATCTTACTCTAGATCTTCACCCAATTTGACTTGCTAGGAAGTCGGTTCTGTTTAGCTCCCTCAGTGATATTCTTTTCCCTAGAGCTTCTGTTATCAGCAAAAGAGGAGGGCTTCACAGCACAGTACCTGAATAAACAAAATACTTTTAAGTCCAAAAAGTTAAAAATTAAAAGACAAAAACTCTCCTTTGGCCTCACAACCACTTGTAGCTAATGCCTCACTTCTTAGTTCCTTTTTTCGCTCTTCCTCTTGTTATTTGCATGTCTACCTCTTTCTTATCCTTCACACCTCAATTTAAAAAAGTCATTTCCTGAGGGGCCCCACTCTGACCACCTGATAAAAGTAGATACCCTTTGGTGTCCTGTTACACAGACTTACTTAAATTCTCTGCAAGGCATTTATCACTTTTAGATATTTTTCTTGTTTACTTGTTTAGTATTTGCCTTCTGTCACAGAATTTAAGCTCTTAGAAAGCAAGGAGCCTGTCTCCTTCACTGCTGCATTCCCAGGACCTCAAACAGCGCCTCAGTATAGTGGGACAATACTTCCATTGTCCTTACAGGCCCTAAGTGATCTGCCCTTACTTATCTGACCTTGTCTCCTGCTACTTTCTCCCTTGCTCACTGTATGCTCACAATGAACTCCTTGCTGTTCCTTCAGTATGCCAGACTCATGGTCTTTGCACTTGCTATTCCTTCCCCCAGACTCCTTCCTTCACTTTCTTTAGGTCTTTGCCCAAAAGCTATCTTCTCATTCAGACCTTCCCTATTTGGTACTTAAAAATTGCAGCCCCTACTCTCTGCCTCATTCCCTGCTTTTTCTCCGTAACACTTAGCAACTTTTTATATACTGTATAATTTATTATTTATTTTATGGCCTATTCTCCTGAATAGCAGTTCAGCAGTCTCTGCTGAACATCCAAAGCGTAAAAGAGCATACATCTAGCTCAAAACAGCAAACAGTTATTAAGTGAATGGATTTGTGAAACTAATGTATAAATGAATATCATGTGAGATCTCTTGGACATGTAAGGTATTATCATGGGTAGTAAAATTATTTATGTTAATAAATAATATTAATAGCAGTATTCGTGCTTGAACTCCTCACATCCCAGGCACGGAGTCTTATACACCGCCCGCTGCCAAAGTGTTTTTGAGTTTGAGAGCTGGGGGCGTGGGTAGGAGAGTCCGTCGGGATGGCCCCGCCCCGGGCCCGCCCCTGACCGCGGCGGCCACGCCCCCATGCTGAAAGCCTTATAGGCGAGTGACGTCAAGCCGTTTGTTGTCACTGGCGGCTCCCAAGATGGCGTCCATTATGGAAGGGCCGCTGAGTAAATGGACTAACGTAATGAAAGGCTGGCAGTACCGTTGGTTCGTGCTAGACTACAACGCAGGGCTGCTCTCCTACTACACTGTAAGTCCTCGGGGGCCAAGCTCCGAGCACCTCGGGGGTCGTAATCCCTGGGTGCAGGTGGGGACCGGGCTTTTTGGTAGCTAGGTTGAGGTTGCTAGGCTGGGGGTGCCGCCGTACGAGAGGGTCCCCTTGTGGGGGAGGGTTTTACGCACCGGATAGCCAATAGGGGTGAAGAAGATGCTAGCGCAGCCAATAAGCAGGCATCGGCTTTGTGTTTAATGGCCTGGGGGCGAGCCGTGTTTCTTTCTTAGGGTCCGGTATTTGTTGGTGGAGGGGTTCGGGCGCGGTTGTAGGTGGGTAAGGATGGTTATAATCGTGGCTTAAAGGGTCCGGTCTCGCGGTCCGTGCGATTTCCTCACGTTGTCAGGGACTTGATACTGTCCTTCCAGGCCCTGTAGACGGCCGCGCCCCTTAGCTTCCCTCCAGGGCTTGAAGAGCGCGGCTTTTTTCGAGCAGTGTGGTCAGACGAGCTTGGCCAGGTCCTGAAATGACTGGCCATTGCGCAACACGAAGGATTCTGGAGTCCCTCCCGTCTGCCCAAGTTGAGCGTCTCTTTCGCGGGACGCACGCCTCCACTCAGCGGGAGGCGAGCGTAACCCACGCCTTAACTTTTGAGAGCCGAGGATTTCTACGCAGGAGTCTCTTGTTAGCGAAGCAAGACTGGATAGTGCGATGTCTCCTGAAAGTTATATTCTGGGGAGGGCTGAGTTTAGGGCTTCAGTGTCATTAAACATGAATCGGTGGCCGTGGGCAGGTCCATGAATTGCTATGAATCTTAGGTTCAGATTATTCCCTCCACTCCCATCACATTAAAAATGGAAGGTGGGTGGAATTAGAGAAATTACTTAACAAAGGTACTGTCTCTGAATGGTTAATAATAGCCAGTGAGAGGGAGGAAGCTCTTAAAAGGACAAAATAGAATGTCCTGGAGGCTTTAGAAAATAATAGAGGACCGCAGGAAAAAATTATGATTATGGAAGAAAGGTTAGTGAGAGGAATGGGGACACTAGTACTTTTTCGTTCATTTAAACAAAATTTATTGAGCGCCCACCATATGTTAGTTATTATTGCTTTAGGCTAGGTGTGTGTGGGTGTGTGTGCACGTGCATGTGCATGTGCATGTGCATGCGAGCAAGAATTAACAGAGATCAAGATAGTCACCATTCCTTTTCTTTGGAGCTTATATTCTAGTCTAGTGGCTCCCTTAATTCATTTTACTTACAATAACTCATACTCTGGTTTCTCTTCAGATATGAATCTTTAACCTTTTACTTACAGTAACTCTGCAAAGTAAGGTATTCATTATCCCCATTTTACAGTTTTGGAATCTGAGGCTCCAGGCTTTTAAGTAATTTGCTCAAGATTGTAGAGCTAGCAGTAAGCAGTTTTATCAGGATTCCAAATATCTGGCTTTCTGACTTTTTCCATTACCCTTCATTTTCACTAGAGGAAGGAGAAGAGTGCAATCTTTGCGTTACTAAAGACAAGCCTGCAGGAGTAAAAAGTATAACTTTCAACATCAACTTCCTTTACATAATTTTTAAAGGGGAAAAAAAGACCAAACCTGAATGAGATTTAAGTACATTGTTCAAAATTATCTTTAGGTAGCCATGAAAGAGAGGCAATGAACATTATATCCTGAAAAGTCTGGAATTATGAAATCCCATAGTTCAGATAAATGAAGAGTAATGTTGTGTTTCAGTAGAAGTGATTTCTGATTATTACTTCTACTGAAACCCAACCCAAATCCTGTGGACCCGGTCCATAATAGTCAAAGTAGAGTAACTGCAGTGAGTGGCACCACAGAATGAAATTACTCCACAAACCCCAAATTTGTGTGGGTCTGAACCTAGGGCCACTCTGGAGAGGCCCAAAACTAGGGTTCTTGGGAACTTCTAGCCCAGACAGAATCATCCTTCTTTGCTGTTTTTCTTCTTTTAGCATATCCTTTTTCCTGCCTTCTTGCCCCTTTAGTTTCTGAATATCTTGACAAATCTCTCCTTGTCTTACTGGCTAAATATAGTTTTTTAAAATATACTTCTCCCCCACTCCCCATTACTTATCCTCCCTTCTGAGATTAGACTATAAAACATGATGCTTGCCAGCAGAAGGAAGTATCATATTTCTCACTAATGGATATGTAGAAGTTTTTTTCCCTTGTTCTTTGGTGTTAAAGTGTTTGCTTGCAGAGAAACAGCAGAGAAATATTGTAAAATAAAATGATACCCAATCCGAAATTAGAGGAGGTCCAGTAAAGATGGGAAAAGAGTAGGTACTCACTTAAAGAGAAAGTAGGAGGCACATTGAATGTTGGCAGTGAATTCCGTGCACTTGGATATTGTTTGAGTACATTAGGATTTGGAAGGATTTGAAGGTACATCTTAATGGTTTGCATGTGGCTGATAACTTGGAACTACATCTTCCAGGAAGAATATCTGCATTAGTTGCACAGCATTTTAAGCAGAGCAGTAAATAACAATCACTCTATTTATTCCTTGTTTCCAAGATGACTTGGGCTCTGGTCTGGCTCTTTGGTTGGAGGTCTATTCTAGGGTGGCTATGAAAATTCTGAACTAAACTAGTTTGGCCTTTTAGAGTCAGCCCGTGCCAGGAATTGATATTGGAATATCTCAGGGTTGGATAGGATCACTGGAATTGCTCTGAACTGAATAGTACCCCACCTCAGCCTGGATTTTCTCCTCTGAGTCTGGGCCCAGACCCAAACCTGTCCTCTGGGAATGGATGATCTTTTTATTTTACATTTCTTTTATTTTCGTAATATGTAAATTTTCAGTTTTTGAAAATGTTTAGTATATTATTCTGGCCAATACAAAACAGAGAAACTGTTTACCTTCTTTAGAGAAGTAGATTCAGGCAGCCTTTTCAGCTCAAGCTCAGCCTCTTAATTATTAGAAACAATATAATGTAGTTTATTTGGGACCAACTTTTTAATAGGCACTTTACTATATATATGCTAGAGATATGAGCATGAAGGAGAGAGAGAGTTTCTTCCATCTAGGAACTCACCATCTAGCACAGCAGACACCTAAACATAATTTCAAAACAGGATGGTAAATTCTACAATAGAAATAAGGGAACATTGCCTCAAAAAGGCTACAGAGACATTTGAGCTGAGACTTAAAGGTAGAAGAGAAGAGGGCAATTCAGGCAATAGCAAATACGCACAAATTGGGAAACTTGAGAACATAAGATGCGTTAAAAAGATATTGAGAATTTCTGAGCAGCTTTAGTGAAAAGGTTTGTAGGGACATTGCCTCAAAAAGGCTACAGAGACATTTGAGCTGAGACTTAAAGGTAGAAGAGAAGAGGGCAATTCAGGCAATAGCAAATACGCACAAATTGGGAAACTTGAGAACATAAGATGCGTTAAAAAGATATTGAGAATTTCTGAGCAGCTTTAGTGAAAAGGTTTGTAGGGAGATAACAGGAGATTGAGTCCAGAAGGTATTTGGAGCCATAGATCAGGCCTAGAGATGAAGATCTGTTAGATTATGGCACAGAATTTGTTAGCTGAATTTTTATTAGATGAGATGACCAGCGAAGGCTAATGATATAAATTTGGAAATACTGAACAGCCAACCATTTATTGAATCATGATCACAAAGGAAAGAAAATTGAGGGAGATACAGATATGTTAGGAGTTGGAAAATTAGAAAGTTGGTAGAGGTCATGCCTTTTGTAAAGTTATCAAATGTTTATTGAGTACCTACTATGTGCCAGACACTATGGTAGGAAGGTGGTGGTTAAAATGGTAAATAAGATGGAAATAGTCCATGCTCACATGATACCTAAAATCTACTGGGCAGTGGGGAGGGGTGTACATCAAGTAAGAGCTGTGATGGGGGAAGCATAAGATTTGGGGAGGTGGGTTACAAAGGTGGGTTCTGAAGTGGAGGGTCAGAAAAAGTTTCCTAGAAGAAGCAGGCTTGCTGATGATACCTGAATGATGAAGAGAGATTGGCCATGTGAGCAGAGAGAGAAAACTGCTTGAGAGAGAGGGAATAAATATTTTTGGAGGACATAGGAATAAGAGCTTGTTAGGCCTGGAGTTTGGGCTGTCAGGTGGACAAATACTGAGATGGGCTGGAGAGAGAAGCAGGGGCCAGATAATGAAAAGCTTTCTTCAACCATGCTAAGGAATTTGAACTTACCCCTAGAGCAGTGGAAAGTTATTCAAGTGTTGTAAGCAATTTTTGTTGTAGAAAAAACTTTTATTATAGAAAATTTCTTTCAAACATATGCAAAAGAGGATAGTAAAATGAATTCCTGTCATCCACCTTGTATAAATTATCAACCTTGTTTTATTAATACTCCCATGAGCTCCTTTCTAACCCATTGGATGACTTTAAAGCAGATGCCAGACCCCTTATCATTTCATTTGTGAGTATTTCAGTATGTATTACTAAAAGTTAAGGTGTCTCTTTTTAAAAAATGTTATCACAATACTGTTATTACAACTAAGTAATAATCATTATTATTATTTATTACTATTGTCAAATATCCAGTCAGTGTTCAGTTTCCTTGATTTTTCTCAAACAGCTCTCCCTCACCAGTTGGTTTATTTGAGTCAGTATTCCAAATACAATCCATATATAAAACTGTGTCTTTTTTATTCTGTAGGTCTTCCTTCCCTCTTTTTTCCTTTGCCATTCATTTGTTAAGGAAAGTAGATCATTTGTTCTGTAGATTTTCCACATTCTGGATTTTGCTGATAATATTCTTGTGTTATGTTTAAGTATGTTCCTCTGCATTTTTTTATAAACTGATAATTAGAGCTAGAAGCTTAACCAAATTCAGCTTTTTTTTCCCCCTTTGGGCAAGAACACTTTATATGTGAAACATGTTATAGATATCTCCCACTTTTTGGTAGTTTACTTTGCCCCACTTCACTTTTAGGAAAGGCCTACATTAGTACCTGTTTCTGCTAACCGAAAGATATCCAAAGAGGACTTTTGCTTTTATGGGAAATAGGCAAAAAGTGAGAATAGCATTCAGAGTTTGTTTTGCAGCGACCTGTTATAAAGGCAGGGTGCACCCCAATAGCAGGGGTGGCACTGATAAGCTCCTTCCCTGGAAACTGCACAGCATCTCAGCATCAAGTTGCCGTAATGATTTCTTTAATGATTCCTTTTACAAAGAATACCTTGAGTGGCCCTGATCATTTACTAGTTCACTATTTCTTTCTCTCCAAAATATTATATTATAAAAATAATACAAATCAAGAAAGCTTTGAACTGTGTCTTTGAGCATCTGTGCTTTATCAGTTCATTTTGTGCAAGATGTGTCCTAAGGTAATTGCTTCTTTCCTTTGTGCCATTTCAGCTTAGGGACGGTTTCATAGAAACTATTGTTAGAGAGAAATAATGAGGTCATATTGACAGGATTTTAGTGATTGGATGTGAATGAAATCACGTTCAATGAATGAAAAGGAAGAATGTGATAAAATCCAGGTTTTTAGTTTTCCTGGATGAATGATGATAAGTGAGGTAAGAATAGGTTGGAGGAAGAAAGAGGTTGTTTTAGTGCTGGTCGAAATTGATGTAAAGGTATCATATAGTCTGGAACTTAGGAATCTGTGTTACAGATAAATATTAGCTTCACACATGTGGAGAGTTGAGAGTGATTGGAAATAATAAAGAGCTTTGGATAGAACACTGAGAAACACCATTGGATTAGATATCTATTGCTTTGTAACAAACTACGCACAGATTTAGCCACTTAAAACAACAAATTTTTTTATCAACAAAATTTATTATCACATAGTTTCTGTGACTCAGAACTTTGGGAGTGACTTAACTGGGTGGTTCGGGCTCAAGGTCTCTCATGAAGTTGCAATGAAGACATTGGCTAGGGTAGCAGTCATCCGAAAGGCTTGACTGAAGCTGGAGGATTTGCCTCCAAGATGACTCACTCTCACAGCTGTTGGCGGGAAGCCATAGCTTCTTGCTGGCTGTTGGAAGGTGGCCTCAGTTCCTCACCAGCTAGTCTCTCCACTGAGCTAATGAATGTCATCGTGACAGGGCATCTGGCTTCATCCAGGAGGAGTGATCCAAGTGAGAGCAACCCAAGTGCCTTTTATGATCTAGGCTGAGAGCATAACTTCTGCCTTATTCTGTTCATTAGAAATGAATCATTAAGTTCAGTTCATTCTCATGGGGGTGGGAATTTTAGGACTGGGAAGGAAAATTAGGCTTTACCTTTTGAAAGGCGTGTCAAGGAATTTGTGGAGAGATTTTAAGCCATCACGATCATATTAAGGGACTGGTAGAGAAAAAAGCTTGTACAAGAGAGTAAAAAGGGACAGTCAGAGATATCAGAGAAGAACCAGAAGAATGAGGCAATCAAATCAAGGCAGGAATAGTGAATTGACTTGAATACTGGTGAGAGGACTGAATAGATGAAATCATAAAAATATCCATTGGATTGATCAATTTAGACATCATTAGTGCCCTAACAGAAGTTTCTATGGAGTAGTGGGTGTGGGAGTCAGAGTAGAATGGTTTGAAGAGTAAATAGGAGGTAAGAAGTAAAGAGAATGAGTGTAGATTACTCAAGATGTTTCATTGTGAATGAGGCAGAGAGGAATATGGATTTGAGAGGAAGGGGTTTCTAAGGTAGGAATATGCTTAAATATTGTAGGGGTGGGAAGCAGGATCCATGTTAAAAATGAGGGTAGAGTCAGGATTTAAGGGATGTAGTAAAGATCTAGGTCAGTAGCCATGGGAACTGGAGAAAGGAATAACTAGGGACGTGTTAAAGATTAATCAGGTTGTATGAGGAACTAGTTGAGATTATAAAATATGATTTGTTTAATCATTACCCATAATTATTTAACACTCTTTCTTGATTTGTATTATTTTTATAATATAATATTTTGGAGAGAAAGAAACAGTGAACTAGTAAATGATCAGGGCCACTCAAGGTATTCTTTGTAAAAGGAATCATTAAAGAAATAACGTGTTCTTTGCTATTATGTGCTGACTGGAGGAGACTCATAGCCTTTCAAATCCACTGGTAGCCTAAACAGGTTTAACTGTTATCTGACAGTCCTCAGCAAAGTCTAGAAGGTGACTTTTAAAAATCTGCCACCTAATTCTTAGATTTTAGGTTTTTGAAGTGTTTATGTATTTCTTTTGCCAAGACATAAAAGAGGTAGTCTCAGATACTCCTAGAAAGACATCAACACCAGGCCCATCAAACAATTAAAAGTGAATTTATACTTTTCTAAATAAACTGTTCTTTTTTTCTTTTTTAACTTTTTTTTTAATTGAAGTATAGTCAATTTACAATGTTGTGTCAATTTCTGGTGTACAGCACAATGCTTCAGTCATACATGAACATACATATATTCGTTTTCATATTCTTTTTCACTGTAAGCTACTACAAGATACTGAATATAGTTCCCTGTGCTATACGTATAAACTTGTTTATCTATTTTATATATACCAGTCAGTATCTGCAAATCTCAAACTCCCAATTTATCCCTTCCCACCCCCTTCCCCTCTGGTAACCGTAAGTTTGTTTTCTTTGTCTGTGAGTCTAAACAAACAGTTCTTGAGTTTATCAAATGTGTTTTTTAAGTTTACATGATACATATAGTGCAAATCTAATAAAGTAGCTTTAGAATTGTAAAAGGAACAGAAGAAAATTTGTATCTAATCTAAATGCCCTGAAAAGAAAATAAAGAAACCTCCTAAGAGGGTTAAGTAGTACCAATGGGAAGAAGTATGTGGAAACTTTTTATCTTTTGCTTTCCTTGAATACTCTAGTCAGCCTTGATTTTTCCCTGTTCTAGTGCTCTTGAGCCTTGCTCATATAACTCTTCTGGGCATTGAATCATTTTGCATCTCTTATAATTAACTCTGATCATAACTCTAGTACATTATTTTTCTGTACAGCAAGCTTGTAAACTCCTTGATGGCAGTACTGAGCATTACAATCTTCAAGTCCTACAATGTGGCACGGTGTCTCATAGTGAATGGAATGTCCAAGGTCCTTCAAACTAGGCTTAGAGATGAGATGCAGAAGGCTGTTTTGGAATTGTTTACATGGCCTTGTAAGTTTTGCAGAATATACTAAAAGCAAATATGTATGTTTCCATGGTTTATGTATAACCTGATTGAGCTTATATTAATAACAGTGGCTTTTGTTTAATCATCCAGAGCCTGAAGAACTGTGTGGGTTTTTTTCTCTACTGTGCTATATCAGACAAGCAGTTAGTTCTTGCTTCTGTTGCAGGCAGTTTTGTTGATGGTAATAATTTGTAGAAGGACAGAAAGTAGAACTGTTCTTAAATATGCCCATATATGTGGCAGTTGTCATAGGACTAGCTATTCAACTGGTTACATATTCCCAATAAAAACCAGGTAGAACAATGCTCGAGTGATTTAGACTGAGGATTTAATTTCTCTTACTTCTTATAGAGAAAAACAAATGTACAGCCCAATTGTTCACCTTCTTGTTTACTTTATTGTAAAGCATAATCTTCTTAGACTAGTTTAAACTTCCTTAAAAAAAATTTTACTTTTTTTCCCCAAAGTTAAGTTTACATGATACGTGGAATCATAAAAGTGGAATCACATTCAAGGAAAGTGTTCTGAGGTATTCATAACTAATTTTTTCCCATTCACATGATAATATTAAGATTATTGTGAAAGTTGATATTTTGTTTCTGGGAGTTTAGTTCACATTAAGCCTTCATGCTGAGATTGTCCACTTATTTAATTTCTTTTATTTTATTTTAGCATTATTGTTATGGTACAGATGGGTATATAAAATATTGGGTGAATATTTGCTTTGTTACTCTGGCAGCTTTCTCTATAGTCACGCAACCCTCCTCTTTCCTCCATCACTCATAGAAGATGCCATGCTTCCCGAAACAATAGTGTCTATTTGATGGGCATACTCTCAACTCCTTGTACCCCCACCTGTTGGTATACCTACTTTCCTGCCTGTCCTTCCCTGCATCCTTCCCCCTCATAGTGGAAGAGGTAATCTTTGAGTGTTCTGGATTCCATCTGCTCACAAATTTTTCAAGGATCTCAGTCTACAGATTTTCTCCTTTGTCTGCTTTCTTTCCTCTCTCTCTTCCCCTGTGTCTTCAACTGCTTCCTTTCTATGTACAGACATTTGTTGTTTAAAAATATTTATTTTGCAATATAACAACTAAATGTCTTAGTTGTAATAATTTCATATGGAAAATTTTAGTAAATTTTTGGGTTGCCTGTTGCTTTTTGTTTTTGTATAATGGTTTTATTGAGATATAATTTGCATACCATCTATTTGAAGTATACAACTCAATGGGTTTTTTTTTTTTTAGTGTATTCACAGAACTGTGTAACCTTGTCCATAATCAGTTTTAGAAAATTTTCATTACACCTAAAAGAAACCCTGTTTCCATTAACAATCACTCCCTAGTATTTCACCCCTAGCCCTAGGCAACCGCGAATCTACTTTCAGTCTCTATAGATTTGCCTCTTTTGGACACTTCATATAAATAGAATCATATTATAAAAGTTTTCTTTAATTCTAATATAGATTCTTTCATTTAACATAATGTTTTCAAGGGTTCATCGATGTTGTAGCACATATCGATGCTTTTTATTGCTGCATAGTTTGTTGTATGCATATTCCACATTTTATTTATTCATCAGTTGATGGACATTTCAGTTGTTTCCACTTTTTGGCTATTATGACTAATGCTCCTATAAACATTTGTGTACATAAGTTTTGGTGTGGACATATGTTTTCAATTTTCTTGGATATATATCTAGGAGTAGAATTGCTGGATCATATGGTAACTCTTTATTTAACTTTTTGAGGAACTGCGAGACTATTTTCCAAAGCAGCTGCACCATTTTACATTCCCACAACGGGTATAGGGGCTCCAATTTCTCTATATCCTTGCCAACATTTGTTATTATCTGTCCTTTTGATTATAGCCATCCTGGTGGATGTGAAGTAGTACCTTATTATGGCTTTGATTTGTGTTTCCCTGGTGACTGTTGATGTTGAGCATCTTTTCATGTCCTTAATGGCTATTTGTAAATCTTTGGAGAAATATCTATTTGGATCCTTTGCCCATTTTTAAATTGAATTATTTGTCTTTTTTGTTGTTGAGTTGTAGGAATTTTTAACATATTCTAGATACAAGTCCCTTATGCAATACATGATTTGTAAAAATTTTTCCCTTTCTGTGGTTTGTCTTTTTACTTTCTTTGACGGTGTCCTTTGAAACACAAAAATGTTAATTTGATTATGTCTAATTTATCTTTTTGTTTTGTTGCTTGTGGTTTTGGTGGTGTACCTGAAAAACCATTTCTTAATCTAAGGTCACAGAGTTTTATACCTGTGTTTCCTTTTAAGGGTTATATAGTTTTAGCTCTTACATTTAGGTCTTTGATCCATTAGGAATTAATTTGTGTACATGATGTGAGCTAAAGGTCACAGTGTTTTTTAAAATTTTATATTCTTTATTTTATTATTCTTTTTCATGTGCATAACCAGTTATTCTAGCACCATATATTGAACACACAATTTTTTCTTTGTTGAATTGTCTTGGCACCCTTGTTGAAAATCAATTGACCATAAACTGAGGGTTTATTTCTGGACTCTCAATTCTGTTCCATTGATCTTTGTGTCTGTCCTTATGCCAGTGTCACACTATTTCAGTTACTGTAGCTTTATAGTAAGTTTTGAAATTGGGAAGTGTAAGGCCCTCAGCTTTGTTCTTTTTCAGGATTTTTTTGGCCATTCTGCGTTCTTGACTTTTTCATTAACAAATTAACATGGTTATATCTCCCCCAGGTGAAAAATATCTCTGCTAATTCTGTGTCTCCCAGGAAATACTATCCTAACCTCTCTTTAAGATAGGTGAACCTATTGAAAGAGTCTTGTACATTGTCTGTCTCTATTCATCCATCTTGTTTTTCCTCTACAGCAATCTTTTTTTACCTCCAGAGTTCACTGAAAATCCTAGAACAGGTCTCTGATGATAGCTTTGTTTCAAAACTTAATGGATGCTTTTTACTTTTAATTTTAATAGCATAGTCTCTGCAGAATTTGACTTTGATTACTCTTTAAAGTTTTAAAACAATTCTTGAAGAGATGACAACATACTCTTTAAAAAAAATTTTTTTTGAAGGGGGAGGTAATTAGGTTTATTTATTTATTTCAATGGAGGCACTGGGGATTGAACCCAGGACCTCATGCATGCTAGGCATGCACTCTACCAATAAGCTATACCCTCCCCCGACAACATGCTCTTAATTTTAAAAAATGGAAACAACAGTGAAAAGTATATAAAGTAGAAGGAAGGAAAGTCCTTACCTGAAATCCTAATATCTGTGTTTTGGAGTAAAGCTTTCCTAACAACTCTTTATACTTAAATACACATTTATGTATATTTTGTACAAGTGGAGTCATTTTATACATGATATTCTACAACCTAATAGCATTTTAATAAAAGTTTTCTATATAATTTAACTTAGTGAGATCTCAGTCATCTGGCTTTGCAAGATTACTATTCTTATGCTGTTTGTGATGCTGGAAGAGATGGTATAGTAATCTGTATTATCTCTCACAGTTCTCCTTAGCGGGGTAGTACTCAGTCTACTTAGTTAAGGCAGTTTACAAAGACCCACCCACAGAGAAAAGACTCCACTTAGTGAAGGAGTGGCATATTCCTAGAAGAGCTTGTGGGATGGGAAATATTGTTAGACCATTTTTGGAAAATACAGTCTGCCACAAGCTACTACTATATTAATCATTGTTCTAGGTATTTTCTAATATTGTCAAATATAATGCATTGTTAAGCCTTACAACCTCTCCCATTTTTCCTTGCTACCACTATAGGTTATAAACCACCATCATGTCTAACTTGGTGTTACAAAAACCTTGTAAGTGTTCTCTTTGCTTCTATTTTTACTCTCTAAAATTTATTTTCTATCAGCAGCCCAAGTGATCTTTGAAAAAAAGGGGAAAAAAATCATGTTTCTCCCCTGCTTAAATTCTCTAGTGACTTTAGGAAAAAATCCAAACTCTTTACTATGAGTTAGGGGTACTTTGTAATCTGCCTTTACTTACCTTTCTACAGTATTCCTTTTGCTCATCACTCTAACCAGTCTAGCTTTTTTTCCTCTTCTTAGAACACCTCAAACTTGTTCCTGCCTCAGGGTCTTTGCATGTATTTTCTGGCTTCTTGGACTAATAGTACCCCAGGTCTGTAGCACAGCTGATTCATTCTTGTTATACAGGTTTTCATTAAGGCATCACTGCTCAGAGAAGCCTTTCCTTAACATCCCATCTCAAGTAGACCTCACTGTTAGTCACTGTCACAATGGTCTTGTTTTGTTATTTCATGGATTTTATTGTTAACTCCTATAATTTTTTTTTCTTGGTTAGTGTTTGTTTTCCTTCTCTGGAATGTAAGCTCCATGAGAACAGAGGCTTCATCATTTTATCTTTAGCATCCAGAGTAGTGCCTGGCACTTAATGAATATTCAGTAAATATTTATGGAATGAACAGTAGTGAAGTAGTTGATATTGTTTCCTTTACACATGAAGAAATTGAGACTTAAGAAATCATACAGTAGTTTCTATGTGCGTGATCAAGTCTTCTAACTCCAGATAGAAAATTCTTTCTGTCTGTGGAGACTGAATTACATTAGCAGTGAAATTTTAAAATGACAGTAAACCCAAGTTACCACTGGTCTGATTACAGGTGATGACTAATTTACAACAGTATCACAATGAAGTAAACCTTTTGCATAGGCTGTTCTAAATGGAAACTGCATTGATTAATCATTAAAAAGTACTGAACCTTTTTATTTCTAAGTTGTAAGATAGGGACTTAGATCATCTCTATTGAAATGCTAAGGATAAACAAAAGATTCTTCTTCCTGTTCTAATTCACTGAAAGCTTACTAGGTAGGGAGAAGGGGAGGGGAAGTAGATACTAAGTCTTAAGAGTGTGTTGAGTGAGGAGTTTTTTATATTCATTAGAGGTGAGCATGGAGAGGTAGTGGCAAATTCTTGAAGATAGTTCTACTTTGAAATTTTAGTCACCCAGAAGAGGATGAAGTTGTACATTTCTGATAGGTGACATCCTGTGTGACCAACCACCATTTTGTGCTTGCATGTTAACTCTTCTGCCTTTTTTCTTTTTTTTGGAAATCCATAAATTCTGAAGTAAAATTAGACCTGATGAAGAATGAGGGTTTTTAAATTGCCTTTTTAGAAAGTATTTTTTCCCCCGATTGTAAAAGTAAAATATGTTTATTGCACATCATTAACTTTTCAAGTCCTTGAAAGTTTCTTAAGCCCTTTGGCATAGATCTTGAATTCTTGAACTACTTCCTTATTCTTGCTCATAATTTTGCTTTCCCTTAAACACCAACATCTAAGAGAAGTTCTTTAAGAAAATCAATTCTTAGGCAGTGTTTAAATTTACAACAACCTTTCCCCTGTCTTTCCATATTCACATGCTGTTATTTGAAGTGCTTTTCCTAGCTAACCTGGGAACCATTTTTAACAGTTTCTTTGCAAAAATTTGTTCTGGGTTCTAAACTCCAAAAATTTGAACAAGGAGCTTCTGGAGCATAGCTGCATTCTAAATTAGGAGCTATAGGATGAGTCTTAGAATTAGGACTAAGAGTTCAAACTCTATGGTTCTGGCTATTGTTCTTGCTGACTAGATTATTTTGTGTGTTGTACAAATTTTCCCATCTTTAAATTTTTATAGTGCTCTTCGTGCTATTCATCTTTTCATGATCTTATTATTTTGGGCCCTGACTTAGTCTTTTCCAAATAAAGAAAAACATCTGTGGGCAATTTTTGGTAGAAAAGTGAAGTTGAGTGATAATAATGGGTCATCACTGCACAGTTTGGTGAGAGAAGCACTAATACACAGCACAAACCACCTGGAGTTTAACACATCTCCATGTTTTCCTTCCATTATTTTTTGTGAAATAATGTTTTTGGGCAGTATTTGAGAAACAAAACAAAAATAGAAAACATACA
Organism: Camelus ferus; assembly: GCF_009834535.1. NCBI lineage: Eukaryota > Metazoa > Chordata > Mammalia > Artiodactyla > Camelidae > Camelus > Camelus ferus. The sequence continues at coordinate 37,107,395 of NC_045708.1, forward strand.
TTGAGGTTCAGCGTGTATTAACGCTCTTTAAGTAATTTGCAGAACTTAGGCTATTACATGCCAGTAACAGTTCAGAAGGCAGGGGCAGCCTCTGAGGCACTGCTGCGAGGCTCTGTCACATGACTTCTCACTGTTCTTCCTGGACCCTTCAGGACCTGGTCCTCATATCTCCTCTTCAGCCTCACCTCTCTCCACCTTCCTCTGCTATCTGCTCGGGGCTCTCCGTGTACTCTGATGTTGTTCCCATGGCTTGGAATGCCCTCTTCCTACCTTCCCTCTTTTACCAGTCTTTTTTTTTTTTCCCCGAGTCTCAGATTGAAGCTTGCAACCTGGTCACTTCATTATCACCTTTCCTAATCTTTTTCCATGTCAGGGAGCCTTCTGTAGTTCGCAGCACTTTGTGTCTAAATGCACGTAACGTATTTTTGCTCTGTATTACAGTTGTTTACATGCTAGACTTATTTTTTGGACATTTTTAAAGAATCTAGGCCAATTATTTTTGTAAGATATCCCACATTCTGGATTTGTCTGATTTGTTTTAATTACTTTCACTTATCTCTGAGTATTTTCTAATTCATAACCTCAATAGTGGTCCCATCATTATTAGGACCTGTCTTGCCCTTTTTCTGTTTACTATAATCTTATTTTTAAAAGTGGAAGAGGATCAAGGATGAATTTATTGGTTGTTACCTTGTTTGAGTTGTATTCAAACTCTCGTTGGGTATTTTCAAACCTAATTATTATTATAGTGTATTGCCTTGACACTTTCGAAGGGAAGGTAAGTATAGGGTATGGTAAGAGGGCTATTATAACACTTAGGGAATGTTTTTGTTAACTGTGTTTTTGCCAACTATATTGTTAGTGAAGAACTTTTCAACCCTGCTTGATGTTGAGAATTTTTTTTTTTTAAAAATATGAGTCCTTCTTATATTTGTAAATAGAATTTAAAAAAGACTCTAAAGTACCTCAATAATCTAACATGACAAAAAAAAAAACTGCTGCCCCCCCCAAAAACAAAACTGCTGCCCCCCCCAATCAACATAATTTTTATAGCTCAGTACTTTATTTTTTTGTTTCTTTTTTTTTTGGAAGAAAGTTTACTTTGATTTATCATTGTGACATTGATAAACTTAGAATCAGTAAAAACAATGACATAGGCTATGTTTAACCTTAGTTATTTAAAGTTTTATTTCATTTTATTACACATGACTAATTTAATTTTAGGAATATTTACTGAATGTCCACATGGGGCTTATTGTGCAGAACATAGCCTTTGCTTGGCTCGGTCTAATAGGGGAGACATAAAGGTAAGCAGTGTTTCATCAGTAAATATTTTTTGAGCACCTAATATGTGCCAGACACTGTTCTGAAGAAAAAGTCAGATACAATTTCTTCTCCCTATGGAATGCGCAGTCTTGTGGTGAGTCAGATAAGTAACCAGCTTTATAGCAGAAAGTGGTGCATGACACCACAGGGGAACACCCAGGAGTCCCGGGATGGGAATCCAGATCGCATAGAGGTAGGGCACTTGATGAGTGACAGCAAGGCAGAAAATCAAGGTCAAGGATATTCCAAGCTGAGGAACATTGGATGAGAAATTTCAGAGGCAAAAGATGTGACCCATTTGGAGAATTGCAAAGAGATGAAATTAAAGCAATGTTTCTCAAAATGTAGACCTCTGTCTCCTTGAGTCAGAATCATCTGAGAGTGATTGTTAAACCCCCAGGTAATTTGTAGCCTTCCAAGTGATTCTCCATCTCACTAAATATGAGAAACATTGGGCTGGAGTTAAGGAGTATGAAGGAAGATATAGTATAATATATGCTACATTTAAGGTATGCGTAAAATTCTATGATTAGGTTTATTTGTATAGACTACAAAATATTTTCATTTTAAACCTGCTAATTCCTATCCTTAAGAGATGGGAGGAGATTGGGAGAAGGGAGGAATGTTACTATAAAGTTTGTCTCTTTATCCCTAGATGACTTTAAAAACAGTGTGTCAATCTTTTATTTATTGAATGTTTTTGTTTTTCTTTTAGTCCAAGGACAAAATGATGAGAGGCTCTCGCAGAGGATGTGTTAGACTCAGAGTAAGTATTTGTTCATTCACTTTTATGAAAACCAGTTTTGACAGAAAGAAGAAATACATATTTTGACAGATTCATGGAAATCTAAATTTGGTTTAGCTTTCTTACTTAATTGTTGGGACAGGCAACTAAGACTCAGGGAAAAAAAAAAAAGATTTCTCCATGGTAACTCCAGAACCAGGACTAGAACTCAGTTCTTTTGGTCCATGATTTGATGTTGTATCCATGACTTGCTACAGCTACTAATTTTTTTTAACCTCTATTTTACATCCAGGGACAGGGACTGGAAATTAAATGAGTTCTAGTGTCAGTGATAGAGCAGACAGTAGAGAAAAACACCGAAAAGTCCACACTTTTGGCTATTTTGTTCTTCCTGTTCAACACTATTTAATAATAACCTATGTGGCAGTGATGTCCAGTAATATAATGTGAACCACATATATAATTTAAAAGTTTTGTAGTACATATAAAAAGTACAAAGAAGGTGGTAAAATTAATTTTAATAATACATTTTGTTTATGCCAGTATATCCAGAATATTATTTCAACATGTAATTAATAAAAAATTGCTAATGAGATCTTTTACATTCTTTTTTTCATATGAAGTCTTTGAAATCTAGTGTATCTTTTGCATTTATGGGACATCTTGGTTCAGACTAGCTGCGCTTCAGGTGCCCAGAAGGCACATGTGGTTATGAGCTGGACAGTGCAGGCCTATAGCTTTAAACTGCTTTTAATTGCTTGTTCAATTTCCACCATTGTCCAAATAGCTAAAGGCAAGAAAGAATGCAGGTTGGGAATATAGTTCTAGTACTCCATTGTATCTAGAGAAGGGCCTATCTCTGTCATAACTAGATCAGTCGCTTCTGGTGGCCTTTTCTTCTTCAGTCTCCTGTTGCTTTCTTTCTACCATCTTTTTTCTGTACCCTTACTTTTGAAGATGTGAATATATTTGATAAACATATCATTGCCTTTATTAGCAGTAATTAATTGTTAGAAGTGGGGAATAACTCTGAGAAAGAAATCAAATTCTAATGGAAAAATGTTGGCACCAAGAAAGGAGTAAGTATGGCGAATTTGCAGGATGGAAGTGAGACAGGCTTGTTTTGAACAGATGGTGTATATGTGATAGCATAAAGATTTTTGAAAATTCAGCTTATTATAGTGTTTACTGTTTTTTTCCCTCCTTTGGTTTCTCTTTGCCTCCTTGGTTTAATTACTTTTCTAAGCACTTGTCACTGACCTCAGTCACCAACTCAGTCTGGTATTAACTGCTTTCTTGGCTTAAGATAGATTCAGTAGTGAGACTTTGACAGAGCTGTAGTGAGATAGCTCTTCAGTTGAATTCAATTTGGATTTGACCCACTGCTTCATTGTTACACTTAATGTGGTATGTTTTTCTCTTAAATATAGCTTAATTAATTATTAACCCTTATGACTACCATCCAGGTTAAGAAATAGAGTTTTGCCAGTTACCCTGAAAAGCCTATGTGCCCCATTCAAATTACACCCTAAACCCTGTCTCCTAAATTAACCACCGTTCTTATAGGAATCACTTTTTGGATTTGCAGTCCTAAATTCTATATTTCATCTTGCTTATTTTAAAAAACTTGACATCTTTTGTTTGCAGTTTATCTATCAAAGAATCCAGACCTTTGACCTCTAGGAGTTTATCCATAGTACAGATTTTACTAATTGCATATGGATACAATTCAGCATGTTCTTCTGTCTCTGCTTTCCCTGCAAATTGGATCCAGAGACTGGATCAGATGTAGGTTTGATCCCTTTGGCAAGACTGTAGGCAGTGTTGTGTTCTTTTATCAGGAGGCACATAATGTCTGGTTTTTGCTCTTTATTGATATTAGCAGCTGTTGATGTTCAGTATCTAGATCCATTTTGGGGTTGCAAAATGATGACATTTTCTCATTTTGTTTTAATTTTTATCAGAAATAATTATATAAGGAGATACTTCCCTTCATTTATTATTTGGTTACCCAGTGGTACAGTTCAAATAGACAGGATAAATAAATACTTGATTATTTCCTTTTACTTACCCAATTTTCAAGGTAATGAATTGACTCAAAACAACGTACACACACACACACACACACACACACACAGTTCTATAGATCGGACATCTCAGAAAGTTTCTCTCCTTAAGGTTGAAATCAAGGTATTGACCAGCGTGGGCTTTTATATATATATCTCCAAAAGAATTGAAAGCAGAGACTTGAACAGATATTTGTATACCCATGTTCATAGAAGCATTATTCACAATAGCCTAGAGGTGGAAGTAGCCTAGCGTCCATTTAATGGATGAATGAATAAACAAAATGTGGTATACACATACAATGGAATACTATTTAGTTTTAAAAAGGAAGGAAATTTTGACCCATGCTATGACATGGATGAACTTTAAGGACATTATGCTGAGTAAAATAAACCAGTGACAAAAAGACAGATACTGTTTGATTCTACTTATATGAGGTATATGAGTTACCTAGAATAGTCAAATTCATGGAAATAGAAAGTAGAATGGTGGTTTTCAGGAGCCGAGGAAAGGGGGATTGGGGATTTCTTGTTTTTGAGTACAGAGTTTCAATTTGGAAAGATGAAAAAATTCTGGAGATGTATGGTTATAATGGTTGCAGATCAATGTGAATGTACTTAATGGTACTAAACTGAATGCGTAAAAATGTTTAAACAGTAAATTTTATGTTATGTGTATTTTGCTACAATTTTAAAAGCTCCACTATTTATTATCTTACAGTTCTATAGATCAGACATCTCAGAAAGTTTCTCTCCTTAAGGTTGAAATCAAGATATTGACGAGGGTGGGCTTTTATGTGGAGGCTCTGAGGAAGAATCCAAGAGAGAATCCACTTCTAAGCTCATTCAGGTTGTTGGCAGAATTCATTTCCTTGTGGCTGTAGGACTGCGGTTCTTGTTTTCTTGCTGGCTGTCAGTTTGAGATCTGCTCTCAACTTCTAGAGGCTGCACATACTCCTTGTCGTGTGGTTCTCCACCTTCAAGTCCACATGGTGCATGGAATCCTTCTAGGGCTTCAGATCTCTCTGACTTGCCCTTTCTCGTACCAGATGCAGAAAACACTCTGCTTTTAAAAGGTCTCACATGATTGAATTAGATTATACCCACCAGATAATTTCCCCTTTGCCATATACTCACTTCAGTGATAACTTATCCTGTAACATAATCAATGCAGTAACATCTCGTCATATTCACAGTTTCCACCCACACTCACAGGGGAGGAGATAACATGGTCATGGGTCAGGGGGAGGGGGTGTTTAGGAATCAGTCTACCACATAGCATGACAGAGAAGAACCAGACATACCTGTGGTTGAAGCTATTTTTGCCTTTTGCTTTGTTGACTGGAAGAGGGAAGTTATCTGTAAACTTCCTGAACTTGAGTTTTCTTTTTTTTAAAGCGGGAATTATAATACCCTTGCAGAATTTTGTGAGGATTAGGCACTTGACACATAGATGGAAGCTATTAATTAGTAGTGCGTGCGTGTGTGTGTGTGTGTGTATGTGTGTGTGTGTGTGTTTTAAGAGGCTCCATGGTATTTTCAAAAAGCTGGACTGCCATTTGGCTTTCTAAGAAATATCTGCAGAGTTGGTTTGCAATATAAGCTCCCAAGTCCCACTCCCTAGATAACGCTGTTTTAGAATCTGGTCTGGAAGCTTTATTATAAAACAGATTCTCTAGGTGATTGTGTTGTACAGCCAAGTGTGGGATCACTGGTGTAGAATCAGAGAGTCCTGGGGCTGACTTTAACTCAGCTTCACCCCTTACTGACTGTGCCTTTGGGCAAGTTTCTTAACCTCTGTGAAGATGATGTTATCTAACTTGCAGGGTTGTAAGGGTTAGCAATCATGTCTGTACAGAGTTGGGCACCTCCAATAACTAACTGCTATGGATGATGGTGATGACGACAGTGGTGGTGCTGGTAATGCACCATCATCTAGATTGCAAATGAGCTTGACAAGCTCTCATAGACCTGGGCCACCAATCTTCATCCATCCTGTCCTGGATTCCAACCACACTGTACTTCTCATATTTCCTCACTGTGTTTCTTCATTTCTCATTGCTTCTGATATATTTTTTTCATATGTCAGGAATGTTCTGGGCCCTTATATGGTGAGCTCATCTTTTAAGAGGCTTTCAAATGTTGCTTCTTCTGTGAAGCATTCTTGATCCACATCTTTTTAACAGATTTGGTCCTCCTCCATTTTTCACTAATAGCCATGAAGGTACTTATTACATGATGTTACACATTGAGCTGTCTGTTTTCCCCACCTGTTAGTGAGTTCCCATCCACTGTCACAGGTACTTGGTATGTTGTAAGAAGGTACTCAAAAAACGCTTATTGTTGGTTTTATGGGTTTATAAAACTAATGAATAAATGTTGGGGAATTTGCCTTTACTATAGTTTACATACAAAAGAAGTATGAAAGTTATGTTAAACACAACATAAGCCAATCATACATGGATTTTTTTCCCCAATTTTTTTTGTTTTTCTTTTTTTAATTTTATTTTTATTTATTTATTTTTTGGCGAGGGGGTGGTAGTTAGGTTTACTTATTTATTTTTAGAGGAGGTACTGGGGATTGAACCCAGGACCTTGTGTATGCTAAGTGGGCACTCTACAACTTCCCCATGTTTTCTTAAAAAAAAAAAAAAAGCAAAATACCCATGTGGTTTTAGGCTACATGAAAGGAGAATAGGGAAAGGAACCAGTAGTTACTGAGGAAGCTCTTTGGATCAGTCACTGTGCTGGGTGACTTTCATAGACATTCCCATGATAATCCTCTCAGGTCAGCAGTGTTATTTCATTTTACAAATGAGACTGAGACTGAAACTACTTTTAGTAACTTAACCAAAGTCATACAGTTAAGTACATGGTGAATCTGGGATTGAATTTGGGCCTGTTTCATTCCAAAACTCTGTTCAGTCCTTAATGTTACTAGGCTTCTGTTCTTCTCCACTAGAAGAGTCAAATGCAGAAGCTCCAATTTGATGCAAGGAAGTATAAAACCAGTGAAGGAAAACAGAAGACTGAAAAATCATACTTTCTTTGTGTTAGTGGCAAAGTATGGCCACTAGATGGTGCCCTTGCCTTGAGGGAAAAGTAAAATGTTGGTTGAGTCCTGGGAGCTAATCCCCACTCCCATCCCTACTCCCAAACTCAACCGACAGCAAAAAATTGACATCTCCAGATAAAATCTGAAAAAGTAATAGCATTAAAGAGGCGGTGTAGGGTAGAGACAAGAACAGGCCAAGAATGAGATGAAATTGAAATACGAATTCTGCCACTTAGCTTTGTGACTCAAGGGAACTCATCTATTCAGTTCTGAGTCCTATTTCCTTTAGCTCTGGAATGGGCATCATGTCATTTCCTCATATAATTATGAATATCAAATTAGCTGACTCACTAAAAAGTATCCAAACACAGTGTTTGGGACTTAGGTTCTTAATGAACAGTAGTTACTATTGTAATTGATAATTACCATTGATAAGATGAATCTCAGATTCTGAAGAATTCTACAGGGCCTTGGGAATCACCAAAGTTAGCACTAAATGTACTGTGAGTTTTCAAAAACTATTAATCCATATGTGACTTAAAGTAACTTTTTTTACCCACTCCAGTGAAACTGTGTACTCCATTTATCAGTTGTGCTGGTGGTCAGAATTGACTGATTCCCTGAGGGATGTGTCATCTGTATTCTTGTCTTTTAGCCTATTTCAAGAGAGGTCAGCAGTGACAGATTATTAATAGTCTTAGCACTGACATCTAATGCTTAATTTCAGTGATTCTGTATTATTTTTTCATGTTAACATCTCTGGCTTTGGGATGCATTTTATAATCACTGATATCTTAGAATGGATACAATAAAGTGTTTTTAGGTTAATGTATAACCTTAAGAATGTCCTTCTCCCTCATCCCCTTAGATCTGCATCCTATCTGCATCCTTTTGTCAATTATCTTGTCATTTCATTTTGAAAAATTACTGTATTGATTTCTGCCTTCTTTGTTAATTCAGTAGCTATTTTGCAAGCACCATCTCTTCTCTAAGAATTTGACACTGAAAATGTCCTCTCTTGGGCAAGTGTAAACATCTATTTAATCTCTGTGATTGGTACATAGATGTCATTAATGCTGTATTTTCTGACCATTTATAATATTTTATGATTATAAATTTAAAAAGAAAGTGATAAAAAAAGATATTCCAGGAAATTGTTAACCAAAGAAAGCAAGGAAGTAGTATTAATATCAAACATAATAGACTTTAAGAAAAAAATTAGAGTTGTATGGGAAAAGAGAATACCAAAAACCAGTATCACATACATGATATACTTTAACAGTGAAATAAATTAGAAATCCCATAACAAAGCCACTTGCCACCTCACATACATGCTTCTAAATAATTCATTGGTAAAGGTAGAAATCATAATGGAAATTATGAAATATTTAAAGCTGAATGATAATGGGGGACCATATGTTAAAAATGTGTCTAAGGTAGTCTGTGATTTATAATCTTAAATGAATATATTATAAGACAGATTGGAAATTAATGAGCTAATTAAGCATTACGTTAAAAAATTAGAAAAAGAAAAAAGTAATGATAGAGAAAGTGGAAAGAAGAAAATAGCAAAGGAAATTTTTAGGCCAGAGTCTTCTTGAACAAAATATGGCAAACCATACCCATTAATGTCTAAATAAAAAAGTATTATGACCAAACAGAGTTTATTCTGAGAATACTAGGATACTAATTTTATAATTAATTTAAAATAATTTACTATATTAACAGATTAAAAAAGGAAAACTGCATGACCATCTAATAAATGCAGAAGATGGAGTGAATAAAATTAAAAACGCATTCAAGATTAAGCAAGCTGGGAATAGAAGAGAATATTCTTAACCTGAGAAGAAGTATTTGCGAAAATGCTACAGTGTACTTAATAGTGACATAATAGAAACATTCTATTTAGAATCAGTAGCAAGACAGAGGCGTTGGCTTTTGCTGCTTTTTTTTTTTCAATCGAAGTATAGTTGATTTACAATATTAGTTTCAGGTGTATAGCATAGTGATTCAGTATTTTTGCAGGTTATACTCCCTTATAGGTCGTTTCAAAATGATGACTATAATTCCCTGTGCTATACAGTATATCTTTGTTGCTTATCTATTTTATACATAGTAGTTTGTATCTGTTAATCTCATGCCCCTAATTTATCCCTCCTTCTCCCCTTTGGTAACCTCAAGTTTGTTTCCTGTATCTGTGAGTTTGTTTCTGTTTTGCATATACATTTATTTGTATAATTTTTTTAGGTTCCACATATAAGTGATATCATGTAGTATTTGTCTTTCACTGTTTGACTTATTTCACTAAGCATAATATTCTTTAGGTTCATCCACATTGCTGCAAATGACAGTATTTCATTCTTTTTATGACTGAATAATATTCCATTGTATATATACCTCATCTTCTTAATCCAGTTGTTGGTTGACAGGCACTTGGGTTGTGTCCAATTGGGGTGCATATATCTTTTTGATTTTTCTGGACACATACCCAGGAGTGGAATTGCTGGGTCATATGATAGCTCTATTTTTAGTTTTCTGGGAAACGTCCATACTGTATCAATTTACATTCCAGTCAGCAGTGTACAATGGTTCCCTTTCCTCCACATCCTCTCAAACATTTGTTATTTGTAGACTTTTTGGTGATAGCCATTCTAATAGATAGGAGGTGATATCTCATTGTGGTCTATATTTCTATTTCTCTGTGTCAATTTCTCTCTCAAAAATGCAATGTTGAGCATTTTTCATGTGCCTGTTAGCCATCTGTATGTCTTCTTTGGGAAAAATATCTATTCTGGTCCCCTCTGATTGGGTTCTTTTTTTGCTGTTGAGTTGTATGAGCTGTTTGTATATTTTGGATATTAACTCCTTGTTGGTTGCATCACTTGTAAATACTTGTTTTTTTCTTTTTTCGAGATTACATTGGCAATTCGAGGTCTTTTGTGGTTCCACATGAATTTTAGGACTGTTTGTTCTAGTTCTATGAAAAGTGTCATGGGTATTTTGATATGGATTGCTACTCCTTTAAATATTGTACTCTACAGGTCCTAGTGAATGCTGTAAGACAAGAAAAGATACAAAAGATACAAGGCTTGGAAGGCAGAATCAAAATTAGTATCTAGAAATGATGTTTCTGTAACTGTTCTAGAGGTCCTGGCAAACATATAACAGAAGAATAAAAAGCAAAAGAATTCAAAGAAAAATGATTGGAAGCAAAGAATACGCATTATTGGTATTTACAGAAGATATGATTGTCTATAGAAAAGAAACCCACAAAAATCTACAGAGACTATTTAAATGACTAACCTTCAGCAAAAATTTTGGATATGAAATCAGTATGCAGAAGACATATAGTAGTCCTCTATTCAACCCACAAACAATTAGAAAAAAGTTACTAATGTAAGAATTCTGTTTATAATAGTAACAAGAATTCTGCATTACCTAAGAATATATTTTGCAAGATAAATGCATTCCTTTGACGCATAAAAACTATGAATATTATTGAAAGACTAAAGGAAGATCTGAGTATAGATAAAGCTATCTCATCTTCCTGTCTATTAGACTCAATGTCATGTATATGTTCATTTCCTCTAAATTAATTTATAAACACGTGTGATTCTAGTCAAAAATCACAATTAGGCTTAAGAAAGAAGTTGGCAATGTGATTCTACAAGTCATATTAAATGGTAAAGGGGCAAGGAAATTTTGAAGAATAAAGAGTTGGGGAACTTGCCACTCCAGATGTTAAGACTTTAAAAAATGAAACTATGGTAATTAAAATCATGTGGTATTAGTAAAAGAGGAATTAAGTAGATCAGTGGCACAGAAGAGAAAGCTCAGAAATAGAACCACACGTCTATGAGAATTTAGTATATGACAGGTTACAAACCAGACACTATCACTCAATAAATGAAGCTGGATCAATTGGCTGCCCATGTGGAAAAAATAAAATTATTCCCTACCTCATGCTGTACACAAAAATTAATTCCAGAGGTATTAAAGGTATACAATGACAATTTATACTTGTAAAATTGTATAGAAGAATGTCTTTATGATATCAGGGTAGAGAAGGATGTCTTAAAACACAAACTATGATAGAGAAGATGGTAGATTTGACAACGTTCAAATTTTAAAACCTTTGAATAACAACAATAACAACGACAGAAGACACCACAATCAAAGAGAAAGACAACCCTTGGATAGGAGAGAAGATATTTACAATGCATACAACTGACAAAGGATTAATATCCAGACTATATAAAGAATTCCTACAAATCAAATAGGCAAAAAGGAAACCCAGAAGAACATGTACAAATCAGTAGAAAAGACAAAAGAATGCCCCAAAAGTGAATGTACAAAGGATACACTCAATTCATTTAAGAGGAAATGAGAATGGCAATAAATGTGACTAGATTGTTATCCTCAGTGATATCAGAGAACCTAAATTAAAACTTAAGTAAGATAGTATTTTTATCAGATTGGTAAGGATTCTTAAGCTCTGATTATAACTAGTGTTGCCCAATAATTGGGGATATAGGAACTCTCACACAGTGCTGGTGGAGATGTAAATTGGTACAACCCCTTGGGAGAACTGTTTTGTAGTATTTAGTACAGCTGAAGGTATGCCCAACTCTACATAAAAATGGAACTCTGGTCCATTTCAGAGTGTATACTTGACATTTTCTTGCAGATGTGTTACCAGGAGACATACACAGTTACGGTTGTTGCTACATTACTGAAATCAGAAAAATTAAAAATAAACTAAATGTTCTGCACAAGGGAATTGAGACATTGTGGTATACTTATATAAAGGAATACTATATAGCTGGTAAAATGTACATAATATTCTCAACACAGTATTTATGTGTATGTGTGTGTATATGTATGCACATATATATTCTTGACATGGGAAGTGTGTGCATATATATACATACATACAACATGAACAAACCTCAAAACAATATTGAGTGAAAAAAAGGAAAGCAGATTGTTCACCAGTCTATTACTATCACGAGAAAATTTGGTACTTGTTTAATCAATGAATGATGATAAAGCTGGTCCATACAGCAATGTCTTTGGTGAGCAGGTGGGACCTCAAGCTTTCCTCTTCCTTCTACATTGTTGTCTCTTCTCTCTCACCTCTAAACTATGTGCTCCTGCAGGGCAGAGGTATATCTTATTCCTATTTATATCTCCTAGCTGTTACTGTTCCTAGGCCACAATAGGTATATAATAAGTATGTTGAAGTAATTAGTGAATATTTCTTAATATAACTATGCCCTGTTAAGAATGAGCTTTGGATCAGGAGTTGCAATACCTGAATTCTCCTACCTTTTAGCTGTAGGACCTTGGGCAAATTTTTTACTACCTCTCTGAGTCTCAGTTTTCTAATTTCTAAAGAATGAGTAATACCTGTTCTGCCTAAATCTTGGAGATCATATTTAAATGTATTATATGAATGTAAGATATACTTCTCATGTCTCAGCAGTGAGGAAAAGTAAGTTTGTGGTGTTACAGTGGGAGTAGCTGTGCTGTATATGTGTAGCACTGCCCACGTTCCTTTCAGGAGCTGAGTGAGCAATTTACATCCCAGAGGAGTCATCATTCCTTTCTTTATTATCATTGGAGGCAGTTTACCAGTTTACTTTTCTCTTCTTGCAAAGGGAGATTGTCCCTAAAGTGACCAGCGAAGTTCTGTTTTTCTCTAATGCACGAGAGCAAAACTGTCTTTCTGTCTTTGGTACCAGAACTATGCTTCATGTCTGAAGTACGTTTGTGTGTATAGAAGAAAGGAAGAGGTAAAGTGAGGAAACTCATCTGATTTCACAAGACTCCAGCTCCCATTACTTTCTAGAACCTGGGTAGTATAACCTAGAGCAGTAGATACCTTGGGAGCCCAAGTACTGGCAGAACCTGAAAGGTTACTCACCATATCTTCAGAAGAAAAATCATGGAAGTCACTTAAGATATATATATTTATTATGTTGGTACAATGGGTCATAAAAGCAGGGCTGAAATAAAAACTTTGATATATTGATGGGTTAGCATAACAGATACTATTCTATATGGATTAGCAAAGGGAGTTTTGCTCTACCAGATGTAAAGATAAATAGTATAAACCCACATAAGGGGAGAGGAAGGATGTTTGGTGGAAGAGAGCTTGGGGCAATTGGTAAATCTCAAGCTGCTCAGCCATAGAATTTGATGAAAGATGATAGGCATGGAGCAAATCACTGAGGGCCCTTGGGATAGGCCATGGCAGAGTGACCATATCTCCTAAACCAAGACACTCTTGAGAATAAAGGGGGTTCTGTTCATTATTGTGCTAGATAACAGGAATAATCTGGAGCTGTTGCAGGTAAACCAGGTCATACAGTCACCTTATTTGAAGGTGAAGAAGAGTCATTGATATGGTTACATATCCTACAAGGAGTGGGAGGTTAAAATACATTTTAGGTCAGAGTCTTGGACAAGTCTGAATAATAATCTTGAAAGAAATGAGAGAGGTGGGCTAATTGCTAGACAAGGATGTCTAGTTGAGAAGGATTGTTGTTGTTGTTGTTAGAGAGTATAAAGACTTGTAAAGTTGGGAAGGAGCCAATAGAGAGGGAGAGAAGTTGAGAATTGGTAGAGTAAGAGACCTGAGGAAAAGTGATAGGCACCTTTTCCATTATGACAACTGGAAAGGAAGCAAGAGTGGATATAGATACCAGTGAGTTTTCAGGTGGGAGGGTGTAGCAGGTTTAGAGTTCCTAGCTGATGACTGCTTATGTTGTTGTTGGGGGTTCAAGGAAAGTAGAGAAGGTTTTAAATAGCTACGGAGGACAATGGAAGAGAGACCAATAAGAGGACAAAGATGCTCCCTGTTACCCCTATATTCAACATTATCTACCACTCTATTGGCAGTCTTAAACCAGGCCGTCCCAAGCCAATCAATAAAGTAAGAAAAATAACCATAAGGTATCAGGATTGGAGTAGAAGAAATGAAGCTGTTATTCGCAGCAACTTTAATTGAGCATACAGAAAATCCAAAAGAATCTACAGATATACTATTAGAATACAAGGTCACTATACAAAAATAAATTGTATTTCAATATATCAGCAACTAGTAGTTAGAAAATGAATTTTTAAAACTAGAGAACATTTACCATAACATCAAAAACATTAATTACTTAGAAATAAATATTACCAAAAGATGGTCAAGACCTCTACTCAGAAAACTATGAACACTGAAGTTAAAAGAGACCTAAATAAGTGGCAATCCCAGTTTGTTCCCAGTCAGTACAGTCAGTATTGTAATAAGTGTGTGTATGTTTACCTTGTTCAGCTGATTCTAAAATTTATAAAGGGCCAAGAAATACCAACTTTTGGTTTTTGTCTTCTCAGTCAACAAAGAGACCCTAGTAGAAATGGCAGCTTATTCTCATCTGCCATTCTAGGGAGAACTGGCTATGACCACGGTGGTGATGTTGATTTATAATTTATAAAGACCAAGAGAAAAACCCTGGAGGATTTATTCCACCTGATATCGAAACATAAAGGCTTCTAGAAGATAGCATAGGAAAATATTTTCATGGCATTGGGATCAGGAAGGACTTCTTAAAGAGGACACAGAAAACACAACCATTAAGTGTAAAACCAATACATTTTACTATGTTAAAGTTAACTCTTCATGGAAAGACACCATTATGAGAGTACAAAGGCCAGCAACAGTGTGGGAGAAGATATTTGCCTAATTTATAATCAGTAAAGGATTCATGTCCAGGATAATTAAAAAGCTCCTACGAATAATTAGAAAATGATAGTCCAGTGTATTCAATGGGCAAGAAACTTCAGTTGTTTCACAAGAGGATAGTCAAATGGCCACAAACTTGAAAAGATATTTAACTTTTTTAATTATCAGGGAAATGTAATTAAGACCACTGTAAGATACTAGTACTCACCTGCCAGAATGACTAAAGTAAAAAAATGTTGCTGAAGATGTGGAGCAATTGAAATTTTCGTACACCACTGGTTGGAGTAAGAACTGTTTGACAATGCCTGTTAAAATTGGCATGTGCATACTATATAACCTAGCAAATTCACTCCTAGATTGTATCTAATTAGAAATATATCCATATATATAACAAAAGATAAGAATGTCATAGCAGCATGATTCTAATAACCTAAAACTGGGAACAACATAAATCTCCATCTGCAATGAAATTGATAAACAAATTGTAGATACTCATTCAAAGGAATACTATGTCTGGAAATAAAAATGAACAAACCATTGCTGTATGCAGCATCTTTGACGAATTTGACAAACATTATGTTGAGTGAAAGAAGTTAGACACACAAAAAAATATATGGTATAAGTCCATTTGTGTAAAGTTCAAAGACAGACAAAATTAATTCTAATGTTAGAAGTAGGGATACTGTTTACTTTAGGAAGGAGGGCAAAGCTGATGATTAGGAAAAGATACAAGAGGAGCATCTCTTCATTGAGCGTCCAGTTATTATTTGTGTATATGTTACCTTTCAATATAAAGTTGTTTTAAAATGATACAGTATCTGTAAAATGCTTATCATAGTGCCTAGTTCATTGAAAATTTTCAGTAATGAGTAGTGTTAACTTTTTAAAAAATTTCATACCAGTTAGAATATTTTATATTTTATTTTTAAAATTTTTTTATTGAGTTATAGTCATTTTACAATGTTGTGTCAAATTCCAGTGTAGAGCACAATTTTTCAGTTATACATGAACATACATATATTCATTGTCACATTTTTTTTTTGCTGTGAGCTACCACAAGATCTGGTATATATTTCCCTGTGCTATACAGTATAATCTTGTTTATCTATTCTACATATGCCTGTCAGTAGTGTTAACTTTTTACTGTGTTTTAGTTGTGTGATGACAAACTCTAGGGCCGTGCTGTCTGGTAGAACTTACTGCAGTTATTAAAATGTCCTGTGTCTGCACTGTCTGGTGCCATAGCCACTAGCCACTATTGAGCTATTGAGCATTGAGCATTGAAATATGACTGAGGAACTTATTTAAATTTTTACTTAATTTTAATTAATTATAATTAAAATTTAAATATCCACATGTGACTAATGCCTGTCATATTAGATAGTGCAGGTCCAGGGAATTGTCGTGAGAATGAGTGAATGAAGGAGAATGGCAATGAAGTTTGAGTTGAACAAATCAAGAAACTGAGAGGCCAAGAGTGTCTGATAAATTGTGAATCTGTACATTGAAGAGTGCTCAGGGTAATTACAAGACTGAGTTGGAGTGGAGATTGTTAGGTAGGTTCTAAAGTCTTCAAAGAAGCATTTGTATAGAGAAAGGGGAAGGTGTAACAGGATAAGAAAAGAGTGCTTTTTCCGATATACATTGTCAAAGGTACTTAGGTAGAAATGTTTCTGAAGCACAGCTTAGGTAATTAAGAGCCATTGTAGGAGAGACTTTTAAGAAAGAAGAGGTTGGGAGCAGCAGGAGTGCTTCAGAGCAGAGCTGTGTGACAAAACTAGAGAGGTGCGAAGTGGTCGTTGGAAACTTTTAAGAGCGAAGCTTGGTGCAGAGCTGGGGAAGGAAGCTAGTTTGCCAGAGTGGATGGAAGGTTAAGGTGTGGCCAATTTTGGAAAAGCTCCTCTGTGAAAGCAATGGGAAAGGAGGTGGTAGCTGAGGGGAGATGTAGTGTTTTGCTTTCACTTAACAATTGGTGGGAAATTAAGCTTGAGGGAGGACATGAAAAAGTGAAATTGCTTGGTGTTTTTTTCAGTGTGTGGAAAAAATACTGGGGCTGAGTACATACAGGATCTCTGTGAGGTGAGGAGGAAGTGGCTGGGTGATGATAGTGGAAAGGTTGATTGGGCCCAGATTTTGAACAGTCTTGAATGGCATTAGGAAGAAATGTTGACTTTATCTGAGTTCATGGAGAAAGTCACTCCCCAATTTACCTCACCTCCTTCCCCAACCCTCCAGCCCTAGGCAACCACTAATCTACTCTTGGTCTCTATGAATTTGCCTGTTTGGGGCATTTCATATAAATGGAAGCATACACGTGGTCCTTTTAAATAGCTTTTATTTAGTATATTTTCAGAGTGCATCCATGTAGAGATCAATTTTGCCTTGTATTATATACTCACCTCTTGACACATTTTATTACCTCCACTGGAGGCACTATTATTATATATTCCAAAGCTATATCTAGCATGTATTTTGTATTAGTTATGACTCAACAAATGTTTGATGCATCATAAGTTGGTTAGCTCAGTTAACCATCAGAAATTAAGTTAACCAGAATGAGTTGCTCCCACACATGCTTACCCACTAAAGTGTCTTCATTTGCTGTTGTGGAATAAGTAGGTACCATGCTAATGGTTCTGGTTCTGCCATTAACTCTGTATGACTTTGGTTAAGTCATTACACTCTGGAGATGCTTTCCTCATCTGAAAATGGTGATAAAAATCCCTACCCATTATGAAACAAAGGACTAACAAGTTGATGGGATTTGGATAGAGTTGGGGTTCATCCAGACAGCCTCTGCGAAGAAATAAATACAGGGGGAGGGTATAGCTCAGTGGTAGAGTGCATGCTTAGCATGCATGAGGTCTTGGGTTCAATCCGCAGTACTTCCTCTAAAATAAATAAATAAGAAAACTTCATAACCTCCACTCTAAAAAATAAATAAAATAAAAATTAAAATAAATTATTAAAAAAAGAAATAAATACATGTTTCCCGTCCTATCCAAAATAAGAATTTTTTAATCAATTTTTTTGGAGGGAGGTGGTAATTAGGTTTATTTACTTATTTACTTATTTTTAATGGAAGTGCTGGGGATTGAACTGAAGACCTCACGCATGCCAGGCATGCGTGCTACCACTGAGCTATATCCTCCCCTAAGAAGAATGTTCTTATAAAACCTTTTGTAAGATGAAATGGGTAAAGTGAAGAAGCAATTACCTTAGGATGCAGCTTGCTAACAGATGCACAAAATAAATCAAGATAAAGCTTAGATGCCTACAGACAGTGCAAAGCTCTGACAGCTTGATGCTGAGAAGCTGAGTGCAGTTCCCGGAGAAGAAGCTTGGTGGCGCTACTCTCGCTGCTTGGGGTGCTCGCTGCCTCCATAACAGCTCAGGGCAAAACAAACGCCAAATGCTGTTTTCGCTTTTCGCCTATTTTCTGTAAATTTCTAGATTTCTTTCATTTAGTGAAAATAGGTACATGTAGACTTATGGTGGGGTTACGCACCAATAAACCTATTGTAAATGGAGAATATTGTAAGTCGAAAATGTATTTAATGCACCTAAACTGCTGAACATCATAGCTTAGCCTTGCCTACCTTAAATGTGCTCAAAACACTTACATGAGCCTACAGTTGGGCAAAATCATCTTATGCAAGGCCTATTTTATGATAAAGTGTTGAATAGCTCATGTAATGTATTGACTAGTGTACTGAAAGTGAGAAGCAGAATGGTTGTTTGGGTGCAGAAAGGTGGTCAGTGTATCTTTTTCACCCTCGTGATTGTGTGGCTGATGGGTAGCTGCTTGCTACCCAGCATTACGAGAGAGGATCAGTGCACATCACTGGTCTGGGAAAAGATCAGAATTCAAAATTCGAAGTACGGTTTCTGCTGAATGTCTATCATTTTCACACCATTGTAAAGTTGAAAAATCATGAGTCAAACCATCACAAGTTGGGAACTATCTGTACTAACGTAGGTCTTTTACAAAAGCAAAATGGCTTAAGCAAACTTTTGAAAAGCAGGGGATACCTGTAAATGTTTGGCTGCTACCCAATCTTCCTCGGATAGAAGTAGCCTTTTGTCATGGGATTAGGTATATGGACCCTTAAGTCTTTTCAACCCCCATTTTCCAGGTCCTGGTTTTGTCTGTGGCATACTGCTTCTTTTGAACCTGAGGCATTTTACCTTTGCCATGTTCTCTAGCTTTTCTCTCTGGAATACTTAAGACACTTTATTTCTTAAGGACACTGACCAGTAGACTCCCTGTTTTGTGTAGCTTCATGTTGTTTCCCTAATTCCTGTTATCTTAATGCATTTCTTGTTGTTGAATACAAAAAAATAAGTTTAACCCCCCCATCCACCTTCTTGAAACAAACAACTTACATGGGCCCACCCTATGCCCTCTTTTGAAGAATTGTTCATGCTTTTGTTTAAAAAACATACACTGAGTGTGTACTTGAGTGCCATTTATCAAAATAGATAAAATAGTCCTTGACTTCCAGGATCTTATAGTGGTTCAGTGGGAGGAGGCAGACATATAAACAGATAATCACAGCATAATGTGGAAAGTACCGTAGCAGAGCCATGGACAAGTGGTTTTGGGAGCACACCTGGAAAAAGCCATTGGGATAGTGTTTTGAAGTGTCACTTGGCATTTCTGCACTAACAGGTATCACACAGAAGCAGCCTGATGAAGAGCAGCTGCGTTCTTTGACCCTCAGAACAACTTGGTGACTCCCATTTTAAAGAGCAGTCTAAAGCTCAGAAAAGATCAGTGGCTGGTGCTTAAACACAGATTCTAGACTCAGCTTCTGTGTTTGTCCTCTCCCCGTCCCACCATAACCTTGCCTCTTAAGGAAGGATAGAAAGTACCCCTGCAGAGTACTACAATGCCCTGCCATCCTCTTTACTTTCGTTCTTCCTCCTGAAGCAAAATTACAGAGTCTCAGATTCCCCTTTTCTGTGTCTAGCCTGCTTCCACTGTCTTCGGTGCATTGAGCATTCCAGGGCTGTAGCAGGAGTGAATATTGCTGATGTCATTGTTTGCCTTATTGGGATTTTGCTCTTTGTTTCACAGGGAGCTGTGATTGGTATAGACGATGAGGACGACAGCACCTTCACAATAACTGTTGATCAGAAAACCTTCCATTTCCAGGGTGAGCTGAAAAAAGAGATTCTTTCTCTTCACAGTCCCAACTGCTTTTTTTCTTCTCCTCTGGGTTGTGTGTTGGATGACTTGAGTGGTTTTGCAACTGATCCTGCATGAACAAGTGCACTGGAACATTCCGGATGAAGTGGTACTGCAGGTTAGGCAGGGATTTGTATCTGCAGTGGATACAGATCTATTTTAAACGACTGTGGATCTGGCTGCAATTGGAGATTAAAAATTTAAACCGTAAAAATCAGTGAAGGGAGAGAGTAATGGGCTGCTGCTGCTGCTGCTGGCTTGTGTTTACAGAAGGTTGCTGATCTTCTTTATCGAGGAGTATGGTTCTGCTTCTGCATGAAGAGTCTAAAGACTGATTGTGAAGGTTGCCGTGTTTGTCCGTGTAAAACTCAAAATGTAAATTAAATTGAAGCTAGTGGCAACCTTTGGCTTAAAGGTTTTGCTTTGCTTCAAGAACTGCAAGTTTGCATTCATTTCATCTGCATTTCTGTGTCTTGTCTGCCAGCCGTCATTTCTCTGCTGTTATCCTTTTTCTAGTTAATAACACCAAATGCCATCTGCCACTGCTATGTTTCGGCATTGCATGCTATGGTTCACCGGTAGAAAGGGTAAGGTCCTGGATGATCATTCTCATTTCATCTTGCTTTGAAAACTCTAAATCAGCAAATGAAAGTTGATTTTAATGATCCTGTCCTAATGTGCCTCTCATCCTATTAGGAGTGTCTGTTAGCTTTGTTACTGTTTTTGCTATTTTGCCTATCCAGAGTAACCTCTATTTTATGTTTAAAGCAGTCCAAGAAACTTAGAAATGAGAAGATTTGGAGATGATAGCACTTTCTCTGAACTATGAGTGACAGTGCACTGTGATTGATGCTTGATATACCAAGATTAAAAATACTAAATCAGTTGATAGCTTAAAAATGTTTTGGTTATGGAATCTACTAGTGAACAGATATGTGATATGAGATGTTCAGACAGTTATTGTCCTTCCTATGCTAGGATGGTATGTTGCAGTTATTTTTCTTCATTGTCTTGTTTAAGAAAGTGGTGCATAGAAATGAAGGACGCGGCTTATAAAGACAAAACAATGTGCTTGATAATGAGATCTCTAATGCTTTTAAGGAAAAAAACATTCTTAAAGTATTTACTGTGTTTGGTCATTTTCTTTATTCAGAGCTGCTTAACTAAGGATGTTCTCCTGAAATTTTCTACTATATTTAACTTCATAAAACATTTAAAATCTTAGTATGAAAGCCCATAGTCTTTATTTTTAGGTTAAATATATAATGCTACTTATAAATGAAAGCAGACAATGATGCCCACACACTGGAACTACTTGAATGAAATTGAATACTTAATGTGTTTCAAGTAATAGTTGCTGGGTGCAGGTGAAGGCTGCAGTATGGAATTCTCTCCTCTGCAGTTACTAAGGAGACACCTTCCTTGGACTTCCAGAAGCTGTATTGTTTGCCTGTTTAAAGGAGAGGAGACTCAGGCCTCTAGAGCAAAGGCACCTCTACCTTCTGATTTGAATTATTTATGTTAAACTGACTTCCCCTTTAACACTTCCATATTTATTTGGCTTTCTTGTTAAATAGACAATTCCTTTAATGAATCATTTAAATGACAAAAAAAAATGACAAGAGTTACATGTATTTTTTAAATGGATACTTGTTCTGAGACTGTCAGACTGATTAGTTTATTTTCTACAATAATAGTTATGGGAGTCTCAGGCAACATGAAATTATCTGGCTCATGTAGAGAACTTGATAATATTCATTCTCTCTCTGTATTCTTGGCAATAATAAGAGTTACTTCACATTCATAGGTCCTTGCTAAAAAAAAAAAAATCTCTGAAAATTTGATAAAAAGTTTTCCATGTCTGATAGATCTTATATTCTTGCTTAGAATTGAAAGCAAGTGTAGATGATACATATTAGTATGTGTAAATATGCTGAGTTTTAAAATTTTAATATACCAGAATTTTTGAAAGTAAATGAAGTATCAATTGATGCATCTATAAAACAAATTCTCTTTAAAGGGGAAAGCTAGAATTTGTTAAGATACATTCATTTGCTCAACGTCTATTTTAGACATCATTCTGAATTCTGGGAATACAGTAGTGAACAAAACAGATAAAATTCCTGTCCTCTTGGGGTATCCAGTCTGGTAGAGGAGAAAGCAAATTAACAAGATAAGTTGGTAAAATATCAGTAAATAAGACAATCCAAAGTCTTGGGGAGAAAAAAAAAGCAGGAAAGGAGAAAATGAAATAGAAGTAAGGTCGTGTGTTTGGGGCAGGACAAGGGAGGAGGGAGGCGGTGGTTTGAAGTTTTAGATAGCCCAGGAAAGACTCATCAAGATATTGTCTTTTGGTGAAAGACCCGAAGGAGGTGAGGGAAGTGAGGGTGGCTGTGGGAGTATATCATCCCAGCAAAGGAAACAGTAAGTGCAAGAGCGTGTGCCTGCCATACTTGAGCAATAGCAAGGAGGCCAGCTCTGGTTGGAGTGCAGATAACCATGGGGAGGGTAATAGGAGATGAGATCTAAGACATAACTGGGAGCCCGGTTGTGTGAAGCCTTATAAGCACAGTAAAGACATTGAATTCCATTGAGTTAGAAGTCATTAGAGGGTTTTTGAGCGACATGATGTGATTTTTTTCTGGGGGGGGTGGGTGAAATTAAATTTGTGTTTATTTATTTATTTATTTTTAATGAAGGTACTGGGGATTGAACTCAGGACCCTATGCATGCTAGGCATGTGCTCTACCACTGAGCTATACCTTCCTCACCGCCCCCCCATGTGATTTTTTAAACAGTGTCACTTTGGCCACTGTTTTGAGAATAAAATGCAGGAGGCAGAAACAGAAGCAGGAAAACTAGTTAGGAGGCTACAGTAATCCAGAAGAGAGGTGATGGTGACTCCCACATGGTAGCAGTGGGGATAGGGAGGTAGTGAGAAGTGGTCAAATTGTGCAGGTATGTTTAATCAGTTTTATTGAGGTATAATTTAACATACAACAAAATGTACACACTATAAAATTTAATGAATACTAACATATATTTACTCATATAACTGCTCCCCTAATGAAGATCTAGAACATTTCTGTCACCTAGAAGATTCTTTTATTCTTTCATTCAGTCCCCACTCCAGTCCCTGACTTCAGGCAACTGCTGATCTACTTTCTATCACTGGAGATTAGATTTTTCTTCTGAAGGGTTTCACATAAATAGAGTTATACACTATGCAGTCTCTTTTGTCTGGCTTTATTTTAGCTCAGGATAATATTTTTAATATCTTGTTGCATGTATTGGTAATTCCTTTTATATCTCCAAGTTGTAGTCTGTTGTATGATATCATATATTTTTAAAGGTTGGACTGTAGCATGTGAGAGAAAGACAGGAGTCTAGGATGACATCAGATTTATGGCTTGAGCAATAAAGATGGAATTACCATTAACTGAGGTGGGGAAGATTGGTGAGGTGGGGCGGGGAGGAAGGGGGTGGGCATCAGGAGCTTATCCTTGGACATGGTTATAATCAAGTTCTAGATGCCTATCAAACATCCTAATGGAGATGTCAAGTAGGCAGTTGAAGTGTAGAGTTCAAAAGAAAAGTTCAGGTAGATGGTTTTCAAAGCCATAAGAACTGGGGAGTAAGTGTAGAGAGGAAAGAGAAAGGGTCCAAGTTATGAGCCCTGGAGCACTCCAACATTTATTTGAAGGGCATAGAGTTGAGGCAGAACTAGCAAGAGATTGAAAAGAAGCAACTAAAAAGGAGGAGGGAAACCAAGTGAATGTGGTACCCTGGAAGCCAAGATAAGGTGTTTCTAGGAGGTGTGAGGCATCCAGCAGCTATGTCAAATGCTTCTGATCCAAGTGGGTTGAGGGCCGAGAAATGATCACAGGATATAACAATTAAGTCAACTGATAACCTTGAGAAGGTCAATTAAAAGATGAGTGTAGACAGTGCTTTCTAGTTGTTCTGTAAAGGGAGAGTGAGAAATACAGCAGTAGCTGGAAGGGAGGAAATGAGAATAAGGGAGCTTTTTTTTTTTTTTTAAATAAGAGCAACAGTAGCATGTTTTATGCTGTTGGCAGTAATTCAGTAGAGAAGGAAAAAGTTGATGATGCAGGAGGAAAAGGGGAGAGTTGTTGGATCAGTGTCCTTGAGAAGGCAAGATAAGATGGGATCTCATACACAGATGGCGTATTGCCTTGGCTAGGAACATGGACAGTTAATCCATAGTAACAAGAAAGAAAGTCAAGTGTATGGAAATATAGGTAGGTATAGGGTGTTACCCACTACCTTCATTTCCACTATGGCTTAAATCTCTAGCTGTCCTACATGTCCTGTATCCTGAAACATCATTTATTTATAATAAAGAGGATTGGCACTGGGAAGAGAATAAACTTCCCTGAAACAATAGATAATTTTTCATTATAATGATTCCTAGTTCTGGTAACTTGATATTTCAGAATATCTCCAATTTTAAAAAGATGTCATGAAATTCTCAGAACAAAGTCTGTTACCTTTAGTTTTGAAAAAGAAAAACTATTTATTTCCCCTTTAGGTAATTATTGAAATTACAATACTAGCATGTTAGAGCCTTAAAAAGGATTGAAAACTGTAGCTTCATTCTGTCATTTTTCAGAGATTAAAAAGAAAATAGTTGCCAATTTATTTTTATAAATCTGCTCTTTTCTTTTGAACAAGAACAAAAAATTATCTCTTTTTCTATCAGTGAGCCAGAGTTGTTTACCTATGGATTTCTGGGTGGAAAGCATTCCTGGTATTAGACTGGCTGTTGAGTTCACAGGGTATACAGGTTAATAAGACATGAGCCAGGATGTCAAGGAGCTTGTAAAGAAGTATATTTATAATGTAATACGAAGTATGCTGTAGTAGTAGAAATATATATAGGGCACTGAAATAATGGAGACGCAAAAGAAACAATCACTCAGTGCTTCACAGAAGAGTAGAGTTTTTCTTGTTACTGAGTAATCCTTTTTTTAAAAAAATAATCAATATTTAAAATTATACTAGGTCTAAAAATTTCAAGTTGTTCAAAATTCTAAAGTGTAAAAATTAAAAGTTCCCTGTCACCAGGCTCTGCCTCCCCTCTCTCCCTTCTTACCTCCTCTACCTGATAGAGTTCTGAAGTTTGAACAGAAGTTCACCAGGCTGAGGGATATTTCAGCATATGCAGAGGTATGGGAAATAGGACGCTACCAGGTATGTTGAGAGAACTATGAATGGTTGGTACTATTAGAACAGTGGGCAAGAGATGAGGCTGTAAAGATAGGCAGAGGCCTACATCTAATATAAAAAGGTTATGTTTTTATCCTGAGGTACATGAGGAGCCAATGAAGCAGAATTTTAGCCAGCGAGGAGACAGAGAAAGACTTGGACTTTAGATAGTTCATAAGGCCCTGAATGGATTAAAGGAGTGGTAATGGGGAAGGAAAAGAGGAAAATAGACTTGAGATTTTTAGGAAGTAAATCTTTAAGAACTGTTGACTGCTTGGACATGGGAGGTGAGTGAATAATAGTAGTAAAGGCTTACTGTTTTGTTTGGATGTTGTCAACACCTGAAATGGAGAATCAATCTAGGAGAACAGAGGTGGTGAGGGACTTCTTATGTTTGAGGTGTCTGTGGGACACATAGATATGTCAGGTGATGGCAGTTGGACTGTTGATGGAGATTGGTGATCAGCTTATTGCTGGAAGGTAGAATTAGAATTTGGAAAATGGAGTGGCTTAGAGCTAGGCAGATAAGTAAAGGAGTGAAGCATAAAGCTGACTGAAGGCTAGCAATTTGGAGAGCTCATGCCCTGTTTGAAAGGGTAGCTACTACTTAATTCCAAACTGTTGCAGGCTTTTCATAATTCTAGAAATCCAAATTTTTTTGTGGGTGAGAGTTTGAATATGTGTTAAATCTCCAAGTTTACAGAATAATTATGTAAGCCAATGAAATGCATCTATGGGCTAGATAAAACCTCTGGACTTTCAGTCTCTGGTTAAAACCATGGTAATAGTAGGTATGAACTTCTGGGAGATCTGAGTGAGAAGGGATTTGAAAACCAAACCTTAGAGTGCACTAGGGTGGAACCAACAGCAGGCTCAAAGGAGTGATCAGAGAGGTTGGGGTGAAAGCTACTAGCTTCAACCAAATGAAAGTATGTACTGTTTTTATAGGTCAAAAGTAGTTGCATGTCAGCAGTTTATATATTTCAAATTAATAAAAAGACTATAGTTCACACTAATAATTAGAGAAATACCCAGTTATTTGAATTTTGCCTTCAAATAAAATTAAATCTATTCAATAGTTTAATATATAGTGATTTATAATATTACTGATAGTGTATTGGTATAATAATAATAACAGTGATAGCTATGTTTATTTTATGCCAGGCACTATTCAGAGTTTTATGTGGGTCAGCTCATCCAGTTTTCACCTTATGAAGGTGGTAGTATTATTGTTTCTATTTCATAGGTAAGGAAATTATATCCTAACCTACACAGAAGGGTATCTTGTCTTAAGTAAACCTGGTGTGT
The DNA here is from genome assembly GCF_009834535.1 of Camelus ferus. Classification (NCBI taxonomy): domain Eukaryota; kingdom Metazoa; phylum Chordata; class Mammalia; order Artiodactyla; family Camelidae; genus Camelus; species Camelus ferus. The sequence continues at coordinate 37,134,047 of NC_045708.1, forward strand.
GGAAAATCTCAGTTTCTTAAAGATGAAAATTAGGGAGATGCATAGACATAGAATACAAACTTGTGGTTGCCAAGGGGGCGGAGGGTGGGAAGGGATAGATGGCATTTCAAAACTGTAGAATAGATAAACACAGGAAAATATACACAAGATCTTATGGTAGCTCACGGAGAAAAAAATGTGACAATGAATATATATATGTTCATGTATAACTGAAAAATTGTGCTCTACACTGGAATTTGACACAACATTGTAAAATGATTATAAATCAATAAAAAATGTTAAAAAAAGAAAAAATAAAATTAGGGAGATGTGTATATGATTAGTTCTTCATAAAACAATCCTTTACTTTCAAAGGACTTTAATGAAGACATCCTTTCATCAATATGTTCTCCAAAATAATTTTAGTATGAAATTTGTTGGCAAATTTATTTGGATATACTTTTAAAGCAATACAAATTGCATAAGACAAAACATAACATTTTTAAACATTAAAAAAATGTTTCAGTTAGAAGAACCTTTAGGAACTGTGTAAATCTTAGTGGAAGTCATCTGTGGTTGGGCTGATAGCTGACCTTTCAACTCAGTCCATTAGAGCTTGCTCATTTATTAAAATGCAGAATTACTACAAATCAGCCCAGTGGTGAAGGAAAGTGTTTAATTCAGAAACGTTATATTGATCAAGTATATTAGGGCAACATTGCCCTTACTGCATTAACATCAATCAACACAGCATGGCACATCCGCATCATTAATCATTTAGAAGAACGGACAGTACATCATTAGACTAACTGGTGGTTGAAGGCTTAAGTGTCTTCTGCTTTAAAAATAACCATCTCAGCATTATCATTAGTAAGCAGATTCCATTATCTTCTGTTGATTACTAACTTTAAAAAAAATTTCCCTCTTCAGTTTTATATTTTTTATTTTTATGTGATAACCCCTCCTCAAAACAAAATAATCATTTACAGACTTCGTGTAAGGGAAGTAGATCAGCTATAAACAATTCTCTAATTAGATGTTATAATTTCTGTAGGGGTTAAGTGGGGAAATGCCACTGAATTAATAGCTGGGAATTTGTTTTAGGAGGACTTGATCTCAGGGGTGTACCTTTCTTCTTAATTTGCTTTCTGTTCAAGATCCTCTCTGAATATTTGAAATTATAACTTACCCAAATTTAACCAATTGTGGATACCTACCTTTTAGACATAATATTTATTCATTCAGAATTATCTCTGGCTTTCTGACAGGGTAGTGGGAGGATGGTGGCTCTCTTGTTTGAGCTATTTCAAGAACTGTGTCTTTTTCACTGCAGTGTCACCAAACCTACCTGCTATGGATACGTACGCCCTCAATAAATATTTTGTTGAATGAAAGTGTAACTTTCAATGTACAAGGGTAAATGCAGTTGTTAAAGAAAAATATGTGGAGTTATCTCACTGAAGGAAGCTTCAGGGCTTCAGATCCCTAAGAAAATGGCCTTCATTTAAAAAGAGTCACAAGACCAGCGACTTAGGCCTGAAAAGAAGTATTCATAAGTGGGGAGCAGCGTCTGACTTTTACTTGCATAGGGTATACTCTGATTTTTTAATGGAAAGACTATGAGTAGAATATAACTATTTGAAGTATATAAATTGATTCTTGACCATGTTCTCTGTGTGGACGTTTCTAGCCACCTTACAAGACTTTTGAATATGAACCAAATGAAGTCCTTTCCTTTCAGGAATCTATATTTTTAGGTTAGTGAGATAAATCAAGGTAATCCCCTAAGTGCAATGTACAGTTGAGTTTTAGTAATATAGACAGGTTGGTTCTTGGTGGGCAGAGAGAATCTAAATTATAGGCTATCTGGAAAAAAAATGTCCTTTTCTAGCTTTATATATAGAATTAAGATAACATTGTTGTCTGATACTTTTATTAGCATGATTTATTATCATTAGGAATTTCTTTTAATGTTATTTACACTTGGTACTTAGTGAATTGGTTTAAGCATAGTGATTTGGTATAAATTACAAGTTTTAAATTGTAGGGCTGAGTCAATGACATGTTACTATATCTAGATTGTGTTTTACTGGATAGAGTTAAAACTTGTGAAATGTACTGAGGTTATGTCTGAGTTTATACGGCAGTCTTGATGTCTTGATCTGGAAATACGTACTTTCCTAAAGAAAGGTGAAGATATTGTATTAACAGCTTACAGCTAAATATAGAGAAGGAAGGAAGTAGCATATTGCTAACTCTGTGCCCTGGGTAGAATTTCTTGGAGAGCTACTGGGGGCAAAGAGTGAAGCCTTCAGAAAGGTTGTTCACTAGGAGTATTTCAAGATTATAAAGTAAAAGTTCCTCTACTATACTTTATATCCTGAAGATATAATTGCATATATATTACTTTTTTTTTTTAAGTCTGAAGAACTTTCCTGTCCTCAGTGTATAAGGAATAACAGTTGTTTTCAGAAAACTCTGTAAGTACTTATTTAAAGTAACATAAATCAGTCATCATAGATTCTGTCACTTTGGGAGGCCATATCTATTTTGGCCTTGTTTGCCTTGGAATTGGGCAAAAGATTTAAGTAGCAAATTCTCTTATTGGTATATTTTATAAATATATTTTATTTGCCTTGTTTTCATTTTCTTCCTGAATTTCCTTAACACATATTAACATTTTTTCCCTCTCTTTCCTTTCATTGCCTAATTCAAAAGTGGAATGATTCTGTAACAACATTCTTTTTTTTTTTTTTTTCTCTGTAGAACCCTTAACCTTCGTAATCAGTGAAGTTCTATCCAGTTGACCCTTGAACAACATGGGGTAGGTGTCCCGGTCCACTGGAGAGTTGAAAATCTGCCTATAATTTATAGCCGGCCCTTTGTATCTGTGGTTCCTCCACATCATTCCGTATTTGGACTCTGGGGATTCAAACAACTGCAATTTGTGTAGTACTGTAGTATTTACTATTAAAAACAAATCCACGTAGAAGTGGACCCATGCAGTTCAAACCCATGTTGTTCAAGAGTCAACTGTATTTCCCCTCATGAACTACTACTTGGATTTAGCCTCTCAGAATTACTTCCTTACATCCCTCTCTCCCTTCCCTTCCCCAGAATGCATTAAAGATAATATTCTACTTTTTGGCTTCTCTTGGAGAAGGGAATATTTTCTAGCCCCATATGCTAACTATTAATTAATGAATTCAGTAAAACTTTTGATAACAAGATTTTTCAGGTGGTTGGGTTTACCAGATTTCAGGATTCATTGAATCTGGATCTCTTCAAACCCAAAATAATATTTTGCAATCGACCATTCCAAACCTGTTTTTCCTCTATAATCTCTATGTTGTGGAATAGCACTTATATTTACCCAATTAACCAAATGGGAAGGCTTCTCTTTCCCTACCTCTGCATCCCCTACATTTTCTCTACATCAATTAAATCACCATGGACATTGGATTCTAACCTTTTTCTATTCCCTAAGTCACTTTCATAGTCCAGGTCTTCATCACTTCTTTCACAGTTTCTATATAGATCCTTTTCAATTTCCATCTTTACTTTTTTCTGGTTTTTGTTCTGCCACATCACCCTCTTTATTGATGTCTTGGTGAGCTCTCTAAAACCATCCTGTTCCTAACATTTTTTTCCTACCCTTCTTAGTGTTATAAGTCTTAAAGATTGAAAACTCAAATCTTAATTTTTCCTAAATTTAGTATTAAGGAATAGTAACCCCTTTAATAAAACTTGAAATTAAAGTAGTTAGGAAACATCTTCTGCAGAAGCTAAAATTATTAGGATATATTTATATATAAATTTGGTGAGGATTTTCATTTACCAGGAATAACTTGAAGCATGCGATTGTAGAATGAATTGAAAATAACCCATTAATCTACATCAGATTTTCATTTTCTGCTTTGACTGAATCAAAGATACCCAGTTACCCAATACAATGCTGACTCTGTCCAGGAAAACCGCAGTATTGCTTCAGATAGTCAAAGCAGAAGTTGTGGGGGAGAAACACGTCTGTAAATATTTGCTTGTGTTTTATTAAACAGTTTGGAGACTTCAGCTAAAACTGTTCATAAAACTTTGAGGCAGCCAGTTATGGCAGTTTTAAAGTATACTAAGCAAAACTAATGATTTCTTAGGAAATCCAACCTATTTTTAGATTCCAAATATAAAAAAATTGGAACTAAACACCCAATAATGAAATCAGTGGATCATTGTTCCTCACTTAACAAATATTTATTGAGCACTTGTTTCCCCGGCATAATTCTAGGGCTTGTGATACATCAATAAATGAAACAAATAAAGATCCCTGCCTTTGTGGCACTTACACTTCAGTGACAGGAGACAGACAGTAAATAATTAACATATATCAATATGTGTGTGTGTGTGTGTGTGTGTGTGTTTGCGCGTGCGTGATGGGATAAGTACAATGGAGAAAAGAAAAAGTACAGCAGGATATGGGGAATTGGAAATGTTGGGTGGTGAGGGCAGGCTTTAATATGTACTGGTTAAGAGACCTCATTGAGAAGGTATCATTTGAGAAGATGACATTATCATTTGGTAATTATGAGTATCAGTTAATTGCTTTGAGAATTAAGAAAATATGTATCAGATTGGGGAAATAACTATGTTCCCAAACCAAAAAAAAAAAATTAGTGATAAGAATGACATTGTTTTACATTTTTGTGAATCTTTTTAACATCTGCCTTAATCGAAGATAGCTGGATTCTCATTTGTGTTTCTGCATTCAATCTTTTGTTTTGTGGTTTTGGTTGAAGTATATGAAGAAAATGTAGTTTCTTACAGATACATAGTTTGAAAAGGGAGGAGTATTTTAATGACCTTTTCAGATAATTGTGAATATTCTTCTTTGATACCTGACCAAAACTCAACAAGTGATAGTGTCTTAAACGTTAGTTACAGTGTAGAATCTGAAACTATAACAATGAAATTTATATATGAAAAGACTCTATTACATTTAAATCTATTGGTTTGCCTGACATTTTGAATGGATCTTTTACCCTATGTATGATTTTATAACATCATGCATTGGTCATATAGGGATCTTCCAAATATTGACACATTTCATTGTACCACATAAAAATTATATTTGTTGATATTGACCCAAAATCATCAGAAAAGGCTTTGAGTACTGAGAATCTGTCAAGAGTCATGGTGGCTAGTGAATACAGGTTTTCTAAAATGCTAGTGTTTGCTTGGAAACGTGAATTTTATAATTGATAACAAATACTGTCAAATGACAACCAGTGACAGCCTGTTTTCAGGGAAATGTCTGCCAAATACCCCAATGTGAATAATGTAATTTGTCTGTTGTTTTTTCAAGTAAAATGATGTTCTGTGAGAAAGAGCCACTTTCACGACTCAGACATTTGCACAAGTGCTTTTCCTTGAGATAGGCATTTTGCTTTAATCTGCAGCAGCAGTGCTTTATTTGTATTTCCCATTTGCCCACAGACTATTTAAAAAGCATACACTCAAGGGTCAAGATGTAATAATACTGACTGTTTCTTCTTAACAGGAATTTTTTTTCTTTCAAGTACATGATGATGAAGAATATGATGACTACCAGTTCAGTTGGGTGCTGCGGCCTCCATTTGTGCTGAGGTGCCAGCCATTTCACCACTGTTGCTCTTGCACCATCAGTACAAATGTCCACACAGTGAAACACACCAATAGCATTGCATTATCATGAAAACAGTTTTGTCCTAAGGACCCCTTGACCTCATTGTACCCCTTGTGTTTTTATATATATCTTATTTCACCCAATTTTCACAGTAGACCTTTTAGGTGGTTGGTGATGTTAACCCCTTTTGAAATTTGTGAATACAACTCAGAGTTGTTAAGCGTAGCTTCCTGAAGTCACACAAAAGTAGTGAAACTGGTTTTTGTTTTTTTTTTTAATTAAAGTACAGTGAGTTACAATGTGTCAATTTCTGGTGTACAGCACAATGTCCCAGTCATGCATATACATACATATATTCATTGTGAAACTGAGTCTTGAACCCAAGTTTCCTGATTAGAGTTTTTGGCTTTTATTTTTTTCTGTTTCATATACTATCTCCAAAGTATGGGAAGGTTTATATTATTATCTCTTGAGAAGGACTTTGGTAAGAAGGGCATGGGACGAGCTTTATTTAAACAGAGCGAGGGTTGCTCGAAGCCTGGAGACTCAGTTTTTATTGGCTGCTTTCTAGGTGATACATCATTGCCATATACCAAACTTTCCTGTTTCTCTATTCTGGAAAATAAGGATAATAATAATATCTATCTCAGGTAATTGTTTTGTGGATTTAATTAGTTAATACATGTTGTATGGTTAGTTATGTGTCAGATGGTCCTGACACAAATTAAGTACTCAGTAGAGTTAGCTTTTATTATTTATACAGAGACAAGACTTGGACATTTCAGCAGAAAGAACCGCTTGAGCAAAAGCTGGGAATTGTTGAGTCATGTGAGTAGTAAGTACAATGTAACTGAAATGTAATGGTTTGTGGAGGGGTATGTTGGGAAGCAAGATAGAAAAGGTAGATTTGGATCCTGATTATTGCTGTACTAGAGCAGTAAACTCAAAGTTGTGCTCCTAATGACTAAGACAGTGACTGGTATCTCCCATATATTTATATACTACCTGAGTATTGGAACATTTGAATACATTTAAATAAGAAAGAGAGAGCAGGTCCCTTTGTCATGACCAACATACGTAGAGAAGGTGACATTTTAGTGGCTATTAGAATGGGTGACGATAACACCTCACTAAACAAAGTACTACTTAACCAAGGGATTATACTTTCCAAAAGACTAAATTACTTGAGATCATGGATTGTCTTATCCTTGCCCACATCTCCAGCATAAAAGCTGATGCATATTGGGGCTCAGTAGATATCTGAGCAGTGTCTGGGGACTTAATCTTGTAAATATGGTTTTTGTGTAATGTTTTCATGTCATAATAACTTTCAGAGAAAAGAGGGTCTTCCTGATTATAGAGGCTAATTCTTTTTTTTTTTTTGCTTCAATTACAAAATAAGCAAATCACCACTTCCTTTTGCAAACAGCCAGTAATTTATTCATAGTTGGTTATATGTCTTAAAGGAGAAGAAAATGTGACAAGGAAGACAGATTCCCAAATAATGGCTCAGGAATGGTAAGGTATAGGAGTTTTGGAAACTTGTCTTAAAATCTTTTAAAAATATGTATAATGTAGGAAATGTTAATAGATATGTAATAAGATGATAGACTCCTGAAAATGTAAGTATTTTACTTACTAGATGAATATTGCTTTTCTTTTTGGGTACCTTATGTTATTTCTATATAAGCCAGGTATTGTTGGGAATTAGGAGTTATCAGTAATCCCTTCCCTACTCATTTTCTCTGACTAGTCATTTATTAGATTGTTAATATAACTTGTTTTCTCTTAAGGCTCTGTGTGATAATAACATACTGATATTTTAGTATATGTCAGATACTGTGGTAAATATTATACAGATTAATTATCTCATTTAAACCTCAACAACCTTATGAGGTCTTGGTATTATTATCATCCCTATAGGTAATATTATCATTCTCAGATTATAGATGAGGAGAGTAAACCTCAGAGAGTTTCAGTGACTTGCTTGAGGGTTGGGTGAACAAGGGCAAAGCTGGCTATCAGAGCCAACCTTTTTACCTTTACATTATACAGCTTAAGAAATACTGAAAGAGTCTTAAGAGAGGCTATTGTATATAGTGCTGCTATGAACATTGTGGGGCTTAGAGGAATGTTTTCCAAGCCATGGATAGCAATCTATTAATGGATTGTGAATCTTATTTAGCCGGCCAAGACAAGCATTTCTTAAGAAGTAAAATACAACAGGAAAAATACAAATGTGTATGGCATGTAGTAAGAGATACACTGTTTTGTGAAACTAATTTTCCAATTTTATATGTATACATGTATGTACACACATATGTGTGTATTTATTTGTAAAGTTGGTGTAATGGTATAAAGTGTATTTCATATTATGGGTCACAGCCAAACAAAATTTGGAACCCATTGGCTCAGAGAATGGAAAGCTTAAAAAATGTAATGAAGTGGAGAGGCAGATGCTAAAGAAGAAATTCTAGAGATAAATTGAATGTATATATAACATTATAAAAAGAGGGAGGAAGAGTTAACCTATATATATTTGGGGAAAATAATGTACTATCTATAAGTTATCTTAATTAAAGTCATTAAATTGGGTCCTTTTAGTGGGGATTCATTCAGAATTAGTATAGTTTTAATTTTACTTCTAGGGAACTGCTTCTACAGGTGGCTTGTGAATTGTATATATCATTATTATATTTTTCTTTCTCAAATGAACAAATAATTTATTATGATTGAATAATAACCAGACATCTCATTGGTGCTTCATATACACAAAGATACTTTTTTTATTAGACGCCATAGGGTCAAGGTTTGTTTACTGCCTCATGGGAGAATAAAGGTGCTCTAGGTTAGTCAGAATAATAGAATATTGAATTTTCAGCTGGAAGGCCCAATTTAGTCCAAGCCTCCATTTTTTAAAAAACTATCATAAAAAACACATAATATTAAATTGACCATCTTGGTCATTTTTATGTGTACAGTTCAGTAGTATATATTCACATTGTAGTGGAACAGATCTCTAGAATGTGACACTGAAAGTCTATACCCATTAAACACTAATTCCCCCTCCCTCTTCTCCCTAGCCCTTGGTAACCACATTTCTACTTTCTGTTTCTATGATTTTGACTACTTTAGATATTTCATATGAGTAGAATCATGCAGTATTTGTCCTTTTGCTACTGGCTTATTTCACTTAGCATAATGTTGTCCAAGTTCATCCATGTCATAGCATATGACATGATTTCCTCCTTCTTAAAGGCTGCATAATATTCCATCGTATGTATATTCTACATTTTCTTTATCCATTCATCTGTTGATGAACATTTGGGTTGCATCCACCCCTTGACTATTGTGAGTAATGCTGCAATGAATGTGGATGTGCAAATATCTCTTTGAGATTCTGCTTTGAGTTCTTTTGGTATATGCCCAGAAGTAAGATTGCTGGAATATACGGTAATTCTTTGTTTAATTTTGTGAGGAACTTCCACGCTGTTTTCCATATTGGCTGTACCATTTTACATTCCTACGAACAGGGCATAAGGGTTCCAGCTTCTCTGTGTCCTCACCAAAGCACAGCTATTTTCTGTTCTTTTGATAGTACCCATCCAGATGGGTGTGAAGTGATTATCTCATTGTAGTTTTGATTTGTGTTTCCATAATGAGTGATGTTGAGCTTCCATTCATGTGCTGCTTGGCCACTTGAATGTCTTTGGAGAAATATGTAGTCAAGTCTTTTGCCCATTTTTTAATCAAATTGTTTTCTGTTGAGTTGTAGAGGTTCCTTTTGTATTCTGGATATTAACCTCTTATCATATACATGATTTGCAGTTATTTTCTCCCCTTCTTTAGGTTGCCTTTTCTCTTTGTTGATTGTTTCCTTTGATGCACAGGCTTTTCTTTTCTTTTCTTTTCTTTTCTTTTCTTTTTTTTTTTTGAAGTACAGTCAGTTACGGTGTGTCAATTTCTAGTGTTCAGCACAATGTTCCAGTCATGCATATACATACATATATTTGTTTTCATCTTCTTTTTCATTAAAGGTTATTACAAGATATTGAATATAGTTCCCTGTACTATACAGAAGAAACTTGTTTTTTTATATTTATTTTTATTTATAGTGGCTAACCTTTGCAAATCTCAAACTCTCAGATTTATCCCTTCCCACTCCCTTTACCCCAGTAACCATAAGATTGTTTACTATGTCTCTGAGCCTGTTTCTGTTTTGTAGATGAGTTCATTAGTGTCCTCCTTTTCCTTTTTCTTATTTTTAGGTTCCACATATGAGTGATACCATATGGTATTTTTCTTTTTCTTTCTCTTTCTGGCTTACTTCACTTAGAATGACGATCTCCAGGTCCATCCACGTTGCAGCAAATGGCATTATTTTATTCCTTTTTATGGCTGAGTAGTATTCCATTGTATAAATGTACCACAGCTTCTTTATCCTGTCATCTGTTGATGGTCATTTAGGTTGTTTCCATGTCCTGGCTATTGTATATAGTGCTGCTATGAACATTGGGTGCATGTGTCTTTTCAAATTAGAGTTCCCTCTGGATATATGCCCAGGAGTGGGATTGCTGGATCATAGGGTAAGTCTGTTTTTAGTTTTTTGAGGAATCTCCATACTGGTTTCCATAATTACTGCACCAAGCTACTACATTCCCACCAAAAGTGTAGGAGGGTTCACCTCCCACCATGATTTATCATAATAATGTTTTTAAAATATAGTTTTAAAAAATTTAAAGCAATTACACATTTACAGAAAAGTTGCAAGTACAGTACAAAGAACTCCCTATCGCTGTCCCAGCTGTTTGAAAGTAAGTTGTTAACTAGATGTCCCATCACCCCTGAATGCTTTATTATTATATATTTCCTGCATATATCGCTATACAATTATTAAAATCAGGAAATTAAGATTGATGCATCAATACTATCTAATCCTTAGACTCTATTCAGAGTTTCACCAGTTGTCCCAATAATGTTCTTTATAGCAAGAATGCCTGGTTCAGAATCACATTTTGTGTTTAGTTGTCTTTAGTCTCCTCAGTCTGAAATAGTTCCTCAGTCTTTCCTTGACTTTTACAACCTTGACACCTTTAAAGATTACAGGCTAATTATTTTGTAGAATGTTCCTCAGTTGGTTCTTTTCTGATATTTCTTCATGATTTGATTCAGATTACATTATCTTTGACCTGAAGATCACAGAAATGATTCTATGTTCTTATCATAGGATTTCAATTTGCCTCGTATTTGATGACATTTACTTTGATCATGTGATTGAGGTGGTGTCTGCCAGGCTTATGTTGTTAAATTTTATCTTTTTCCCTCCTTAATATTTTATGGGGAGATATTTTAAAGCTTTGCTGAATCCCACTCCTCAAAAACTTCCAGTTTATGTGCATCAGTGGTAATTCATGGTTTCCTGTTTTACTCAATGGATTATAATCCTTTACTATCATTATTTATTCTGATGCTTAAATTGTCCTTCACTTGGCCAGTAGGATTCCCTTGAAGCTGACTTCTCTGTTCTTTTGACATGTTTCTATCATGCTCTGAGTACTTTTTTCCTTACTTTCTGGCACAAAAAAAGATGTTCCAAGCTCATTTTCCACCTTCCCTGTCTTAGTTCTGGAATCAACCGTTTTTCCAAGGAGCCCTAGTTCCTCTTAATGGAGAGTAATATTTAGAAGTCAACACTTTGTTGTTGGTGCTAGGTGTACTTATTGCTGGTGGGTGTCATGGCACCCAGGCCCTCTCAGAACTAAGAAACATATGAATGTTTTATTATGTTACATATGTATCTGTGAAAATAAGTGTGTTTATATGTCCGTATTTCCATATGTATTTATTTACATGTATGTTGAAAACCATGAGTTTATACTGATACCTCTATTTCCCATCTAACATTCCAGAAATCATTCTGGTTTTCTCCCTTGCCATTTTTGTAACTATTTTCCAACAGTGAGAAACGCTTTATCCTTATTATATTTACTTATTTGATCAGTCCTTCTGTATGTAACTAGTTCCCCATCATCACTCACTTCCTTGTGTGGCTATTACGCTTATTCCACTCAACCTTGAAAACCTTGTGCCAGGCTGACCCCGTCCCCCCTCCTCACCTTTCTTGGGCTCTCACTCCTCATGCTGGTCTTTCCCATTGTGTAGATTCCCTCTTCATCCTGCTGGCTTTGATACCTCATGCCAGGTTATCCCTTGGCATGATGTATGTCCTCCTTATCTTGCTCAGGTTCTGATGTCCTGAGTCTTCTACTTATTTGGTATAATACTTTAAAATATGAGCTCATTTGATTTCTTTTTTTCCTTTTAATGCCCCCTTTCTGTTCCAGGATTCAATCTAAGATCCTACATTGTGTTTAGTTATGACAGTTCCTTATTCTTTTCTTGTCCTTCATGACTTTGACTTTTATTGACATTTTCAAAAATTCTTATATTTTACTGAGGTATAGTCAATTTACAATGTTAATTTCAGGTGTGCAGCAAAGCGATTCAGTTATACATATATGTATATATATAAATTTTTTTTCAGATTCTTTTCCATTACAGCTCATTAGAAGAAATTGAATATAGGTCCCTGTGCTATACAGGAGGTTCTCATTTGTTTATTTTATCTATAGTACTGTGTATTATTAATCCCAAACTCCTAATCTGTCCATCCCTCCCTTTCTTCCCTGATAACCACAGTTTGTTTTCTATGAGACTAAGACATTTTTGATGAGTACTAATAATTTCATAGAATGTCTCTCAATTTAGGTTTATCTGGTATTTTCTCATGATTAGATTGAGATTAATTGAGATTATGTGGGGGGGGTTTGTTTTTTGTTTTTGCTTTTTTTGGCAAGAATACTACAGAAGTGATGCTGTTTCCTTCTCAATGGACCATATTGGGAGGGTAGTATATGATATCAAGAAATTTATTGCTGGTGATGTTAATGTTGATCACTGAATTAAGGTAATGTCTGCCAAATTTCTCCATCATAAAATTATTTTTCCCTTTGTAGTTGATAAATATATTGGGGGAGATACTTTGAGACTCTACTAATACCCTTTCTCTCCTCAAACTTTTGCCCACTATTTTTAGCTATCAGTATGCCATTGGTGGATCTTGACTGTAGTAATTATTATTGGGGTGTTTGTCTAATGGTGATTTTACATAGCTAATATTCATTTAGTTTTACCCATGTACTTGTCATTTTTGTTGATCTACATTTTTCCTGCTTCTGCCACCTCCCATCAGACATTATTCTCTATGCATGGAGAATACCTTTTCAAATTTTTTGAAATAAGTATCTACTGGTGACAAATTCTCTGTTTTTTGTTTGTCTGAAAATGACTTTATTTTATCTTAATTCCTGAAAGATAATTTTCACCAAATTTTAGGTTGGAAGTTATTTTCTTTTAGCCATTAAATATAATTCTCTATTGTCTTCTGGTTCCCACTGTTTCTTTTGAGACCTAGCAGGATTTAATTATTGCTTCTTTGAAAGCAATCTGTCCTCCCTCCTTCTCTTTCTGTCTCCCCCGTCTCCACCCCTGACCCCCAGCCCCACCCCTGTTTTTAAGATATTTCCTATATCATTGGTGTGTAGTAATTTTTGCTGGGGTGCCTACCTGTGGGTTTTCTTTGATTTATCGTTAGAATTCTTAAGGCTTCTGAATCTGTGGCTTAAGGTCTTTCATGTGTTTTGAAAACTTCTCAACCAGATAGTGCTTCTTATTCCACTGTTTTTTTTTTTTTTGTCTCCTTTTATTATTACAGTCACATGCATTTTATATCGTCTCACTCTCTGTGTTGCTCTCCCTTTCTTCTATATTTTCTATCTCTTTGCCTCGTCTTTTGTTCTGATGAGTTTCTTCTGATCTCTCTTCCAGTTCTCTAATGGTCTCTTTAGTTGACTTAATCTGCTAAATTTGCTTATTATGTTTTTAAATTTTAGGATTTATATTCAATTATTTTAACCTGTATCATTTCTAAAATGGTTTCTAAATTTCTGTCAAAGTTTTCAGTCTTTTATTGAATGTATTAAGCATAGTTACTTTTAAAGTGTGGGATTGTTTGTTCAAATATTTGGAGCTCCTGTTGATCTGTTTCTGTTGTCTTTTGATTCTCATTTATGTGTGATTTTGTCTCCTTGTATATCTTTGGTTATCTTTGTTTATGTGCTAGACATTGCATTTGAAAAATGTTTATAGAAACAAGTCAGCAGCTAAAATAATACTATCTTTCTACAGAAAAGATTTTCAGGGGATGGAGGGTGGGAAGGGATAGACTGGGATTTCAAAATTGTAGAATAGATAAACAAGATTATACTGTATAGCACAGGGAAATACACACAAAATGTTATGATAACTCACAGAGAAAAAAAAATGTGACAATGAGTGTGTATATGTCCATGAATGACTGAAAAATTGTGCTGAACATTGTGTCAATGGAATTGACACAACATTGTAAAATGATTATAAATCAATAAAAAATGTTAAAAAAAAAAAAAAGAAAAGAAAAGATTTTCATTTGCTTTTGCTAGCTAGGTGTTTAGAGTCACTAACAGCCTGGGGTAGTTTTAATCCATTTCAGGCATCAGGATTTTTCTGGGCCACCCACATAACTGAACAATTGTTTTAATTCTGTTTTATTCTTAATCTCAAGGTGCAGTCCATTGAGGTCCCAATCAAAACGTGAACTATTTACGAGAGCCACCGCTGTTGGTGGGCCCTGGTCTCCAATTTTTGGCCTGACAAGACTTTTTTTTTAAATAGACTTTATTTTTTTAGAATAATTTTAGGTTCACAGAAAAGTCGAGCAGAAAGTACATAGAGTTCCCATATACCTTCTGCCCACACATACTGACAAGCTTTTAAGAAGTTGCTCAGTCTACAACTCCTCCTGAAAGTCACAATGTCTCCAGTAGAAAAGTGGCCCTAAATACCAGGCTTATCTTCTAGATGTTTGTCTTTTCCTAGATTTTGGCCTGTTAATTCTTTACTACTTTGTTGTTTTCTGATGCCTTCAAAACAGTTGTTTTCTAACAATTATTCTAGTTTTTCTAATTGTTCTCAGTGGGAAGGTAGTCTGCTATTATTGAACACAACTATTCCCTTTGTTATAAATTGCTGTAAGTAGATAGCATATTTGGAAAGGTTAGAAAGGTGAACCTATTAAAGAAATAGCACAACCAAAAATCTTTTCTATTAGCATCATGGTTTAAATTTTTACTTTCAAATATGCAGCTATATTGTAGAAATTAAAGTTTTAATTTTTATAAACTTTTATTCTAGCTCGTGATGCTGATGAGCGAGAGAAGTGGATCCATGCCTTAGAAGAAACGATTCTTCGACATACTCTTCA